>NC_073241.2:35206666-35509696 GCF_029281585.2 Gorilla gorilla gorilla | reverse complement strand
CTAGCATAATCTGCCTAAAATAAATATACATATTGAAAAAATCTTTGCTCTGAACAAAAAGAAATATATTCACCACACATACATACATACACACACACACACGCACACATGCACACATGCACACACGCACACACACACATTATGGAAGATTTCAAGACCAGGCAATAATTTCCACTCAATCCAAACACAATGCAATCCCAGAGCTGAATATATAGGTGAAAAATATATCAGGAATGGGAGGCATTCAGGTTTAATTTTCATGTTTTGATAGAGTTAGGATGAGTTTTCATTTAAAAATATTCTTTTTTTTTTGCTACTATTGTGGTTTCTGTATTGTTACTATACAATCTGTAAACTAAATAGTAAAGGAGAGAAAAGTGATTTTCAAAGAAGGTGGCTTGGGAACAGGTACTATTCTGGAAGATGAAAGGTTTCACTTAATGACTGGTACCTGTGCCACTCTGGTTATTTTAACTGTTAACCTTTTAGCAAGAGGTTTTTCTTTTAAAAGACATCCTTTGATATTTGGGAAGCTAGTGCAATAGTACACATTGAGGCCCACATACCACATGCCAAATATTTAAAAGGCATATTTCTAGCTAACCACTGTACATACATATTTTTTTCTCTCTTATTTTCTTATTTTAGTTTTTTTCCTTGTCAACAATTTATGTCCACACATATCTTCTATCATCCCACTTTGACAAGTAATATTATACCTTCAAAATGATGTGGAAGACTAGATTGGAATTTAGAACCGTAGAACCTTGTAATTGTACAGGCAAGTTTCTTCCTGGGAAAAAATAAAACAGGAAGAAAAGGCTGGGCAGCCTCTGGTTCAGGAAGGAAATTCGGGAGTCCCTTATAGCAGCATCTCTAGTACTTGGGAACCGAACAGACTTCTCGGCCTGTGAGGCTGGAATGGGCCCTTCTGGAGAACACGACAGAGAAGTTATCTACTGCCTTTGACCCCAGGGCCCAGGCAACACTTTTACCCTCCATTGTTTCTGAAGTTAAGGGGAGGAGACAATGTTTTGTTTAGTGACCTCGACAGAAAAAGTGTCCTCCTGCAACCACTCATTTGTTACTTTCCTTCTTCCTGAATTGCCTGGACCCACTCCTCCTCCATTTGACTGGCTCTGTGCACTGATGTTATAGTCAGGAGATTTTTGGGAATTGTGGCTTCTAAAAATGTACACCCGACTCTACCCATAGCTGGCCCTGTGAACCTACACACCTGCTCCACTGTGTCTCCTTCTCAAGGAGACACTCTTCCTGCTGAGTCTCTGCCCTCTGCTCCTAGATCCAAATGGCATCTCCTACCCTATCCCTGTATGGCTTAACCTAGGGAAACTCTTTCCCAGAGGAGTCAGGTAAGGAGACGGTGGCTGAGCTTCTTACAGACTTAAAGGAGACATCCTGGAATTTAGGAGTCTGTCCTTCCTTTCTGTAATCCCTGGCAGATCCTGCTGCTGCTCAAAGTTTAGCTTTGTCTCTCATCCAGCTCAGACTGTTGCTGGTCCTGATGGCCTCTGCTTAGCTGTATTAGTACGTTCTTGCATTGCTATAAAGAAATACATGAGAAATACCTTTAGTTGGCTCACGGTTCCATAGGCTATACAGGAAGCATGGTGGTTTCTGCTTCCGGGGAGGCCTCAGGAAACTTTTACTCAAGGTGCAGGGCAAAAAAAAAAAAAAAAAAAAAAAAAAAGAAAAGCTACCAGCACTGCACTGTGAGGCCCTGATCCCTGAGCTAACTTCATATTATTACCTCTACAGCAAGTGTCCGTGAGAACATAGATATATTTCTTATGTGAGTACACAATTTACAGAAGAGGAACTACCCTCCCAAACCAAAACAAAATGTCATAATTTTAATTTACCAGCAAACCTAGGTTGCTTCTGTGAAATGATCTCATTTGCTGAGTTTTAAAATTGACTAAATTTCCCAATTTCCAAATGAAAATATTTAGTTGTCTTGTTATGTGTTTTTGGTTAATATGATGATTAATTTTTGGTCTATTACTTAATATATTCCATGATTGTTGATATGGATTATAAGGACTCACAAAATAGTTTTCAGATGTCTGTAATTTTTTTTACCTAGTGTAGATCCTATAAATGGATTAGGAGTATTCCGTTAACTCCCATGTATTCAGAAATCGAATTGGAGTGGTAAATTCTGTTTGAAGTAACAAGGGATATCAAAGGAAAAAAATAATTTTGTGACTATGTCTTCTATACGTAAATTTTTCAGGCATCTTTATCAATGGCTTATACTACAGACATTTTCTGGATCATGGGTGACACAAAGAAGACATGCGGATAAGTGGCATTGTGTATGCTACTGCATTTTATCATCTGGTTTGTTTTTAAACTTTTATTTCTCTTAAGGATGTTTTATTAACCGGTGCATCACCAGGTTAACAGTCTCTGGAACACTAAACTTAGCAGAAAATACTTGTTGATTGAATTAACAAGAAAACAACATTAGAAAACAGTGGTGGCTTGTTTTTGTCTGTTGCAGTATCTTGGAGAGTAAAGCCTAACTCTTTAATTTTGGCCAAAGATATAAAGAAATACCTGAGAAACACCTTTAGTTGGCTCATGGTTCTGTAGGCTATACAGGAAGCATGGTGGTTTCTGCTTCTGGGGAGTCCTCCAACACTTACTGGCAGGGTAATTTTGAAGAAGTCATAATAAGGTGGTTGTTACAATTAAATGAAATAATCAAAGTGGAAGAGCTTAGTTAGCTGTCTTCCCTAAATGAATCACTGGCAAGTAAAAGTGTGATTGATTTTCCTACCAGTCAGGACTCAACCCTTGAAGCTATAGGAGGGTAAACCTCTGATGACCATACAATTTAGGGAACACTAACACCTCAGAAAACTCTGTAAACTTCCTTCCTTCCTTTTCTTCCTTCCTTCCTTCCTTCCTCCTTCCCTCCCTCTCTCTCTTTCTTTCTTTTCTTTCTTTGTTCATTTTTGAGACAGAGTCTTGCTCTGTCATTCAGGCTAGAGTGTAGTGGCTGGATTATGGCTCACTGCCACCTTGACGTCCTGGGTTCAAGCAATCCTCTCACCTCAGCCTCCCTAGTAGCTGGGACTATTGGCATGCTCAGCTAATTTTTTCCTCCATTTCTTTTTGTAGAGACAGGGTCTCATCATGTTGCCCAGGCTGCTCTTGGACTCCTTAGATCAAGCAATCCTGCTGCCTCAGCCTCCCAAAGTGCTGGATTACAAGCATGAGCCACTGTGCCCAGACTTAAGTTTTTTTCATACAGGAGGAAAGAATTTGGGAAAGTAGGTGTGTGTGTGTGTGTGTGTGTTGGTTAGGAAGCCAACACATTTTTCTGCAAAGCTTGAATTCTATGCCTCAGTTTTTCATTTTTGTTATGTGCAAAATAAAATCGTATCCTGCTATAGATTTAAACCTGTGAGCAGATCCTACTCAAAACCTGATTCAAACTTTGTGTAGATCTTTGTCTCTCTATGGCATAAGAATAAACTCTTCTGGTTTTCTTCCCTCAGAAAAATGGACTTAGACTTCCCACAAGCCTTCCAGAAAGAACTCACCTGCCTCATCTGCCTGAATTACCTCATAGACCCCATCACTATAGGCTGCGGGCACAGTTTCTGTAGGCCCTGCCTCTGCCTTTGCTGGGAAGAAGCACACACTCCTGCCCTGCATGCAGGGAACTGTCACAGCAGGAAGATTTCAACCAATGTTCTTCTGAAGAATCTAGTGTCCATTGCCAGAAAAGCCAGTATCTGGCAATTCCTGAGCTCTAATGAACAAATGTGCTGGATCCACAGGGACACAAAGATGTTCTGTGATGTGGGCAAGAGCCTGCTCTGTTTTCTGTGTTCTAACTCTCAGGAACACTGGGGCACAGAAACACTGGCCCACTGAAGGGGCAGCTAAGGAACACTGTGTAAGTGATGACTCAGAGCACTTTGAAAGCTGGAGGGCAGCACAGGTAAAGAGATTAGGAGGAAGATGAAGAGCATGAGGATTAATCTATTCTTTACCGAGTGTCATGTACTGCCTAGGTATCAGTGATATAACTATTATCCCGCTATCAAATCTACTGATAAGTGGCTCATTTAAGTTATATGCACTCATCACAATGCAAGAAATCCTCTGACAGCTCCTACCATCATGGCCCCTAGCCATGATATGACTTGTCTCCACACTAGCAGAAACTAATCGAGTCCCTATATTAGGGATAAGTGGCATTTATATATATATATATAATTTTTATATATAATTTTTATATGATATATAAAACATAAATTAATATTTATACAATATATATTATATACATATATACATACATATATATTATATATATATACACACATACATATATATATGTGTATATATATATATATCACAATGCCAAAAATGTTTTGTCTTCGAAATAATCACAGTGCATTTGGAGAGACAAATGCATCTACAACCAGGCGACAACACTGAAAATAAAATTGTAGCAGTTTGAATAGGGGATTAAATGAGTTAATTTTTTCCTGGGGTTCAAAAAAAGAAACAGCAGCAAAAAATGGTACTTAAGATTGAAAGTTGGCCGGGTGCAGCTGCTCATGCCTGTAATCTCAACACTTTGGGAGGCCAAGGTGGGCGGATAACCTGAGGTCAGGATTTCGAGACCAGCCGGGCCAACATGGCAAAACAACGTCATTACTAAAAATACAAAAATTAGCTGGGCATGGTGGCAGGTGCCTGTAATCCCAGCTACTCGGGAGGCTGAGGCAGGAGAATCTCTTGAACCCAGGAGGCAGAGGTTGCAGTGAGCCAAGATCACGCCATTGCACTGCAGCCTGGGTGACAAAAGCAAAACTCCATCTCAAAAAAAAAAAAAAGAAAGCTCTGGGTTATGACACAGAACATATGCAACATGAATATGTCATGGTTATGAACATGTAGGCTACTCAAGATTGTGTATTTTTAAAATAATAGAATACTAGGTTAAAAAATTAGCATCACAGAATGAAAAATAAGCCACAAATTAGCAGAAGATAATTGTAACACATAAAAACAAAGGATTAAATACAATGGTAATGTAATGATAGCTATTCTTACAAAGTTGTTTCTATGTCTCAGGTACTATTCTGAACAACATACGTGCATCTTGATTGCGTGAAGAATTCCTATATAAGAAAAACACAAACAACAACATTTAAAATGAGCAAAAAACTCCAATAGGAATTTCACAGAAGAGAAAACATAAATGGCCCATAAACATAATAAAAGATGCTCAACTACAATTCTAATCAGGGAAATAAACATTAAAACCCCAAAGAGATACCACTTCATACTCTAGGAAAAACCTAAAAGGCTGTGAATATCTAGTTTCATTGAGGAAGAACAATGGGAAGACTATTCACTGCTGGTGAGGGTGTAGATTGGTACAACTGCTTTGGAGAACAGTATGATGCCACTCAATAGAGCTGAACACACACATGCCCAATGACCAAGCAATTCCACTCCAGGTACATACTGTAAAAATACTCCTGCACATGTAGAATAGGAGACACTGCATAACAAAGTTCACTACAACATGAGGCTGAGGTGGGAAGATGGCTTGAGACCAGGAGTTCGAGGCTGCACCAGTAGCTGGGACTATAAGCATGTGTCACCGTGCCTGGCTAATTTTTTGCTGTTGTGGTTGTTGTTAGAGATGAGGTCTTCCTTTATTGAACAAGCTGGTCTCCAAATCCTGGCTTCAAGTGATCTTCCCACTTCTGCCTCCCAAAGTGCTCGGATTACAGGTGTGAGCCACCATGCCCAGCCAAGTTCTGCTTCTTAACCTGAGGTAGATACTTTGATGTTCCATTTTCCTCTATTGTACAGATATACTTTATATTCTCATATGTGACACAAGTCAAAATTTAAAAAAACAATTTAACGTTTATTCCCTTTAGATGAATGATGGGCAAATTTATATAATGAATTCGTTACTGAAACAATGTATAGATTTCAGACTAGGAAAGTAACTATTTATAAAAGAAAAGCTTAAAACCTGAAACAGAAACAAAATCCTGAAACTGTAAAATTTAGTCAAACTAAAATTTAAAAAACAAAGCAATGATATAAAGTATCATTTGTCCAAATGTGTCCTACAAAATGCTTTCTTCTTAAATATGTCTGAGGAAAAGCAGGTTCTAGGAGTAAAATATGTTTGAAAAATGCTGGGTTAAACAACTGAACCTATGAAGGAAGGAATAGAACTTCTCAAGCTCTTGACTCTGGAATCTTTTTTACACGGCAACTAACACCATGCTTCTTGTTGGATTTGTATTTCAGATAAACACAATCTGGGAAATATTTTATAATACAGAGGGCCACACCAGATTGAATATTGCCCCCAGGAATGAAATGAAAACAGGAATGGATTCTCCAGTAAGAGGTACCCAGATATCCTAATCTTCAGTAGCTGACCTAAACCCTGGACAAGTGGGATTAAACCCCATAACCAAATACAACTTTTTAGGAACTAAGTGGATAATCACTCTGTGTTGTATGAACATGTGGGCAGTGTGTTTCCTACACAGCTTAAAAGTGCAACAAAAAAAGATCTAGGTGTCATATAAAGAATTTCTACCACAGTTAGGGTAATGGTGGACTGACAGGCAGAGTGTCTTAGATGTGACTTAAGTAAAGTTCAATAGAAGCTTCCAGCACGGATATTCATTTTTCGAATTGGACCGCTCAGTTAAAAAGTTTTCCCATTAGACTTCCCCTAATCAAATTAGAAATTATCTAATTTTCTAATAAAGTTTTCCCCAGGCACAAGGAATCTGTGAACTGGACCTAAAAAATTCTTCATAGTGTGCTTTTATTACCATAAAAGATGCACATTTATTTTAAAAACTTCTCTGCACCACTATCATAAACCTTTGCACACACTTATTTCTTTTGGAAGCTAACTTCTGAGTGGTAATGAAATATATTCTTAAGAAAACAGTCCGACACAATGCCTTGCGTCTTAAATTATGTTAAAATATTATTTGAAAAGAGTCAAACATCTGTCTTTTCAGGGTATCACAGGGCGTCAAACTGGAAAATGTGGCACTGCCAGGAGTTTCTACCTGGTGAAGGGTGGCAGACTTTTCTCTTCAGAGGGCTCTTGACAGGGTAGCATCCATTATCTTGCCAATTTACCACAACCTAGGCCCAATCCTCAGTCTTATAGGTTCAGAAATTTATTTTTATCAGCATCAGTAGGGCAGCTACATTGCTTAGAAGCAAACAAAATTAACCATGCTTCAATAGAAATCAGGATACAGATGTGTTAATACAGAATGACAAATATAACTGTGACAGAAATAGGAATGCCTGTTTATGGTCATATACGGCCAATACTTTCATTACAGCCAAACTCATACCTGCAGCCAAATAAGAGGCCCCTGGATACTCAGGGAGTCAGAATAAAAAAAGAAGAACTGAACATTTAATAGTTTTCTTTCATTCAATCAATAATTTTTTTAATTAAGCAACTACTATGCCCAGGTAACCCTCTAGGTCCTGGGGATACAGAGGTCTCTGCTTACAGAAGTCATATGTAAGTAGCAGGTGAAGAGTATGTGTTTCACAGAAGTTTATTACAATATATTAACAAGAGCAGAAAATTTTGGAAGCAATCTAAATGTTCAATAATAGAGCTCCAATTAAATAATAAATCCAAATAATGAAAAATAATGCAGCCCTTTAAGAATAAGCACTTGCAAGCCGTAATTCATGACATGGGAAAATTATCATAATGGAAAAAGAAGCAAGCTATATATAGTGCATGATCCTATACACACACATACGTACATACATATTTCCTATCCCTTTATATGCATAAGAAAACAAGTGGGAGGAAAGTCATATCTTTAGTCAAATCTTGTTTACTAATGTACTATTAATGATTATCTTTTCTTTTTCTTTATACCCTTTTGCATTTTTCAGTTTCCTAAAATAGCCTTACATGCCTTTTATCACCAGGAGAAAAATTACTTCTAAAGTAATTTCAGTCAACATGCATACAAAGAACTCTTCAGATTTATCTGTTAGAAGCTGTGCATGAATGCCAGTCCTTGCATCTGTCTTGGAACTCACAGAGAGCTGTTTTCCTATGGCTTTAAGCAATACTCAAAAAGACTAGCATACCTGAATTTCCTAGTCCTATGTTTTTTTCATCCAACAGCCAGTCTTGTATTTCTGGCCGTTTTCTAAACATTTCAACCAAACCATTTTACAGATAACTCATACAGTCATCCTTTGATATGCATGGGGAATTGGTTCCAGGATCCCCCTTGTATACCAAAATCCATGGATGCTCAAGTTACTGGTATAAAATAGTGTAGTGTTTGCATATAACCTACACACATCCTCCTATATACTTTAAATCATCTCTAGATTACTTAATAACAATTAATACGATGTAAATGCTATGTAAATAGTAGGTATACCATGTTGTTTTTTATTTGTATCATTTTTTATCATTGTATTGTTTTTTCTGACAATTTTGTTCCACAGTTGTTTGAATCAGTGGATGCAGAACCCATGAATATGGAGAGTCAATTGCATTTTATTATGCCCAAAGGTAAATGCATAATTTTTCCGCACAGCTAATCTTCTAGCAACCCCATTGCTGTCCATGGCAAACAGGCTTAGTTAATCTCGCCCTTTCCCATTTCAGGTTCATTAAAAAACTCTTGACAAAATCTCTTTCATCCCACCTTATTCTTCATTCTCACTTCCATCAGCATGTCAGTCCAGGCCCTAGTAACATTAATGTTACTAATGGCACTGTTAGTAACATTACTTACCAGCATTCAAGTGGGTCTTCCTGATGCCTTTCTCTCCCATCCTGAAATCACTGCTCTTTATATAGAACTTGTATGATGTCATTCATTGGCTCAAAAACTTTTAAAGCCTTCCTTTTTCTACCACCCCAATCTAAATTTCTATGCCTGGCTTTTATTAAAACCCAGAATTTGGCCCCACCCTAGCTATTTAACTTTATTTTCCACTATTCACCATTCTCCTCCCTCATCAACGAGAAGACATACCATAATCAACCTCACCACTAACGCTTGGAATATCTAAACTTAAAAATGGTCCTTCCTTTCCCCTTTACTTGTGTTTAAAGAACCTGACGAATTATTCCTCCTCTGCTAAACTTTTCACAATTTCTTCAACCTCATTTATGTTTCAGATTTTCAGAACATATCTTGCCGTTTATTAGGAATCTCACAATTAGGCACTCTCATGTAGATAGATTTACAATCATGTATGTTGTCATCTTCTATTAAATTCCATACTCCTTGAAGGCAGGAGCCATGCCTTATTCTGTCCCCCAGAGTACTCAGAATGATGCAGAGCACACAGAAAGTACTCAAATCTTGTTGACTGATCCAGTGAGAAGTGACCAACTTCAGTTCCAGCCTCTCTTTAACATGTACATAGCAATTTGGGCAAGTCAAGCTCCACCCTGAAGGACATAACAGGGGACTCTTTAAGCACATTATTATGAAGGCCCTTCAGGGATAACACCAGAGTGATGAGGTGCCCTATACCAGGGATAATGGAGACAGAGTTCTTGGGATTCATCACTGGGGTCCTCAAAGCATCTTCCAAGGGCGTAATAAGGAAGGACTCAAACACCTTTGAATCTCCGTGAGACCAGGCATGAGGTCTTTTGAAAGAGTTCTTTAACTGGAGTGAATGTCAAAGAGAAGTATAATAAAATAAAAGACCTGAGTAGGGTCCCCCTTGTTCATAAAATGACACTACCTAAATCACCAAATCTCACTGAGCCTTGGTTTAACTCAAGAGGTTCCATGACACTATAAGAGGTGGTAACTGCCAACTGATAGGAAATATTTTCATATGCATAGTCATAGTGCCCCATATTTATGAACTTCTTAAGAGTCTTCAAAAAGCTTTCTATATACATTATCCTTTACTTTCTAACCTTTCTAAATACAAGGTGAGAGAGACACAAGTGTTCTATCAAAACAGAATCTTGGCTGGGCACAGTGACTCACGCCTGTAATTGCAGTACTTTGGGAGGCAGAAGCGGGTGGCTCACTTGAGGTCAGGAGCTCGAGACCAACATGGTCAACATGGCAAAACTCCATCTCTACTAAAAATACAAAAAATTAGCCAGGTATGGTGGCAGGTGCCTGTAATTCCAGCTACTCGGGAGGCTGAGGTAGGAGAATTTCTTGAACCCAGGAGGCAGAGCTTGCAGTGAGCAGAGATCACACCACTGCACTCCAGCCGGGGCAACAAGAGCAAAACTTCATCTCAAAATAATAAAAAAAAAAAACATAAATACTTTTGCAAGGACCATGTCCCACCCAGAATGTTGCCTGCCTTTCAACAGTTTTTCAGGAAGAGGAAACATTTTCTGCTTCTCTTGCTGAGGTTTTTTTTAACCACCCATTAGGAACGTATAGATTTCAGGATCGAACACTGGGATTCCCTCAGCACTAAAGGAGGAAAATTGCAAACAGAGCTGAAAGTGCAATGTGGAAAGGTCAGGCTGAGGAAGGTTCTTAGCCAGTAGACCAAGGGCAGAAAGGACACTGCCTCCTCAGTCTCCCACTAGGGAACTTGTGATTCTTGTCCCCTGACCTCAGAATTCCTTGTTATGTTTGTTTTGTCTCCAAGGGAAGGGTTTGAATTACAGAATTTAAGGCTAGAGTGGGCCTCCTGCAGTTAACATTAACCCTCTCTCTCCTTCACTGGCCGAAGTGAAGTCTGGGACCATGTAGCTCTGACGTCTGCTCTCTCGGGGGATCACCAGTTCACCCACCTCACCTGGCAAGCTGGGCCCTAGTTTGGCAACAGGCATCTTCCACCCACCTGGGAGGCAGGGTTCAACATTCTGCCTCTGACCTTTTTTCCTTCCTCTGCCACCGGCTTAGGCAGCCAGAAGGGGTTGTCCAGCCAGCACCTGGGCTTTGGTGCTCCTCAAGCAGGTGGAGGAAGTTTCAGGCACCTGGCTCCTCAGGTGTCTGCCATCCAGCTGCTCTTCAGGCCTGCCAAGCAGAGCTCTCTTGACCCAGCTAGAACTGGCCAGAACTGACTCACTCAGGAATGTGTAGACTTTGGCATCAGGGGCTGCTTTAATTTGCACAATTTCCAAATACCTCTTTTTTCTTCTTTTTCTGATGAGTCATCTCCCTAGACTTGCATTTTAAAGAGATAGATAGTTATCAGGTTCCAGAGAACACGTGGTAGAACATTTATATCTCAAAGACACAGAGCTGAGACTTCAGGTTTAGATACTATAATTTGCCTAAACCAAAAAGGAAGGTGTAGGTAAAGTTCTAGTCAAGACAGGATGGCCAGGAAAAACACCTTAAACCAAGGGATGGCTTGCTTTGCTGATTTAAGCCAATGGCTTCTTTATCATAAGACTTCCCAGTGATTTAGTCCTCCCTCTCTTCCAGTGCACAGAGACATAACCCTCCTTACCAATAAAAATGTTCTTTATAGACGTAGTTATTTTACAAAAATGTTTCAAAATAACCAGATTAAAATCATCCTTATGCCAGAAAGACTTTTTTTTTTATTACTAGAAATGAAACAGTAAGTATTTGTTGTGTTGACATACTTAGGCTTAGACCGATAATTAACAAGAAAGCCTAATAATAGCACTGTGGTTAGACTGTAGCCTATTTTTCCAAACCATCATTTTATTATTAAGGAAAGAAAGGATCAAATACCTTTCATTCATCTGATATGATCCTTTAAAACATATTCCACTAATAAGTCCCATTTGGAACAGCTGAAAATCTTTTAATAAAACTTTTTAAAGATGAGCTCATGGCTTAGTGTAAATTTCACAAGCTTAATTAGGTCAAATGGAAGGAACTCAGATGAGTAGCTGCTCAATCAGAGCCCATTATTTGTAAGTCATCAGCCCCATTCATGACCTTAAAACTCCACTCTGACCTAAATATTGCAAACCTATATACAACAAAGTGAAAGGATTAATTTTCATTCATCAACCCCTCAATCCCAGATTTTCAAAGAAAAAACCTATGTAAGGAATACTTACCAAAACCAGACAGGAAAATTAGAGCCTGCATACTTAAGAGTCAAATTTGTTCCACTACAGCCAGGTCACATACAATTACATGATTTGGTTCTTCATACGCTCTGGAACTGACCAGGACAGAGTTTAGCATAGAAAAACTGTAAGAAATAGGTTCCAAAACATAGAAATTGCAAAGTCCAAAAGTCTATGAAAAAAACTAATGTAAATGAGAGACTCCCCTCTCTTTGTTTTAAAGAAACAGACCCATCAGAGAAATGCAAATCAAAACCACAATGAGATACCATCTCACACCAGTTAGAATGGTGATCATTAAAAAGTCAGGAAACAACAGGTGATGGAGAGGATGTGGAGAAATAGGAACCCTTTCACACTGTTGGTGGGACTGTAAACTAGTTCAACCATTGTGGAAGTCAGTGTGGCCATTCCTCAGGGATCTAGAACTAGAAATACCATTTGACCCAGCCATCCCACTACTGGGTATATACCCAAAGGATTATAAATCATGCTGCTATAAAGACACATGCACACGTATGTTTACTGCGGCACTATTCACAGTAGCAAAGACTTGGAACCAACCCAAATGTTCAAAAATGATAGACTGGATTAAGAAAACCTAGCACATATACACCATGGAATACTATGCGTCCATAAAAAATGATGAGTTCATGTCCTTTCTAGGGACATGGATGAAGCTGGAAACTATCATTCTCAGCAAACTATCGCAAGGACAAAAAACCCAACACCGCATGTTCTCACTCATAGGTGGGAATTGAACAATGAGAACACTTGCACACAGGAAGGGGAACATCACACACTAGGGCCTGTTGTGGGGTGGGGGGAGGGGGGAGAGATAGCATTAGGAGATATGCCTAATATAAATGATGAGTTAATGGGCGCAGCACACCAACATGGCACATGTATACATATGCAACAAACCTGCACATTGTTCATGTGTACCCTAGAATTTAAAATATAAAAAATATATATAAAAAAATAAAAAAAGAAAGAAATAGATATCCTGTAAAAATATACACAATTTTTACAGACAAATACATTTATAAGTTGCTTTTATCTTAAAAATTGGGGATATTTCATATTTATAACTAATTATTGAGGCTTAACTTTTCTTGGCCATTTCTAGGCTAATAAACTAAGAATCATGTAAACTAAGCCAAAGTAGAATAGACATAAAAGTCCTGAACACTTCAACTTCCTATCCTTCAAGAAGTACACCTCGCAAAGCTCATTTGAGAGAGGAAAAGCTTTCCTCCACCCTCGGTTTTACAGTGCTGAGGCTTCTCATCACATTTCTATGACTTGTAGCTTAAATCCATGTTACATGGTCACTGGCATTGTTAGTGCTTCTCTTTTTAACACTGTAGGAATTAATCAATTTGGTGGCATATTTAATTCTATCACTAGAGGATTGTAAAATTACATATATGAATACCTCACTTTAGAGGCCACTTAATTTTTTTCCAAGGGGATATTTGACTATATTTCACTTGTGTCTTATTTAATGATTTTATAATTTAAACCCTAAATTATAAATCTAGAAGTTAGAAAGTATATTTCCCCACTGGGTTACATTTTTGGAAATATTATTTTATATGTACACAAATATTACAAAATCACTGTAGACACCTGAAAACTATATTATCTTTTAAAGGCAATATTTACATTAAACTGGTATAACAAAATTGTTTGGTGCATTTTTTTCCAGTACATTTTGTGTATATTACATGTTTAACCTTTTTTTATTCAGCAAATAATTTTTGAGTATCTACTAAGTGCTAGGTTCTGCATTACTAACTGATTTTAAAGAGTGAAATAACAGACATGGTCTCAGACAATAAAAATTAACATTAGGTCACTTATTTATATATTTTTAAATGGTAATTATGAAAACTTTTTGAGATTTTAAACTAGATAACATTATAATAACGCACTTGATGTTGTTAATATTTGCCAGTGAGCAAAAAAGAAAATAAAAAGATGGTTTTATTCAATATACACTTTAAAATTGCAGAAAATAGTCAAGTTTCCCTGCTTTGCAGTTGAATGTCTATGTGTTTTTCTCTGCAACTTGGCTTTTGTGGAGTGAAACAATTATTCTTCCAGCCCAATGAAGGCAGAAGAGTAACAATAAATCTAATATTTTAAATGCTTATCAAAAGATAGTAAACACATTATTTCAGAATACTGAGTTCAGGCCGGGCGCGGTGGCTCACGCCTGTAATCCCAGCACTTTGGGAGGCCGAGGCGGGCGGATCACGAGGTCAGGAGATCGAGACCATCCTGGCTAACACGGTGAAACCCCGTCTCTACTAAAAATACAAAAAATTAGCCAGGCGTGGTAGTGGGCGCCTGTAGTCCCAGCTACTCGGGAGGCTGAGGCAGAAGAATGGCGTGAACCCGGGAGGTGGAGCTTGCAGTGAGCCGAGATCGCGCCACTGCACTCCAGCCTGGGCAACAGAGTTTTGCTCTTTTCACCCAGGCTGGAGTGCAATGGTGCGAATTTGGCTCACAGCAACCTAACAACTTTTGCCTCCCAGGTTCAGGTGATTCTCTTGCCTCAGCCTCTCGAGTGGTTAGGACTACAAGCATGCACCACCATGCCTGGCTAATTTTGTGTTTTTAGTAGAGACATGGTTTTGCCATGTTGACCAGGCTGGTCTTGAACTCCTGACCTGAGGTAATCCGCCCACCTTGGCCTCCCAAAGTGCTGGGTATGGGCAAGAGCCACCATACCTGGCCTCAAAAGCAGTTTTTAAAAGCAAACACAATATAACACCAAAGTTGAAAAATCCATGCTCACCCAAGCATGCCAGGTTTAATAAATTATTGATAGAATACTACATCAAAAATAAGACAATAACCCAAAATATACCATTAAAGATGTACCCACTCCTACAACTAGAGATAACTAATCTATCTGGTAGCAAATGATACTTCAATCAGTTTCAGCATGTCTGAAATCTTTAAGGACAAAAGTGATAAAACATGACTTCATTCTTCATTAGACTCTTAGAACACTTGAAGGAAAATAATTTCTGAAGCACGAAGAGGTAAAGAGGTGTAATCTTTCAAAAAGTTATTCAGTGTTCAATATCCAAGAGTGCATTATCATGCTGGGTGCGGTGGCTTATGCCTGTAATCCCAGCACTTTGGGAGGCCATGGTGGGTGGATCACCTGAGGTCAGGAGTTCGAGTCCAGCCTGGACAACAGGGTGAAACTCTGACTGTACTAAAAATACAAAAATTAGCCAGGCATGGTGGTGTGCATCTGTAGTCCTAGCTACTTGGGGGGCTGAGACAGGAGAATCGCTTGAACCTGGGAGGTGGAGGTTGCAGTGAACCGAGATCATGCCACCTCACTCCAGCATCAGTAACAGAATGACATTCCATCTCAAAAAAAGAAAAGAGTGTAATGTCGGTATACACAGATAATATACTGAATGAAACAAATAGAATAATTTGAAGAGGTATCTTGATGAACAAGGAGTCATTAGAAAGGTTGTATTTATGTCTTTGAAGGAAACTGCAATGTGAGAAATTAATACTTTGACTACTATACTAAAAGTTTATTGCTAACATGTATTGAGCTATTAACGTGTGTTAGGCAGAGTGCCATATAATTTACAAGTGTTATCTCATTTATTGTAGGTAAAATGTAATTTCAAACTCTGGGAGTATAAATGAATTAGATAGAGTAAAATTCTATTTAAATGGCCATCAGTAAATCGGTATTTAGGAACAGGGTGATACAGTGCCCAAGTTTTCTATTCTTACTAAATGTTGTGTTTCATTTTCAATGTTTTCTTGGATATTGCTCTTTTTTGGTGATTTTGACTTTTTTTATTTTAGAAAACTAATAAATTGACTCTTCTTGGTACTGACTCGGGTTTTATAGAAGAAAAAGTAATTAAATTCTGTACATTTACCTTTACCTCATTTTTTCTCTTTTAAATTTACTTTAACTGACATATAATAAATGTACATGTTATGGGGTACAGAGTGATATTTTGATATATTTATGCAATGTGTAAAGATCAAGTCAGAGTCATTATCATATCCATTACCTAAATCATGTATTATTTCTTTGCAGTGAGAATATTCAAAATCTTTTATTTTAGTTATTTGAAAACACACAATAAATTCCCATTAACTACAGTCACCCAACAGTGCTGTAAAGAACTAGAACTTCTTCCTTCTCTCCAGCTGTAATTTTGTATGTATTAACCACATTTTTCTTATACTCTTCTTTCCCCTACTCTTTCCAGGATATGGTAACCAAAACCCTACTATCTACTTCTACGAGATTAAAAATTTTAGCTTCCATACATAAGTGAGAACACGTAGTTATGTGGTGTTTATATTTCTATGCCAGGCTTATTTCACCTAACATAATGCCCCCCACTTGCATTCTTGTTGCCACAAATAACAGGATTTTTTCTTTATTATGACTAAATAATATTCCGTTATATATGTATGTCACATTTCTTTATCCATTCATCTGTTGATGGACACTTTTGTTGATTCCATATCTTGGCTATTGTGAATAGTGCTGTAATAAACATGGGGTGCAGGTAACTCTTTGATATACTGATTCTCTTTCCTTTGGATATATACTGAAAACCATATGATTAAATTAATAAACACAATAAAAGCGTTTGGCAAAATTAAAACATGACAAAAAACTTCTCAACAATTTAGTATAGAAAATATATGCCTTAACACAAAGGACATAAAGGACAAATCTACAGCTAAGATCATACTGAGTGTGGAAAAGGTGAAAGATTTTACTGTGAACAAGAAAAAGATTTTACTGGAACAAGAAAAGGATGCCTATTCTCACCAATCATATTTCACATAGTGAAAGTCTTAGCCAGGACAATTAGGTGAGAGAAAGAAATAAAGGACATCTGAATTGGAAAGGAGACAGTCAAATTGTCCCTGTTTAAAGACAATGTGATCTTATACACGGAAAAAAATAAGACTCTACCAAAAGCTTCTTAGGGTGATACATGAAATTAATAAAGTTGCAGGATATAAATCAACATAGAAAAATCAGTAGCATTTCTATATATTGATAGTAAACTAGCTGAAACAAGAAATTAAGAAAGCAATTCCTTTTACAATAGCTACAAAAATGTACTTAGAAATAAATTTAACCAAGGAAGTAAAAGATTTCGACAACAAAAATGACAAATATTAATTAAAGAAATTAAAGAAAACATAAAAAAGAAAGACATCCACGTTTATAGATTGAAATAATATTCTTAAAATGACCCACTATCCTATGTGATTTACCAATTTAGAAAAATCGCTAGCTTGTATTTTTAAAAGCACCTTTACTGCATATTCTTAAGATATTCAATGACAATGCCTGGATTTAAGTTTGAGGTATTATTATATCTGTTTTATACTGGGCACAATATAATGTTATCAGAGGTAATGGATTTGATTGGTCCCAGGTCATACAGTAATATATACCTTGTGATTTATAGACATGCTATCTTTTAATACTCAGACATTTAGAAAGTTCATTTAGACAAAGTTATAAAAACTTGCCTTCCTTTCTGCCTATATCACCTAAAAATCCTAATTTAAGAGGTAATAACATTTTTTATTTGATATACAATTTGTCAACACAATAAAAATCTAACAATTATCATGTGCAGAGTGTGAAAATCTCATCGGATTAAGGAACACAAAGACATCTTTTTCATATTTTGAATGTAAAACTGTTTTGGAAACTTATTTTCAGAAACAGTTAGAAACATTTTTTCATTAGTTTTTCATGTAAAATTGTGACAACCAGCATGAAACAACTGTCATCACAGAAGCATGGTATATTTGATTCCGAAACATATTCTTTGTAAGTTTTAATATATTTATGTATTATTTATACTTAATTGTAACCCATAATGTACAGATATTATTTTTCCTTCAACTCTTAAGAATATTCTTAAATAATAAAAATTAATGAATTATAATTTTCGTTGGTTGGGAAAAAGACACACACGTGACAGTGCATCACTTCACCTCATCATTTCATTTCATCTCATCATTTCATCAAATCTCATCTCATCTCATTTCCATTTCATTTTCATTATTTCATTTCATCATTTCATTTCACTATTTCATTTCATCTAATTTCATTTATTTCATTGTGTCATTTCATATTTCATTTCATGTCATGTTTTTGATATCATTTTTCATATCATTTTTCATCTCATCATCTCATTTCATCTCATCATTTCATCTCATCTCATCATTTCCTCCTTTTCAACATTTCATCTCAATTCTTCTCATCTCATTTCAATTTTATTTCATTATTTCATCTCATTTCATTATTTCACCTAATTTCATTATTTCATCTCATCTCATCTCATCTCAATTCGTCTCATCTCATTTCATCTCATCATTTTTCATCTCATCATTTTTCATCTCATCATTTAATCTCATTTCATTTCATTTCATCTCATCATTTCAGCTCATCATTTCATGTCACATCTCTTCATTTCATTTCAACATTTCATTTCATCTTATCATTTCATCTCATCTCATCTTTCAATTTCATTTCAATATCATCAATTCATCATTTCATTATTTCATTTCATCCCACCATTTCATCTCATTTTTCATCTCATCATTTTTCATCTCATCATCTCATCATTTCATCATTTCATCTCATTTCTTCTCATTTCTTCTCATTTCATCTCATCTCATTTCAATTTCATTTCATTATTTCATTTCATTTCACTTCATTTCATTTCATCTCATCATTTTATCTCATCTCATTTCATCAAATCATTTCTTCTCATTTCATCTCATTTCATCATTTCATCTCATTTCATCTCATCTCACCTCATCTCATCATTTCATCTCATCATTTCATCTCATTCTTTCATTTCATCTCATCGTTTCATCTCCTCATTTCATCTCATCTCACCTCAGCATTTCATCATTTCATCTCATCATTTATTTCCTCTCATTTTATCTCATTTCATCTCATATCTCAATTCAATTTCCTTTCATTATTTCATTTCATCTCATTCATCTCATTTCATTATATCTCATCATTTCCTCTCATCATTACATCTCATCTCATCATTTCATCTCATCATTGCATCTCATCATTTCATCTCATCATTCATCTCGTCATTTCATCTCATTTCCATTTCATTATTTCATTTCATCATTTAATTTCATCATCTCATTTAATTTCACCTCATTTCATTATTTCATTTCATTTTTTCATTTCATTATGTCATTTCATTTCATCTCATTACATTTCGTCTAATTTCATTTCACCTCATTTCATCTCATCATTTCATTTCATCTCATCATTTCATCTCTTTTCATCTCATTTCATCTCATCAACTCTTTTCATCTTATCTCATCATTTCATCATTTCATCTCATCATTTCATCTCATTTCGTATCTTCTCATCTCATTTCAATTTCATTTCATTATTTCATTTCATTATTTCATGTGATGTCATCTCATCATTTCGTCTCATCATTTCATCTCATCACATCTCATTTCATCATTTTATTTCATCATCTCATCTTATCATTTCATCTCATCTCATTTCAATTTTATTTCAATTTCATTTCATTATTTCATTTCATTTCATCTCATCAGTTCATCTCACCGTTTCATTTCATCATTTCATCTATCTCATCATTTCATCATTCATCTCATCATTTCATCTCATCATTCATCTTATTATTTCATATCATCATTTTATCTCATCTCATCATTTCATCTCATTTCATCTCATCTCATTCCATCATTACATCTCATTTCATCTCATTTTATGTCATCATTTCATCACATCTCATCTCATTTCATCTCATCATTTCATCTCATTTCAACTCATTGCATCTCATCTCATCATTTCCGTTTCATTATTCCATTTCATCATTTCATTCATTATGTCATTTCATCTCATATTTCATCATTTCGTCTCATCATTTCATCTCATCATTTCATCTCATTTTATCTCATCTCATCATTTCATCATTTCATCTCATTTCTTCTCATCTCATCATTTCCATTTCATTTTCACTTCATTATTTCATCATTTCATTATGTTTCATCTCATTTCATTATGTCATTTCATTTCATCTCATTACATTTCATCTCATTTCATCTCATTTCATCCATCATTTCATTTCATTTCATCTCATGATTTCATCTCATCTCATTCTCATTTCATCTCATTATTTCATCTCATTTCATCTCATCTCATCATTTCATCATTACATCTCACCATTTCAACTCATCTCATTTCAATTTCATTTCAATTTCATCATTAAATTTCATAATTTCCTTTCCTTATTTCATTTCATCTCATTTCATTATTTCATTTCATCTCATTTTTCATCTCATTTCATCTCGTCATTTCATCTCATCGTTCATCTCATTTCATCTCATCATTTTATCTCATTATTTCATCTCATCTCATCTCATTTCAATTTCATTATTTCATATCATTTCATTATTTCATTTCATTTCATCTCATCATTTCATCTCGTTTCATCTCATTTCATCCATCATCTCATCATTTCATCTCATTTTATCTCATCTCATCTCCTTTCAATTTCTTTTCAATTTTGTCATTTCGTCTCATCATTTCATCTCATCATTTCTACTCACCATTTCATCTCAAAATTTCATCTCATCATCTCATCTCATCATTTCGTCATTTCATCTCATCATTTCATCTCATCTCATCATCTTATCATTTCATCTAAGTGAAATGATGTAATGGAATCATGAAATGAAATGGATAGGATGCCCTCAGTGATGTTAAATTTAAAAATTGTTTCTTTTCATGTATGCATTTTTATATTTATATGTATTTATACTTATATTTACTTACATTTATCTTTACTTATTTTTATTTATATTTTTACTTATTTCTTTATTTATAGACAAGGTCCTGTTCTGTGGCCTAGGCTGGAATGCAGTGGTGCATTCACAGTTCACTGCAGCCTCGAGCAAACCTGCCACCTTAGCCTCCCAGGTAGCTAGGACCCCAGGTGTGCACCACGACACCTGGTTAATATTTTATTATTTGCAGAGATGGAGTCTTGCTATTCTGCCCAGGCTGGTCTCAAACTCCTGGGCTCAAGCAATCCTCCTGCATTGGCAACCCAAAATGCTGGGATGACAGATATGAGCCACAGTGCCCAACCTATTTATTTATTTATTTAATAAAGACAAGGTCTCACTATGTTGCCCAGGCTGGTCAACTCCTGGACTCAAATGATTCTCCAAACTTGGCCTCTCAAAATGTTGGGATTACAGGTATGAGCCACCATGCCTGGCCTAAAAATAGTATTACATTTTTGTATCATATAATTTTCAATTAGGTAATATGAATATTCTGTACAGGAAATACACCCTTAATTTCATAGGAATAAACATTTGTTACACTGAGAAAAATCTAATAGAGCTAAAATTAAAAATTAATTTGGAAAGGTCATTAGATACTGATACATTCTTATGTTTATACATTCTTTCATATATTCATATATCCTTTTAACAGTATCAATGGTTTGGAGTTATGTGTACAAAACCATGACCCATAAGTAATACAACTAATAACAGGCACTTACAATTCAAGGCATATTATATACAAAGCTTTAACTTCTTATCAAAATATTTTGTTTTTTTCTTTCTGTTTTGGCAGATACTATGAACACAACATTCAACTTACAGACACCATGGAGCCCTTACTAAGCATAAAGTACTGTGAAAGGCCAGGGCTAGGACAGAACTGAGACAGGGCCAGGGATAGGACAGAACTGGGGCAGGGTCATGGCCAGAGAAAAACCAGGGGCAGGGTCACAGCCAGGGACATGAGAGGACCAAGGCCAGGGCCAGAAGCAGGGAAGAACCAGGGCCAGGGCAGGGACATGGCAGGGCCAGGGCCATGGCAGGATCAGGGTCAGCAGAAGGCCAGGGCAGGGCTAGGGTAGCACAGGGCCAAGGCAGGGCAGGGTCAGTGTAGAGCAAGGAATGGGCCAGGGTATGGCAGGGCAGGGACAGGGAGGTCCAGGGCCAGAGTCAGGTCCATGACATGGACAGGGCAGGGAGAGAAACATGGCAGGACCAGAAAGGGGACAGGGCAAGGGCAAGGCCAGAGAAGGACCATGGACCAAACATGGCCAGGGAGGGTCCAGGGCAAGGGCAAGGCCAGGGCAGAAACAGAGCCAGAGTAGGCCAAAGGCAGGGCCAGGGCAGGGCAAGGCCAGGGTAGGGCGGGGCCAGTGTAGGGTGAGGGTAGGGCCAGGGCGAGTTCAGGGCCAGGGCAAGACTAAGATAGCACAGGGTTAAGGCAGGGCCAGGGCAGGGCCAAAAGGAGGGGCCAGGGCCAAGCATGGCCAGTGTCAGACCTGGGGATTGTCAGGGCCAGGGTCAGGGTCAAGGCTGGGCCAGGGACAGGGCCAGAGCAAGGGCAGGGCCAGGGAGAAAGCAGAACCAGAGAGGATCCAGAGCAAGGCCAGGGTGAGGGCAGAACCAGGACCAGGATAAGGCAAAGCCAAGGCCAGGGCAGGGCAAGATCAGGGAAGGGCAAGGCCAGGGTAGGGCCAAGGCCAAGGCAGGGCAGGGCTAGGGTAGCACAGGGCATGGCCAAAATCAGAGCAGGGCCATAGCAGTGGCAGGACTAGCAACAGGGCTAGGGCAAGCGCTGGACCAGAGCATGGTGGGGACAATACAGGGCCAGGACAGAGGATGGCAAGGCAGGTCCAGGGCCATTTCATGGACTCAGTAGGCCTGGGGTCAGGCCAGGGCAGGGCAAAGGCAAGGCCAGGGAGAAGGCAGGGCCGGGGCCAAGGCAGTGCCAGGGCAGGGCAGGACCAGTGCAGGGCCAATGCAGGGTGAGGGCAAGGCCAGGGCATGGAACGGCAGGGCAGGACCAAGGAAGGGCCAGGGGAGGGCCACGGCAGGGTCATGGCCAGAACAAGGGTATGGCTGGGGTCAGGAATATGGTAGGATGAGGGCTGGGCCCAGGCTGGGGCACGCAGGGCAGAGCATGGCCTGTGCAACGCATGGCCAGAGCCAGGCCATAGAGATGGGAGGGCAACACCAAGGCAGAGTCAGGGTAGATCCAGGGCTGAGCAGAGTCATGGCAGGTCCAGAGTCGAGGCAGAGCTAGGGCCCAAGCAGGGCCATGGTAGCACCAGGGCAGAGGAGGGCAGGGCAATGCAGGACTGGGCCATGGCAGTGCCTGGTCAACTCCGGGGCAGGGCCAGAAGCAGGACACGGCCAGGGCCAATGCTCAGGCCAGGGACAGGGCATGACAGGACGTGCCAGAGCAGGGCTGAGCCAATGTTGGGGCAGGGCAAATCAGACCAGGACACCTCCAAGTCCAGCTCTGGCCCTGCCTTGGCCCTGGCCCCTTCCTGGCCTGACCTTGTCCCTGGCCCTGCCCTATCCATGCCCTGTGTGTTTGACCAGTGTTTTATAACCAGAATCCTACAAGAAACTTAAATTAGTTCTTTTTGTGCATTTTTAGTAGAGATGGGGTTTCACAATGTTGCCCAGGCTGATTCCAAACTCCTGAGCTCAAGCCATCTGCCTGCCTTGGCCTCCCAAAGTGCTGGGATTACAGGAGTAATCTGGCCAAGTATTTACCTTCTTTATGCCTGTTTCCTACATTTGGAAAATGGGGATGCTTTAAGTACCTAGCATATAGAATTATTATGAGAATCAATGCCTCACATATTTACATGTTGATAAAAGTATACTCATAGAACACTACTGGAAGCAAAGATAGTATTAGTTAAAATTTAGTGATTACTGCAAATATTATTACTACTACAAACAACATAGTATAGACATTACTACTACTATAGTTATCTTAAAAATCTAAAATAAAAATTTTACGTAATAGCCTAAAGTAATCTCCTGCTCTGCCCTGGCTCAGCCCTAGTGCCGGCTCTGCCCCTAGTCCTACTACATCCCTGGCCCTGACCCTTCCCTGGTCCAGCCGCTGCCCTGGCCCTTCCCATCTTCAGGCCTTACCATGGCCCTACCCTGGTCCTGAACCTGCCCTGGTCTGGTCCTGACCCTGGCCCTACCCCAGAGAAGGGGTATGGCAGAGCCAGGGAAGGGCTGGGGCAAATAAGGGACAGGACACATCCAAATCCAGGAAAGGGCCAGGACCATGACAGAGACAGGGCGAGTCCTTGGCAGGGCCAGGTTCCAGGCCAGGACCAGGAAAGGGTCATGGCAGGGTCACTGTATGGCCAAGGTCCAGGCCAAAGCCAAGGCAGTGGCAGGGTCAGGTCTGCATAAGGGCAGGACCAGAGCCAGTGATACGGCAGGGCCAGGGCCAGGGCCAGGGCTGTGCCAGGACAGAACAAGAGCAGAGCAGGGCAGGACCACAGCCAGGCCATAGAGAGAGTAGGGCAAATGCCAAGGCAATGCCAGGGTAGTGCCAGGGCTGAGGCAAGGTCAGGGAAGGTCCAGGGCTGAGTCAAGGCTAGAACCAAGACAGGGGCAAAGGCCGGGGCAGATCTAGGGCACAAGTGAGGCAGATCTAGGGCACAAGCAGGGCAGGCTAGGGCAGGGCAATGGCAAGACCAGGCCATGGCAGGGCCAGCCCAGGATAGAACAGGGCACAGGCAGGGCAGGGCCAGGGCCACGGCTGGGGCAGGACAAGGACCAGGACCGGGGTCCAGGCCAGGGCAAGGGTATGGCCAGGGCAGAGGTAGGGCCAGAGCCAGGGTCTGGGCAGGACCAAGGCAGGGCTATTGCAGGGCCAGGGTTCAGACCAGGGCCAGAGCAGGGCTGGGACAGGGCCAGGGCCAGAACAAGGAAAGGGCAATGTCAGGACAAGGGCCATGGCAGGACCAGCAACGGGGCTAGGACCAGGACAGGGACAGGGACAGGGTCAGGGCTAGGGCCAGAATAGCATGCCAGGGTACAGCCAGGCCAAATTAGGGCCAGGACAGGGTCAGGACCAGGGCTGGGCCAGGGTATGGCTTTAAGTAGCAAAGGGCCAGGGCCAGGGTCCATGCCAGTGCCAGTGCCGGTCCAGGGCAGATGCAGGGCCATGGCCAGGTCTAGGACAAGGCTGGGGCAGGGCCAAGGTCTGGGTCAGGGTCAGCACAAGACCAGGACAGAGCCAGGGGAGGGACAGGGCCATGGTAAGACCAGGTTAAACCATGGAAAAGACACCTGCAAATCCACTTCAGGGCCAGGGTCAGGGCAGGGCCAGTTTAGGGCCAGGGCCAAAACAGGGCCAGGGTAAGGGCTGCCAGGGTCATTGGCAGGGCCAGGGACATGGCAGGACCAGGGTCAGGAGCAGAGGTCAATGCCAGGCCAAGGCCACAGATAGGACCAGGTCTGTGCTAGGGCCAGTATGAGGGCCAAGGTGGGGTCAGGGCAGGGCCAAAGGGAGGGCAGGGCCAGGGCAGGGTGGAGCAGGCCCAGGGTAGCACAGGGTTAAGGTAGGGCATGACCAACCAGGGCAGTTCTATGGCTGGGGCCGGGGCAGGGCCCGGGCTGGGGCTGGGCCAGAGCCAGGGCAGGGCCAAGACAGTGGCAGCTCCAGGGCAGGGCCAGGGTTAGGACCACAGACATGTCCAAGGCCAGTGCCAGGGCAAGGGCAAGGGCAGGGGCAGGGCCAGGGTCATCTAAGAATTAGGGACAAAGCCAGGCCCAGAGCTGGGCCAGGACAGGTACCTGGCAGGGCTGGGGTCTGGGCCAGAGCCATGGCAGGGCCAGGGCCACAACCAGGTCTGTGCTATGGCCAGGTCCAACACAGTGCCCACGTAAGGCTAGGGTGAAGGCCAAGGTAGGGCCAGGGCAGGGTCAAAGCCAGGCTAGGGCCAAGGCAGGGCCAGGGCCGGCAAGGCAGGGCCAGGAAAGCATAGGGACAGGGCAGGGCAGGGCCAGGCCAGTGCCAAGACCTGGGCAGGGCCAGGGCCAGGGCCATAGAAACGACCTGGGCAGGACCATGTTTGGGGCAGGAACAAAACAACGGCAAGGACAGTGCAGGTTCTTTCAACAGCCAGGGTCCAGGACAGTGTCAGGACAGGGCCAAGGCAGGGTCTGGGCTATGGTAAGACCAGCAACAGGGCTGGGGCTAGGTCAGTGACAGGACCAGAGTCAGGGCAAGGGCCAGAGAAGTGCAAGGCAAGGCTAGGGCCAGGCATTTCAGGGTCAGGGCCACGGGAGAACCAGGGCAACTTCTCAAGCAGGGAAGGGCCAGGGCCAGGACAGGTCCAGGGCAGGGCCATGACAGGGCCAGGGGCTGCATTAGGGCATGGGCAGGGCCAGAGCAAGGTAAGGGTCAGGGCCAAGGCTATGGTAGGGACAGGGCAAGAAATATGGCAGGACCAGGGGCAATGCCAAGGCCAAGGCTGAGTCAGGGCTGAGTCAGGGCAGGGCAGGGCAGGGCATGGTATGGCCAGTGCAGGACACGACAAGAGCTGGTCCACAGAGAGAGCAGGGCTGATGCCAAGAAAGAGCCAGGCTAGTGCCAAGGCTGAGGCAGTGTCAGAGCATGTCCAGGGCAGGGCCGGGGCCAGGGCCAGAACTGAGCCAGGGCACAGCTAAGGCAGGGTAGGGCAGGGAAATAGCGTGGCTGGGTCAGTACTGGGACAGGGCAGAGCAGGGCAAGGCGATGGTAGGGGCAGGGCAGAGACAGACCAATGCAGAGCCATGTTACACTGGGGCCAGGACACCTCCAAGTCCACTTCAGGGCCAAGGCTATGGCAGGACAAAGACCAGGGCCAGGGTCAGAGCCAGGTCTATGCTGGGCCTAGCGAAGACTAGGGTGAGGGCCAAGGTAAGGCCAGGACAGGGTCAAAGGCAGAGTAGGGCCAGGGCAGGGTGATGACACATCCAGAGCACAGCAGGGCAGGGTGATGGCAAGACCAGGGGCAGACCACTGCCAGCTCATGGCCAGGGAAAGGCCAGTGCAGAGCCAGGAAAGGGTCTGGATCTGGGTCAGGGCCAGGAACAAGGCAGAGCAGGGCCAGGGCCATGGCAGAGTCAGGGCAGGTCCTTGACAGGACCAGGTTCCAGGCCAGGGCCAGGGTAGCAGCAGGGGCAGGGCCTGGATAAGGGCAGGGCCAGGGATATGGCAGGACCAGGGCTAGGGCCAGGGCCAGGCCATAGTGAGGGCAGGGCAAAAGCCAAGGCAGGGTCAGGGCAGGTCCAGGGAGGAGCCAGCACCAAGTGGGGCCAAGGCACAACCAGCGCAGGGTAAGGCAGGGCAATGGCACCACTGTGCCATGACAGGGCAAGGTCAGTGCCAGGAGAGGGCAGAACAGGCAGGCCCATGGTGGGGCCAGGGCAGGGATGGGCCAAAGCAAGGCCAGGACATTTCCAAGGCCAGGTCAGGGCCAGAACAGGAGCAGGATCATGACCATTGGCAGGGCCAGTGCCATGACAGGACCAGGGTCAGGACAAGGGGCAGGGCCAGAGCCAGGGCCAGAGCCAAGGTCAGGCCAGTGCAGGTTCGGGGCAGGGCCAGTGCCAGGGCAAGACCGGGGCAGGGCCAGTTCCAGGGCAAGACCAGGGCAGGGACAGGGTAGCACGGGGCCAAGACAGGGTCAGGATGGGACCAGTGCAGGACAGGGCCGAGAGTCCAGGTAACAGTAGGGCAGGTACAGGGCAAGGCAGGGCAGTACAGGGCCAGATCCACCGCAGGCACAGGGCAAAGCCAGGCCCATTGCCAATGCACCAGCCCTCCCTACAAGGCTCCTACCACCTGGCCACTGCTGCAGCCCGTCCATCACTGTAAGCCTGACTCCCAACCCTGCCTGCAGCCGCCTGCCCTCCTAGCGTGGCCGCTCTCCTACCGTTCTAGCACACTGCAGTCTCCGTCACTGCCACCCACCCGCAGCGAGGCGAGCTGAGGTGTTGCAGGCTCTAGGTGTCTCCTCCTCCTCCTGGCACGGAGCAGCTGGGCGGGCAAAGCCATAAAAGCCTAGAGGAAGTTGTGAGGAGTGGAAGCATTAGAGCCTCAACTCGTCATGCCAGCCACTGGGTGGCAGGGGCCAGTTTCAGCAAAGGCACTCACACCCACCCTCCAAAGTCCAGCCTCTCCTTTTGGCCCAAGCTGGCCGGGAACTGGGGTCTGGGGTGGGTGCTGGAGACACCACAGCACCCAGCTCCCCACTCCACAGGAACCATTGGGCCCACCGGGGCTGCACTCCTCGGGGAACAGGAGAAGCAGAAAAATTCAGACCCAGCCAGCCCTCCACACCCAGGTGCCAATTCCTGTTCCGGACGCCTCCCCACACAGGGCCCTGTCCCCCGTGGTGTCCCCAGGGCTGCCTGGAAGCCTCTGAGGCACAGACCCAGAGTGCACAGGCCCAGGAACCACGGTGGGTGTGGGGGCTCTGCCATGCTCAGGATTCCCATGCAAACGCTGCGTGCCCTGCCGCACTCCAGTATGACCAAGAGTGGTTCGCCCTCTGGAGTGTGGAGTCAGGGAGAGGAGAACCACTCCTTCCTTGGATGCCAACTCTGTTGACTGCCGCCAGCTGGGCAGCCCCTGATAGCACCGAACTCGCCCCCGCTCCACAGCTAGTCCTGCCCTCAATAGCACCTCTCACCTCCATCCCCGAATGCCACCAGTAGCGTATACCCGATATGCCCTAACCTGTCCTCCTCTATGGGCATTGCAGCCCCAGAAAGCACCCATAACCCACCCTCCCTGCCGTGGGCAGTGCAGCCCTGTGCAGTGCTACCAACCAGTACCCCTAATGCAGGCAATGACACCCTGGATAGCGCCCCCAACCCACCCCACACTGCGAAAGGTGCAGCCCTGGATAGCCCCTGTCCTACCACTCTGGTCATGCTGCAGTCCCTGTCACTGCCACCACCAACTACAGTGAGGCAAGCCAGTGGGTCGCAGGCTCTAGCTCCCAGCAGCCAGGCATGGAGCAGCTCTCGCTGATGGCCGGCTCTTACCACTCTGACCACGCTGCTGTCTGTCTCCGTGGCCATCTTCTTTCACTACAAAGGAACAAAACTAGGTATCAATAAGAAAAGTAATTTTGGAAACGATACAATCACATGGAAGTTAAACACTACCCTCCTGAATAAATGACTAGTGGGTCAATGAAGATACTAAGACAGAAATTCAAAAATTTCATGAAACAAAGGGTAATGAAAACACAGTATACCAAAACTTGTTACGCAGAAAGCAGTACAAAGGCAGAGATTTACAGCTATAAGTGCCTACCATCCAAACAAAAGAAAAACTTCAAATAAACAATACATCTTAAAGAACTAGTAAAGTAAGAACAAACTAAACCGAAAATAAGGAAATAAATAAGATCGTAGCAGAAACAAAATTGAAATAAAAAACACACAAGATTAAACGAAAAGTTGGTTTTCTGGAAAGCTAAACAAAATTGACAAACTTTTAACCAGGCTAAGAAAAGAGACAAGATTCAAATAAATAAAATCAACAGATTAAAAAAAGGAGACATTACAACTAATACTTCAGAAATTCAAAGGATCATAACTGGCTATTATATGCCAATAATTTGGAAAGCCTAGTAGAAATTGGCAAATTCTTAGATGCATACAACCTACTTAGGTTAAACAATGAAAACATCCAAGACCAGAACAGATTGGTAACAAGTAATGAGATTGAAGCCATCAGAAAAAGTCTCCCAGTAAAGAAAAGCCCAGGAACTGATGTCTTCACTGCTGATGGCTTCACACCAAACAATTTAAAGACTTAGTACGAGTCCTGCTCAAACTATTTTGAAAAACAGGAGGGAATACTTCCAAACTTATTCTATGAACCGTTATTACTGTGATATGAAAATCAGATAAAAGCATCAAAGAAGAAAAGTACAGGCTAGGATCTCTAATATTTATGCAAAAATCCTCAACAAAATACCAGTGAATCAAATTCAGCAATACATTAAAAAGATAATTCATCATGATCAAGTGGGATGTATCCCTGGAATGCAAGAGTAACTCAACATACAATGTGATATATCATATCAACCAAATAAACGACAAAAACAGTATTATCATGTCAACTGAAACCGAAAAAGCATTTGATGAAATTCAACATCCCTTCATGCTATAAATCCTCAAAGAAACGGGCACAGAAGAAACATACCGCAACTTAATAAAAGCTACATGAAAGACACCCACAGCTAGAATCATATGGAATGGGGAAAAATGGAAAGCTTTTCCTCTAAGATCTGGAACATGATAAGGATGCCCCGTCACCACTGTTGTTTAACATAGTACCAGAAATCCTAGCTAAAGCAATCAGTGCAGCCCCTGATATGGCCCCCAACCCACCCTGCCCCCTACCACCAGCAGTGTCGCCCCCCCAGGTAGCACACCCAACATACCCTAACTGCCCCGCCTCCCCACACCAGGGGCATTACAGCACCCCATAGCGCCCTCAACCCAAAACCGCCACCCCCCCCCCCCCACAGGCGCACAGTGCAGCCCCAGATAGCACACTTAACCCACCTCACTGTTGCCAGCAATACAGTCTGGGATAGTGCCCCCAACCGGCTCCCCGCCAAAGGCAGTGCAGCCCCGGTTTGAGCCCCCAGACCGCCCCCCCGGTGCAGGCAGCACAGCCCCAGATAGCACACCCAACCAGCCACCCAAGACGGGCAGTGACGCCTGAGATAGAGCTCCCAACCCGTCCCAGGCCACCAGCAGTGCAGCCTGGATAGCGCACTTACCCCGATGCCTTTCTACACTCTGGCTGGCTGCAGTGTCCATCGCTGCCACCAACCACAAACATGGCTGCAAACAGGAAGGATTTTATTCACCGTCGATGCGGCCCCGAGTAGTCCCAAAGCGAGGCAGTGCCCCAAGGTCTGTGCAGAGCAGAACGCAGCTCCACCCTCGCAATGCTCTCTGGGTCTGTGCCTAGGAGAACGCAGCTCCGCCCTTGCAAAGGCACACAGCGCCGGTGCCGGCGTGGCGGAGAGGCGGACAGCCGCGGAGAGGCGGCCAGCGTTGGCGCGGCGGAGAGGCGGTCAGCGGCGGCGCGGCGGAGAGGCGGTCGGCGGCGGCGCGGCGGAGAGGCGGACAGCGGCGGCGCAGGCGCGGAGAGGCGCACAGCGGCGGCGCAGGCGCGGAGAGGCGCAGGCCCAGGCTCCACTCCCCAGCTGTGAAAGGGTAAGAGCTGAGGGTGGCTGAGACTCGGGTATGTTCAGGGCGGGGTGGGCTCTGGACCCAGCAGGCCCGGCACCCAGGTCAGGGCTCCATGGGAGGCCAGGTGGGCGAAGGCCAAATAGGGGCCGGGGCTGGTCAGGAAGGGCTCCTGGTGACCAGAGCACTTTGCGTGAGCCAGCGTGGGAGGAAGGTGGGCTGGATGAGCCAGGGAGGTGCTGGGAGGGGCCTTGGCAGAGGCGACCACCTCCGTCAGCCCCCAGGCCACTGAACCCTGGGTAGCGAGAACCGACAGGGGAGGCTGCAGACAGAGGAGTGGAGGCTCCCCTGCTTTGGGGGCTCTGAGTAGAAGCATCTAGGGGGTCCCTCAAGAGGCCCCCAAACGCTTCCCCATGGTGAGAAAAGAAGGCGCAGAGAGGGGCACGGCGCCGGCGCCGGCACAGAGGGGCGCACAGCAAGATTTGCTGTGATTTCTTTTATTGCCCCAAGTGTACTTCATCTTGGTAGATTTCTATTGGCTTTAAAAATGTGTGTGTTTTGCTGTTGGGGAGTGGGGTGTTATACGGATGTCAAATTTTGCTGGTTGACTGTTCAGATCTTTTGTAAATCCTTGCTCCTTTTCTGCCTAGTTTCACTCTGTCACTTACACTGGAGTGCGGTGGCACGAATATGACTCACTGCAGCCTTGACTTCCTAGGGTCAAGTACTTCCCCTGGCTTAACCTCCTGAGTAGCTGGTACTATAGGTGTGTGCCGACACACCTGGCTAAATTTAAACTTTTTCGGAGAGATGAGGCCTTGCTATGTTGCCCAGGCTCGAACTCCTGGCCTCAAGCTATCCTTTGTCTTTGCCTCCCAGAGTTCTGGGATTACAGGCATGAGCCACTGTGCCCGGCCTCTGCCTAGTTTTAACAGTTGCTAAGAGGAGGATGTTGAAGTAGATGTCTTCTTGGTGGGTTAATCCTTTTGTCATTAAGCAGTTGTTATGGTCACTTCCTTTTCACCCCATTGGTGAAGGAGGGGTCCCTGCCCTAAGGTGTAGGAGATGGCTGAACACGACACCTGGCGTGGATGGATGAGATTGACAGCAGTGTTTTAGTCACATATACCCACAGCTCAGAGGAGGACACTGCATGCCACACAGGGTCACATGGGCACTGCACTCTGTAGCGGAGTGAGGGCTGGGGGGCTGAGGAAGCAGGCAGGCTTAGTAGTAACGAGAGCACACAATGACCAATGGTTCCCGAGGGGGAGTGCAACTGGCTTGTTTGAATAAATTCATGGGCTAGCAGACAGGTGAAGTGAAACTTGTTAGGCTGAGGTGCAACTGTTCTGGCTGATAAAAGAACTAGCCAGGTGGGGAGCCTTTCCTGTTGGGTGGCGGGGTAGGGGGTGTCTGGTAGAAACAGGAAAACCCACAGCTAGGCCTTTGGGGCCCTGTGAGGCTCAAAGATGTCAAGGCAGCATAGGAAATTTTAGATCTTAAAATTCAGTGAAGACCCTCTCCAGCTCTGGGAAATTATTTTGCTTGAAGTCTCCTTCATGAGATATTAATATATTCACTCCTGCTTCCTTAAAAAATTAATGATTTCACAGGATATCTTTCTCCATTCTTTTACTTTCAACCTACTTAGGTCCTTAAGTGAGTTTGAAGTTTCTTATGAACAGTATTTAGTTGGACCATGTGTTTATTATAGGTTCTCCATCAATCTGTCTTTTGGTTTATTTAGACCATTTACATTTAAGGTGCTTATTGTTACATAATTGCTTATGTCTGATGTTTTTATTATTTGCTTTTTTGTTTCCTTTTTCTTTCCCTCCATCTTGATCTATTTCTGTATAATGTAGTTGCGTGTATCTCTTTGTATAGTCTTAAAGTGTTTGCTCTGGATGTTACAATATGTGTATTGTAATATAGTAGTCTACTGGTACCAGTATTTACCACTTCAAAGTGTGGAAACCTGCCTTGCATTTATGTCTCTTTACCTTTTCCACTTGTATAAATCACTGGCTTGAGTAGTACGTGGTGGTATAGTTTTTGTTTCAGTCATCAAATGTGATTTTAAGAACTGTGGATTGTCTCGTGTATGTATCCACATTTCTGGTCTTTCCTTTGTCCCTCCTCCCATAGTCCCATATTCATCCCTTCTGCATAAGAACTTTCTGTAGCCATTTTTTATTTTGATTTTTTGTTTTAATTTTTTGTATTGTGGAAATGACAGAACATATTTCTGTAGCCACTTTTTAGCATTTCTAAATTGATCAGTGACAAATTCCTATAGTCTCTTCCTCTGAGAATGTCTTTATTTCTCTCTTCATTTCTGAAGGTTAGTTTCATGGGATATACAATTTGCAGCCAACAGTTTTTTTGTTTGGTTGGTTTTTTTGTTTGGTTGGTTTTTTTAAGCACTTGAAAATGTTGTGCCACTTCCTTCTGGCCTCCATGGCATTTGAGTTGGTGTGTCCCTACAGGCATTCTGCCATTTTTGCTCTTTGTTTTTCATTTTGAAAGTTTAATCAGTGTTGCTTTCTTTTGGTATACTTTGAGGTTTGCTCAGCTTCTTGAATCTGTAAGTTTATATCTTTCACCAAATGTGGGAAGCCTCAGGAATTAGTTATTTGCATGCTTTCGCAGCTCTGGTCTCCTGTGGGACTCAGATAACATAAATGCGGGGTCTTTTGTTATCGTCCCACAGGTCCGTGCAGCTCTGTTCATTTGTTTTCAGGTTATTTTCTCTCTATTGTTTAGACTGGGTGAATTCTGTTGATCAGGTTTCAGCTTCTCTGATTCTCTCCTCTGTCGTCTCCACTTTTACTCAATAGAGCCCATCCAGTTAGATTTTTTTTAAATTTCTGTTACTGTATTTTATATTTCTGTAATTTCCATTTGATTCTTCTTCAGTTTCTTTGCTGACGTTTTCAGTTCTTTGATTGTTGCCATAGGATTTGTAGTTGCTTGTTGAAGCATTTTTATACTGACTGTTATAAGTGATGAGTCAGGTGGTTCCAACATCTGCCTATGTAATTTTTTTATTTTTGCAGGCAGTCCTCCTGTTTAGGTTTAGTCTGTAGGTCTTGGTCTACTTTGTGGGCTGTGATTCCAATGGCAATTTAATTTCAGAGCCTTCATGGTGTTATTTTGGTCTGTTTGGCTAATATGTATCACTGGGATTCTCCCACCAGTCCCTGCTGTTGCCCACCTGAGGGAACAGGGGAGCTTCCCCAGGCTGGGCCACCTGCTGCAGCTAGGTGGGTGGGGAATGGTGGTTGTCTTGGTTTGTGGAGCTGGTTTTCTTCTTGTGGGGAAGATCTCCTTTGATCTGTGGGGACTGAGTCTGCCTGGGTTGCCTTCTATTGCTACGTTGGGAGTTGGGAAACTCTGGGCCTGGGTCACCGTCCTATTGGGTGAGGTCCAGGGAGACACCTGGCCACTATGCCTTCCCTAGTCCTAGAGTCCCTCGGCAGCATTTTTCTGTCCACCTTTCGGAATTCTCCATTGATCATCTCCTGTCTATTATTTCTAGAGTTTGGGTTACATTTCTTAGGAGGGTATAATGTGTTATCTTCTCTAGACCAGAAATCCTTAGTGGTGGTTTCGGGTTGTAACTGTGCTAAAGGGAGAATTGGCGTATTTGTGATGTCGAGTCTTCCTTTTTAAATGAGGACATACCATTATTTAGTATATAATACTTACAACATCTACTTCCTTGGTTTGAAGAATGTGGTTAAGGCAAGGAAAGTACTTAACACAGTGCCTGGTGTGGAGAGCACTTACGAGTGTTGGTAGTGATGCTATTCCTTTTGTCCTTTGGTAGCATATTAAAGCTTTTCTTCTTTTTTAAATAAATAAAGTTCTGGTGCACTTCTTGTTAGGTTTATTCCTATTTTATCCTTTTTTGCTTTTATTACAAATAGGAGCTTCCTATCTTTTATAACATCTACCTGGTTCTTTGGCCCTTACGTGAAAATGTTTTAATAGCCTTCTAAACATTGCTCTCCCAAATGAGTTTTAACTTGCCTCTTTCTTTTGTTTTCCTTTTTTTGAGACAGGGTCTCACTTTGTCACCCAGGCTGGAGTTCAGTGACGCAATTATGGCTCACTGCAACCTCTGCCTCCCGGGCCCCCAAAGTGCTGGGTTTACAGGTGTGAGCCACTGCACCCAGCCTTACTTGTCTATTTCTTTTAAGAGTGGGAACTATAATTGAACCCAGAGCTCGAAAGAAAATGAAGGAATGAATGAGTGAATAAGCTCTTCCCATGGGTTTGGTGTGGTTTGGGCCTCTACTCTTAATCTAAATGCTATGTTTTATATGATCTAAAATTTCCCCTAGGTGTGTTACACGATTGTGTTGTGTTGAACTTACATTGAGACTCCTTTTCACATGTGCTGGTTATCAGCATGGGACTTCTCCATTCACTCTTTGAATTATTCATTTGGGGGACACAGATAGACCTCTGTGTCTTTCATAAAGAGTGTCCATTGGCCGGTTGCAGTGTCTCATGTCTGTAATCCCAGGACTTTGGGAGGCTGAGGAGGGCAGATCACGAGGTCAGGAGTTCGAGACCAGCCTGGCCAATATGGTGAAATCCCATCTCTACTAAAAATACAAAAATTAGCCAGGCCTGGTGCCTATAATCCCAGCTACTTGGGAGACTGAGGCAGTAGAATTGCTTGAACCTGGGAGGCAGAGGTTGCAGTGAGCTGAGATCGTGCCACTGCACTCCAGCTTGAGTGACAGAGTGAGACTCCATCTCCAAAAAAAAAAAAAAAAAAAAAACGAAAGAGGTCCATTATCTATACTGGAAAAATTGAGATTGGGATTTTTGACATGAAGTGTGGAAATGTGGATTGGGTCAATTTAGTTTACCTAAACAGATGATGAAATACTAACTGTTTTATGAAGCACTCCCTAGTGCAAAGTTTTGCCTGTGTGTCTAGTGACGGGAACAGTAAGAATGAGGCTTGGAACGCGGAGTGCATTGTAAGCCTATCGTGGGTGGGGCCAGCAGCACATGCATGCCTGGCTCACAGAGCAGCCTTTGGGTGTTCTTTTCCCAGAGGAGCTCTACGGTGACTTTGAAGACTTGGAAACGGGACGTGCACAAAGGAAAATCGGGCCCCGACACTCAGGTATGACTTTGTCGTAGCTGGCTGTTCTTGGTCATTGTGTTCTGAGAGAGGCCCACATTGAGAAATGCAAATCTTACTTGTGATGTGTGAAGATTGCAGACTGGATGGATAGATTCCTTCCTAAAGGGTGGGAATGTGGGGACCAAAGAGAAGCTTTCTTGTTTACTTGTTAAGTTTTGGACGACAGTTAACTACCGTTTCTTGCCATAGTCATTTGCCAAGACCACTGTGATTTTTCACTTTCAGAAGTCTTAGCTTCTCAGACTTACATTCAACCATTGCCATCATTCTCCTCTTTTTAAATTTAAGTGTCATTTAAAAGAATGAAGTCCCTATTCTCCCTAATATTTCTTTAGAACAGGGTCTGGGAGCATCTGGGTGAGGGACATGTCTGTTATTTTTATTCTAGTTTGTGTTCCCAGCCAGCTTAAGGAATAGCAGCTAATTGTAATGCAGATGTAACAATTTCCTGTAGCAGTACCATGTTATTCAGAGACAAAAGTTATGTTGTGTTTTGTTTTGTTTTATTGATAATGATAACAGATTTTTGCTAAGATTTTTGTTTAAATAGAACTTTAAGAAATGTAATGTTTAAAGAAAAGACCGTCATAAACATACACAAAATTTTTTCTTCTGGAAATTTAAGAATGAAGATATAGAGAAACAAGGAAGAAATTGACCCCGATGAAGAAGAAAGTGCCAAGAAAAGGCATTTGGATAAGAAGAGAAAATTGAAGGAGATGTTTGATGCAGAATATGATGAAGGAGAAAGCACATATTTTGATGATCTTAAAGGAGAAATGCAGAAAGAAGCACAGGTGAGAAACCTCAGTTCCTCTCAGCCCCTTGTCAAGACTATCACATAGTGCAGGAATCCCTGACTTTCTTTGGGTCTCTGCTTCCTATCCTGTGTCTGTGCCTTTCATTTGGACTCCTGGGTAGATGCATGTGAGTGTGTTTATTCATGCAGTGAACTCATTGTTTCTACAGTCAGAAGATCACCAGAAAAAGATCCATACCTATTTTGTCACAAGAATTAGGAAACCGAAATGACTGAGACATGGTCTCTACTTTTGAGACTTTTACAATGTAGTGATCTGAGACAGTGTGTTCATTTCAGTGCAAGCCAATGCTGCCTATTCCGGTCGCTGCTCCCTGATTTGAATGGCAGGTGATCAGTGGCCCGTGTGGCTTATGGACACACCAGAGCTCTCAGGGGAAGTGCTCTGAAAACTCATCCTGGTCAGAGTTCAGAAGGACATGTGGAGTATAAGGTCAGATGCGGAGATAAAGGGAGATGGTGTGGCCCTCCTGCCTGGGGGTGCTGAGCAGGTTGCTGGAGGCAGTGATCTCACTCTGAAGGAGACAGACACAGAAACGTGTGTACAGTTGATGGTGAGCATCTGAGTTGCGTCTTGTTAGTGAGGCCAGGAGTGCCTGTGTAAGCTGGAACAGATTAGGTATATGATTTGTGAAACAGAGTTTCATCCTAGATCTTCATCTTGTCAAAGGACTGTTTCCTGATTAGGCATTAGTCTGTGTTGACCTTTGAAAGGCATGACTAGGCTAACTCTGAAGTTTTTGCTTCACACCATTTACAATTTAAAATTACCTAGAGCCTTGTGGGCCATTGGATAACACTGAATGTTTCACTCTGAAATGGGAGTCCTTGGAGGGTTTTGAGCAGAGGAGAGACATTCAGGTAATCAGATCACTCTGCCAAGACATCAGTCTGGTAGAGATCAGTCCGGTGGCACAAACCAGAGGGCTGGCAGTGGAGATGAGACAAAGAGTCAAACCCGGATAGAGTTTATTTGGAAGCTGGGTCAGTAGGATTTCCTGGTGGACTGAATGTGGGGTGTGTGAGAGGAAATGAAGATGGCGACTGGAAGTTCCTGGAAGGATGGGTTGTTGCAGGTTAGATAGGAAACTGTCTACAGATGCAGTTTTGGGAAGATGATGTTTGGTTCGGCTGGGTATCATGCAGACAAGCGGAGTGTCAAGTCTGGAGAGACAGGTCTGGCCAGGGACTTAGATGTACAGCCCTCAGCATGTAGATGCCACTTAACTCTGTGAGGTGGCCGGGGAGTGAGTGCAGAGTGACTGGGAGGAGCAAGACTGGCGTGGGCGAAATGGGGCGTTTGCGGCCGTGAGGCCTGAGCAGTGCCTAGGAGGGAGAGGGAGAAGCAGTGTAAGCATGCAGGCATGCAGGAGTCCAGTTGTACATGGAGGCGAAGCACTGTTCAGATACCGCTGCAGTGTTAACTATGGTAAAGGCAGAGTTGACCACTGGAGGAATCCTTCAGCGTGGAGGCCTTCAGCGATCTTGGCAAGCACCAATTTTCATGGATGTAGGAGAATGGGAGCAGAGGAACTGGAGGCTGCAACTGTGGAAAACTTTTGTGGGGTTTTGCTGCAGAGAGAAGCAGAGAAATGAAGCAGTTTTTGGTGGAAGAAGTGGAATCAAAAGGTTTTGAGATAAGAGAGAGAACAGAGGGAAGAGCTGTTGGAATAAAGTCCAGGAAGAGTGGATGGTGTCTAGTGGGCAAGTGATGTGTGGCCCTGAGTAGAGGCATGGACAAATCATCTGTGCCTGAGCTGCCCGTAGAACTTTCTGTGATCATGGAGATGCACGTCTGTGCTTCCCAATATTGTAACACTGGCTGCAAGTTGATATGGACCACTTCCAGTGTGACTAGTGTGATTGAGGAACTGCATTTTAAATATTATGTAATTGTAATTAATTTTCATTTAAATAGCCACACATAGCTCCTCTATGGGCCAGGTCAGAGCTCTGTTAAGGCTGGATATGGGAGGAAACCCTGGTAGAGGGTTGACCGTAGAGGTTCTTTTGGTTTTGGAGTGAATCAGGGAACAGCCATCAGCTGAGTGAAGGTGAGGGTGGTGGTGGGTGTTTGAAGACAAGGGAAAAGTGTGAAAAAATTATTTGGAGAGGAAGGAAAGAAAGTGTGGACTGGGGATGTTTCCAATGTTCGAGCATGCAGGGCTCCACAGTTATCTACATTTGCTGTCCCTTGGAGCAGGAGAGAAGAAAATGGTTGGGACATATTCTGAACAGACTGTAGAGGTAAAATGTGTAGGTTTTTTTTGTTTTTTTTTTTTTTGTTTTTTTGAGATGGAATCTCGCTCTATTGCCCAGGCTGGAGTGCAGTGGCACGATCTTGACTCACTGCAACCTCCGTCTCCCAGGTTCAAGCGATTCTCTCACCTCTGCCTCCTGAGTAGTTGGGACTACAGGCATGCACCACCATGCCCAGCTGATTTTGGTATTTTTAGTAGAGACGGGGTTTCACCATGTTGGAGAGGCTGGTTTCAAACTCCTGACCTCTTGTGATCTGCCCACCTCAGCCTCCCAAAGTGCTGGGATTACAGGCATGAGCCAGTGTAGCCAGCAAATGTGTAATATTTTTAATAGGATAAAGCCTACATAATTCTGTCCACAGTTCCTTTACTTAGAAATTGCTTATTTGTTCATGTTAATCCTATGTTTATTACAAATAACAGCATACAGGTTTTCCCCCCCACATGGTCATGTACAGCTGAATCACGTAGAATTTGAAGATCAAGATAATGAAGCCAGAGTTCAGTATGATGGTTTTCGACCTGGGATGTATGTCCGCATTGAGATTGAAAATGTTCCCTGTGAATTTGTGCAGAACTTTGACCCCCATTACCCCATTATCCTGGGTGGCTTGGGCAACAGCGAGGGAAATGTTGGACACGTGCAGGTGGGTCCCTTTGCTGCATATTTGGTGCCTGAGGCTCTGTGGATTTCCCCTCCATCAATCATCTTACCCTCTCATCCCCCTCAGATGTGTCTGAAGAAACATCGCTGGTATAAAAAAATCCTCAAGTCCCAAGATCCAATTATATTTTCTGTAGGGTGGAGGAGGTTTCAGACCATCCTGCTCTATTATATTGAAGACCACAATGGAAGACAAAGGCTTCTAAAGTATACCCCACAGCACATGCATTGTGGAGCAGCCTTTTGGGGTAAAATATGATTACAATAACTTGCCTATTGCCGAGATTAAACTTTACAGGCTGCGTTATTTTAGCTTTGTGCTTTTCCTTTCATAAAATTCCACTCCTAAGATGTTTCTGTTTTCTGGGAGCGGGGAGGTGGTTTGGAGTATATATGTAAATCTATATCCAAATGTAAATGTCCATATCCAGTATGTTAAACTAGAATCTAAAATTTCTGGTTTGCTATATTTCTTTTTTTCCTTTTCCTTTAAGACCCTATCACTCCACAGGGAACTGGTTTCTTGGCAATACAGTCTGTCAGTGGCATAATGGTAACTATCTTGGACGATTTCTTTTACAGATGGGTTTGAGAAATATATCCTGAATGTGGGTTATTATGTACATGAGACTTTAAGTTGAAAATTACTCATTTTTATTATTATAAAGTAAATTTCCCTTTGCTTTTAATCTTCGTACATCCTTTTCAGTAGGGTGTGGGATTAGAGGAGGGGAGGTGGAAGAATTATAACGGTACATTTCCTATTTTTGTGCATCTTTTGCATTTATTTATCTAAGCAAGTATTCAAGCAGTGCTCCTCATGTGCTAAGCACTATATGAGGTTATGAGGAGCCATCAGAGACCACCCAGACACAAGACTCCCTGCAGCTGTGCTGGGGTAGCAGTCTGTTCACTCCATTTTCATTTGACCAGTCAGTCAGGCAGGGCAGGGTTTACTGGTCCCATTAAACAGAGAAGAAAGCAGAATAATGAGCAGATGGAATCTTCCCTGGAGGTCCAAATTTTAATTTCCTAAACATTGCAACTGTATTTTTCTTTTCCATTTTGTTCCAAATAAATCATTATAGTAAAATTACATTCCTCTGAAATCACTCTCAGGAAAGTACTCAAGTAGCCTTTTTTTTCTTTTTTTCTTTTTTTTTTTTGAGACAGAGTCGCACTCTGTCGTCCAGGCTGGAGTGCAGTGGCACGATCTTGGCTCGCTGCAACCTCTGCCTCCTGGGTTTAAGCGGTTCTCCTGCCTCAGCCTCCCGAGTAGCGGGATTACAGGTGTGCACCATCATGCCTAGCTAATTTTTGTATTTTTAGTAGAGACGGAATTTCGCCATATTGGCCAGACTGGTTTCAAACTTCTGACCTCAGGTGATCCACCTGCCTTGGCCTCCCAAAGTGCTGGGATTACAGGTATGAGCCACTGTGCCTGGCCTCAAGTCACCGTTGTTAGTTTGGCTTACCAACTTTAAGGTTTTGGATTGCTTTTGTCAAACCACTGGGTTGCAAGTTCAGATGGTCTCTCTTGTTTTTCTTAGCTAATTGTAAGTAAAATTCACTTTGGTAATTTATTGTGTCACATAGAATTGAAGTTTTTCTCTTGCTAATATTATTCCTATTTTCAAATTTTGGGGCTCCTGTTAGCCTGATTTTCGGATAGCTGCCACAGGAGTTGTCCTTGATCTGGATAAATCCATAAAAATTGTGAAGAAATTAAAGCTAACTGGTTTTCCATATGAAATTTTCAAGAACACTTCGTTTATTAACGTCTGTATATCTATATATTCTCATATTTATAAATGTCCATATTGTTTGAGAAAAGGAATGAAATACCTCTAAAATGTGGGCCTCATATTTTTAGAAAAGTGTTTGAAATCTTTTATCAACTTCATATTTTGTTTGCTCCTTTATATTCTGTATTACTTAAATATGCTCAAAAAAGCAGTGGTAAACAGCTATTTAGGAATTGAGGCTGTTCCTCCTGACTTCCATGTGAGACTGCCACAGAACTCATATTGAAAATATGTCATTTTATCCACTAGGTTTTTGTTTCCTACTTCTTAAATTGGTGTTAAGAAAGGGAAAAAAATCACAAGTTTGTCTAAATCAGTAGAAAAATCGACAAAGCATTCGCAGATAACTTGGCAAGGGTACAGAGAAACGGATGTACTGTTTTACAGTATTTGGGGAGGGTGGTTTGAGCAGCATTTATTGACAATTTCATTAGTGGGGATGTTTCTATTGAAAACACAGAGTTAGAAAGTCATAAAATGTTCTTACAATATAAGGTAATAATACCACCGGCGTTTATCTTATGTTTTCATGTTCTAAGTGCATGCATCTGAGTAAAAGGATCTGGGATGCAGTCCAGTCTGAGAGATGCCAGCAAAGGCTTCCTAGGCCAATTCAGTCCAGTAAATCCCTCTTTGATCTTCTCTTCCACACAGACAGAGGTGATGAGCATGCCCATGAACTCACATGATTATTTTGGGGAAAATGAAAGAGTTGTATTCTTTTTGAGGTAGTAATTCCACTTTCAGGGGCAAATACATTTTGATTATTTTATCACCCTTCAGTGAGTTGTTTTTGTTCTTTAACCAAGGATGTATGTTTGAAGTAAGAAGTAAAGCATAAAGTATATGATTTTGTGTGTGTGTGTGTGTTTTCATCTTGCTATACCTGTAGGGAATGTTTAATTCTGCCTTGGAAGTGGCCAAATTTGAAGATGCTGTGATTCGAACTGTCAGTGGGATAAGGGGGCAGATCAAGAGAGAACTCTGAGCTCCAGAAGGAGCTTTCCAGGCTAGCTTTGAGGATAAGCTGCGGATGAGCGGTGAGTGTCTTCAGTAGTGTTCAGGGCAGGGTGTTACCATTCATGCTTGACTTCTAGCCAGTGTGACGAGAGGCTGGAGTCAGGTCTCCAGAGAGTTGAGCAGCTCCAGCCTTAGATCTCCCAGTCTTATGCGGTGTGCCCATTCACCTGGTGTCTGCAGTCCCCTGGCCACACCCAGTAACAGTTCTGTGATCTATGAGAATAGTTTCCTTAGCGAGCTTTCCCTTCAAATACTTTGCAGCCAGGGAGAGAAGTTTGGAGTGAAGGTTTTGTTCTTTGTTTCTTCGCAATATGGATATGAATCTTCTTTTGAAAATGTTAACGTAAATTACCTCTTTTCAGATATTGTCTTCATGCGAACTTGGTATCCTGTTTCCATCCCAGCCTTCTATAACCCAGTAACATCTTTGTTGAAACCAGTGGGTGAGAAAGACACCTGGTCAGGATTGTGGACCACGGGCCACCTCGGGCTCACCCATGGTGTCAGACTAAAGACAAACAAGGACTCTCTGTATAAGGTACTGGTCGTGTGTGTGTTAGTGGAGATGAAGCCTGTGCTCTACAGACAGGGAGTCACACAGACACTTTTCTATAATTTCTTACGTACTTTGAATGTTCAAGCATAAAGTCTAACGTTAAATTTGATTGAACAATTGTATATTTGTGGGATATTTTGGAATGGAACACCAAAAAATGGTAATAGTGGTTCTTTCTGGATTGAAGACAAACTTTTCTTTTTTAAAATAAATTTTATTTTATGTATTTGAGGTTGACAACATGATCTTAAAGGATACATATAGATAGTAAACTGGTTACTATAATGAAGCAAATTAACATAGCTACCATCTCACATAGTTAGATTTTTGTTTGTGTGACAGGAACAGCTCAAATCTACTTATTTAACAAAAATACCAAAGACAATATAATTTTATTAACTATAGCCCTCATGATGTACACTAGATCTCTAACTTGTTCATCCTACATGTCTGCTACTTTGTATTATTTTAATGTACATCTCCCCATTTCCTATTGGTCATTTCCTATTTGGCCCATTTTTCAACTGGGTTGTTTTTCTGCTATTAAGTTGTAAGAATTCTTTACTGATTTTTGGATATTAACACTTTATCAGATATGTGGTTTGCAAATATTTCTTCCAGTCTGTAGGTTCCCCTTTCATTTTGTTGGTTGTTCCTTTGCTGTGCAGAAGCTTTTTAGTTTGATGCAGTCCTCCTTGTTTATGTTTACATTTGTAGCCTGGCTTGTGGTGCAATATCCAAAAAATTATTGCTAAGGCCAATGTCAAGAGGCTTTCCCCCTATGTTTTCTTCTAGGAGTTTTATGGTCTCAGGTCTTATTTGGGTCTTTGGTCTTGTATCTGTTTTGAGTTGATTTTTGTGTATGGTGTATGATCAGGGTCCAATTTTATTCTTTTGCATGTGAAAATCCTATTATTGAAGAAACTATCTTTTTTACCATTGTGTTGTCTTGTTTGCCCTTGTCAAAAATTAGTTGACAGTATATGTTTGGATTTATTTCAAAGGTCTCTGTTCTGTTCCATTGGTCTATTTTTTTGTTTTTATGCCAGCACCATACTGTTTTGAATACTATAGCTTTGTAATACAATTTTAAATCAAGAGGTGTGATGCCTCCAACTTTTTCTTTCACAGTTATCTGTTGGCTGTTTGGGGTTTTTTGTGGTTCCATATGAGTTTCAGGATAGTTTTTTCTTTTCTTTTTTTTTTTTTTTTTTTTTTGAGGCAAAGTCTCACTCTGTCACCCAAGCTGGAGTGCAGTGGCATAATCTCAGCTCACTAAAACCTCTGCCTCCTGGATTCAAGCAATTCTTCTGCCTCAGCCTCCCAGGTAGCTGGGACTACAGGCACATGCCACTGTGCCCGGCCAATTTTTGTAGTTTTAGTAGAGACAGGGTTTCACTATGTTGGCCGGGCTGGTCTCCAACTCCTGACCTCGTGATCTGCCCGCTGCGGTCTCCCAAAGTGCTGGAATTACAGGCATGAGCCACTGTGCCTGGCCAGGATTGTTTTATTCTGTTCTGTGAAGAATGTCATCAGAACTTTGATGAGGATTGTGTTAAATCAGTATATTTGCTTTGGATAGTGTGAACATTTTAACAATATTAATTCTTCTGATCCATAAACATAGGATGTCTTTTCATTTGTTCATGTCTAAATTTCTTTCATCAATGTTTTATGGTTTTCAAGTGTACACATCTCTCACCTTCTTGGTTAAATGTATTCCTAAGTTTTTGTTTTTCTTTGATGCTATCGTAAATGAGATTATTTTCTTGATTGCTTCATCAGCTAGGTTATTTGTACATAGAAATGCAACTGATTTTTATATGTTGAGTTTATGCCTTGCAGCTTAACTGAATTGATTTAGTAGTTCTCACAGTTTTTTGTGGAATCTTTGGAGTTTTTTACGTAAAGGATCTTGTCATCTGCAAATGGAGATAATTTTACTTCTTTAATTTAGTTGCCTTTTTTTTCTCATCTGATTGCTCTTGCAAGTACTCTGTTGAATAAAAGTGATGAGGCTGGCCATCCCTATCTTGTACTCAATCTTAGTGGAAAAGCTTTAGTTGTTCCCCACTAACTATGATTAGACTGTGGGTTTTTCATAAATGGTCTTTATTATGTTGAGGAACTTTCCTTCTATACATAAACTATTAAGAGGTTTTATCAAGAAAGGTTGCTAAACTTTGTTAAATGCTTTTACTGCATCAATTGAGGTGACCATGTCGTTTTATCTTTCATTTTGTTAATGTGATATATCACATTGATTGATTTACATATTTTAAACCAGCCTTGCATGCCAGGGATAAATCCCACTTAAACACGATGTATAATGTTTTTGATGTGTTGTTGAATTCTATTTGCCAAAATTTTTTTAGGATGTTTGCATCAGTATTTAATTTATTGGAGAAGTTGACCTGTAGTTTTTGTTTGTTTGGTGTGTGTGTGTGTGTGTGTGTGTGTGTGTGTGTGTGTGTGTGTGTTTTGGTTTGGCTTAGTTATTAAGGTGATACTGGCATGGTAAAATGTGTTTGGAATTATTTCCTCTCACTCTGTTTTTGTGAGGAGTTTAAGAAGTATACTCCCAGGGGATGGGAGTGACTCTGGACATGGGAGTGACATGACAGTGACTCTGGTCCCTGCAGTGGTGGGACACAGCAGCATCTCAGTCTCTGTGAGGCCAGGCGCAGCATCAGCAAGGACTCCAGAATGGTGGAGCACTACTGTGGCTTGGGCCCTCGGGGACAGGGACCAGTGCAGCAACTACCTCTCTCCGTGTGGAGGCAGGTGCCTGGGCAACTCAGGTTCTCCAGGGCTAGTCCAGTTCCAAGGAAGCAGGGTTCTACAGTTGTTTGTCCTGAAGGGCAAGGTACCCCAGTTCAACCAATGCCATTTTCCTGGGATATGGGGGTGCTATGTTGGCTCATCCCTGGCAGGTGTGGCTGTTCAGCTCGGCCAAGACACTGATTCCCTGTGAAGCAGGGCAGTGCTTCAGCTCTCATGCAGTGGGGGGTGTGACTGCTCAGACTGGCCAAGGCACTGATTCCCTGGAAAGCAGGGCACCAAGTCAGCTCAGGCTCCAAGGGGCAGGGCGCAATGGCAGCTGGGAGGGGAGGGGCACAGCAGCGTGGCCCCACAGGTGGGGTGTATGCTGTGATGTGGACATCATTTGTTCCCACCAGCCATTTGAAATTTCATCCATTTGAAATTTGATTCCAAATGTGGTGGTGTGGGAGGTGGGGCCTAGTGGGAGTTATTTGGGTCACAGGGCAGATCCTTTATGAACAGATTAATGCCTTTTCATGGGACTGGATTAGTTACCAGGAGTGGATAGTTATCAGAGTGAGTTCAGCTTCCTAGACTGTCATGTTTCCTCTTTTGCCCTGTGAGCCCCTTGCATACACCTGTTTCACCTTCCACTTTCCCCATGAGATGAAGCAGCACAAGACCCTCGCCAGTTGTGCTGCCCGATCTCGGACTTTTCAGACACAAGCAGGGTGAGCCAAATAAACCTTTTTTATAAAATAAGTTAGCCCGAGTCTCAAGTATTGTGTTACAGCCACACTAAATGGCCTAAGACAGTGTAACAGCGGCTCGGGGGTGGTGGGCCACTAGGTGGGTGTGATATAGAGCAACAAAGCCTGAGGATGGAAGAAGGGTGCGGTGGGTGCTCACCCTGGGTGGGACATGCTCCCGAAGTGGTCCAGGTCCAGGAGGGCATGTTGCAGCAGCAGCTGGTCCATGGGGGTGGGGCACAATGTCAGTTCCTTCTCTGAGGGGAGTGCTGGGGCTACTGGGCGCCTCTTGCTTCCTTATCCCTGCAAGGAGACATCCCCTCTGCTTCAGGCTGATCCCTCTGGGGGAATGGGTGGTGGGGGCCAGATGTTTCCTTCCCTCCTTTATGTGACCGTCCTGTTTTCCGGGCTCTACTGGATTTCTGCTACTCCTTGATGCACTCTGGGGCTCTCCTTTAGTGACTTTCATCAAAATATAGTTGTTTGCTGCTTTGGCTGTCTTTGTCAGGGGATGAGTGCAAGGGGCTATTGATCAGCCCCTTGCTGGCATCACTCCCTCTTAAACTTTTCACTGGGTACTCTTTTGAACTATTTTTTCCCCCACCATATGCATGTATTTTTTAAATGTTAATGTGCTAATTTCTACTGAAGCAATGTGGATTTTTCTGAAAGTTTTAATGTTTTAACAAGCTTTTTATTGAAATGTTAATGTACATACAGAAGAGTGCCCGAATCATAAGTGTGCATCTAGATGAACTGTAGCACACCAGGCTGCCACGCCCTGGACCAAGCAGTAGCCTTGACCTGTGGCCTCTCCCAGGCACTGCTGCCCCAACCCACAAAATAGCTACTTTCCCAGTTACTGATGTAGATTTGTTCTGCCTGGTTTTGACTTCTATGAAATACAGCACATTCTATTTAGCCTGGCTTCTTTGGTTCAGTATTACAGAACACATCCATGTTCTTGTCTATGGCAGACATTGATTTATCGTCATTGTTGAGTTCCATTATATGACTGTGTCACCATTTTTCCATTGATGAGTAAAATGATTTCCTATTTTTGGCTGTTATCCCACGGCCCTGAACACTAGATCTGGATATGGGACTTGCAGGTATGCAGGGGCACACACACTTCTGCTGGAGGATCCCTGGGTGGGGTGGAGACTCCAGGGCACCTGTGCTCTGCTTCAGTGTGGATGCTTCTGTGTTGTGTTCTGGGAGCACAGTGGCTTGGCCTCCACCACCAGCAGCAGCTTAAAGACTTCCTGCTGTTCCACATGCTTGCCAACAATTGGCCTCTTCGGTTTTGTTTTTTTTTTTAGGTTTTTCAGTGCCTGCCTGGACTTGTGTTTTCATTTAGATTTTGGTTTCTTAGAACTTTCGTTATTCTCTTCACAGCTTAACAGTGCATTTGAAAAGATTTGTTTTCATGTGGAGTATTCCATTTTGTAATAAGAGGGTTGTTCAAGGCATCAGTCTGCCACTCTGCTAGAAACAGAAGTCTCCCAGGCATTTTTTTTTATATAAAGTAGTTAATGAAATTTTGAACCATCTTACATGAATTTTTATTAAAATACACTTCAGGATGTGGTGCCCATTATCCATTCTACTCTTTTGTTAACAAGTAGATTTCTCTGAATTCTTGAATTTGAAAACAATTGGGCTTCCTAAACAGAGAATATGGAATATTATTGGGGATGATGTCTTTAATAGTACATTTCAAGATAGGAGAAACTTTTTCTATATAGTATATATAGTTTCTATATAGTATATATAGTTTCTATATATAGACTTTAATAAAAGCCTAGGGCAAAACTTTCAATATATTGACAGTATTTATGAGGCAGTTAAGAATTTGGGTCATCTCCGTCTCCACTAAAAATACAAAAAAATTAGCCAGGTGTGGTGGCGGGTGCCTGTATTCCCTGCTACTTGAGAGGCTGAGGCAGAAGAATGGTGTGAACCCGGGAGGTGGAGGTTGCAGTGAGCCGAGATCATGCCACTGCACTTTAGCCTGGGTGACACAGCAAGACTCTGTATCAAAAAAAAAAAAAAAGAATTTGGGTCATCTCAATTAAACATAGAATTGAAAGATTACATTGAAAATTCAGTACAGAGTATTTTGCCTTCATCTGTTGTTTGAGTCTCCCTTCTTTCAGCCATCCTTCCATCAGAAATAGAATACCAAGTTAAACTTCTTAATTAGAATCAGGAATCAGGACTCTTTGGCTGCTGATTGAAGGAAGAACTGTCCTTAAATCCAGAGTGGGCCGGGCATGGTGGCTCATGCCTGTAATCCTAGCACTTTGGGAGGCCAAGGCAGGTGGATCACCCGAGGTCAGGAGTTCAAGAGCAGCATGACCAACATGGTGAAACCCCATCTCTACTGAAAATACAAAAATTAGCTGGGCTTGGTGGTGTGTGCCTGTATTCCCAGATACTTGGGAGGCTGAGACAGGAGAATTGCTTGAACCTGGGAGGCGAAGATTGTGTGAGCCAAGATCATGCCACTGCACAGTGGCCTGGGCGACAGGGCGAGACTCCATCTCAAAAAAAAAAAAAATCCAGAGTGGTTGGTAGTCAAGACAAAAAGCTAGATTATTTTTGTTAGTCTGGGAACTAAAAAAAATAGTTGTAACTTTGAAGCCTTTTTATGGATCAACATGAAGATTGAGGGATCTCAAACAGAAAGGGCATCCTGGTGGCAAAGGATAATCATTACCAGACTGCAATAGTACTTTCAATGGCAAGAAAGCCGCAAGAGAATCAATGAAAACAAAGCAATGATTAGAATGCCCTTTCCCCTTCTCCTCCTGACTTGTAGACACTGATTGTCTTCCTTGGACTTAGGGAACCCCTTAGGTTCTTGAAAAATTCAATGATCAGGCTATAGTAGATGGTCCCAGTACACAGCACAAGATTTTTTGATAAACTGGACATTTTGAGACCCAAATAACTAATTAGAAAAATCAAACATGTGAAGCTACTTTATCGTATGCATAGGGGTTATACTGGAAATAAAATGTACAACACTGGAATCCCTAAGGAGAAAAGTCCTAAAAGTTTCAATATCAAGAATCCTGCACCTGCTGCTACTTATCTAGCCTTTTGCTTGATTTCTGGCTGATGAAGTTGCACAACTCTTGAAAACTTAAAAACTTGAAAATTTGTCACTTGAAAACTACTTGAACCAAACTATGAAATCTCACCTGATATATAAGATGCAATTGTTACAATTATTTTAAACTTCAATTTAGTGTTCACTAGCCTTTTTATGTAAAGACTTACACTGTATTCCCAGCCTCAGAGGCATAATCTTCTGCTGTCTTTCAACACACATCTCGAGAAAACATATCAATATTGTGCTGCAGAAGAAGAATGACTATATCTTTGTGTTCATGAATAACAGCAAGTGTGACGGCCGATCTAAAATAACAGAGAGGTAATTAAAAATTTTAATGACATTTTAAAAGCTAAGTTTATATACTTTATCAACTTAATATGTTGTCTGTCCAAGTAGAATTAACCCAATTATGTGTACTAAGAAACAAGCATCCTGGGTACTCAAGGGTTTATCTTTGCAAGTTACCACAAAGATTAAAAGCAAGGAACAAAAAGGAAGCCTCTTGTCCCACTGTGGTATGACATAAAGTTGCTAACTTAAAGTCTTTTGATGGGCAAGAAACTATGCTCAGGCCACCTATCTACAGTAGGCAAATTTAAGTGAAAAATTATTCATTTCTTCCCTAGTCTGATACTGTACATTATAATGCAAAATCAACTAAAGGGTCAGATAAGAGCTATCTGCAGGCTTAAAACAATAATATTAATAGGAATGCTAATAGTAGTAGTCGTAGCTTCAGTTAATGATGCTCATAAGCATGTGCTAGGCATTTAATTAAGCACTGTATATAAATATATGTATATGGAGGATAATAATATATCCCTCAAAGGTGGTTGTGTATAAGTAACATAAGTAACATCATGTATATATAAAATATATATAGTATATTATATATTACAAAATATATAATATACATTATAGATTATAAAATATATATTGTCTATATTATATATGATGTTACATTATATTCTTACATACATATGTGTGGGTATATATATATTATATATATGCACATACTTATATGCTCAGCTATTGTTTCCAAAACATCAGCACCTTGGTCTGTTAGCTGGACATTCTAACATTATACATATATATATATATACATATAATGTTACTTACACACAACCACCCTTGAAGGATATATTATTACCCTCCTTTTCACAGAAGAAAACATACTTGGTGATAAGTAATGTTACCAAGGTCACACATCTAGCAAGTTGGAAAGCTAGGGATTAAACCCAGTCCTGTGTGAACCTAAAGCTTGTTTTCATTAAAGTTTTATCCATTTAAAGCTATCTTTTCTCCCTCTCCCCATATCAATTAAAAACAACATCAAAACACAGTAGAAATGAAAAACTAACGTGAAACCCCTTTAGCTAACATAAGATCATACAATCAAAAGCATCACATTATTGCATTATAAATAACACCACATCATATTACGAATAACAGACATCTATCAATATACAAAGCTTTGTAGATATAGAAGCCTTTTATGTGTATAATGTCTATATAGAGAGACAAATCCTGCTATATACTGTTCTTTATGTTACTGAGTCCAAATAATTGTTTTTCTACCTAAGTGATGATCTGTGTTGATATTTCTCACTATATCCCAATAATTAAAAGTTAGTCTTCTTATTAATATAATTTTTGTGACTTGAGTGACCGCTACCACTCTACAATGACACTCAGGTTTAAAAACAACACAATAAGAACTAAGGTCTGTACCTGTTAAGGCAATTAACTGCATTTATACTTGCATTTTTCTTTAATAAAAATTCCACCATTATCAGTTTTCCTAGACGCACAGCCAGTAAAAGTGGTTGACATTCAGTCTGTAAAACAACAGCAACAATTTATAATCACATAATTACATATTTATCAACTGAACTGAAAACCTTATGTAAGATCCTGTGAGCTTAAGTATATACAATTGAAAGGACATAAGAGGTAGTCCCTTTCTTTTCACTCCCCGGTGCTTTTCTACGTTCTGCTTCTTCTGCTGGAAACAACCTCCTCTGCCTCACCACAAGAACTCTGGTCATCTCCAAAACTCACTTCAAACACTTCCCAGTTCCAAGAATCTGTGCTTCTGTCCCAGCATTTAGCATGGCATGTTTCAAGGATTTTATTGTTTCCCACCTGAACCAAGAGCTTCTTGAGGGCAGCAGCTGTATTTTTTTCTCTATGTCCTCAAATTCTAAGACACAGTAATGAATGTTTCAGGTATTTTTATAAATGATCTAAATTATTATCTATAGAGCGGTGTTTCTTAAACTATTAATATATTCCAAAGGATATTTACTTTACCAGAAGTTCAACATTATACCCCAAAAGAGAGACTCCATGATCACCCATGTTTGAAAAATGTTACAAAACTGTGCATTATGTGTTTAGTATTTGAGAAATCTTTTGAACTTCACCTAATCCTTATTTGTAAATACTTATTTTGGAGAACATTTTGGAGGCCCCTCCTCCAACACTGAAGCTCATAATTCATCATGAGATTTGGCTGGGGACACAGCGCCAAACCATATCATATGCCTTTCCCAGGACTGGTGTTGGAGGAACAGTGCCTTTGTCACACCTACCAGAATATACTCACCCACCTCCAGACACTCCATTTCTCTTTCAAGCACACCTCCTCACTTGTGCCGCCAGCTAAGGTTTACTGCAGTTACTTCCTTTGTGTGTCCTCTTACCTTACCAAGTCGCCTCACCCACCATCTACTGTTAATTAAATTACCACCTCCCCCACTTCCCCACCTCCAGAGTAGAGACTGTGTCTTCAGTTCTCTTGGCCTTCCTACAATGGGAAGTCTGGTGTAGAACATACCCTAGGAGCCAACTAAATGTGGTAGTGGCCTACCAACCCTGCAGAGGGCTAGCGAATCTTCAGGGAGTCTGCTGCTGGTGGAAACTCACCAGTGCTAGAATCCCAGGCTGCAAAGAAGTCTAGAAAAGTATGTCTTTTAAGGAGCTAATAAGAGGTTCAAGTTGCCACAAATCCTATCTGCTCTTGGCCTAGTTCTTTTGGGATCAGTGTGCTAGTCTCTCGTCAAACTAGTTACTGACCAGGAAGACTAAAAAACCAGGCCCAAACACATTCTATTCCTGTGCTCAGATATCTATGGATATCTATGGATAGACCTATGGATCAAATATCCCACTGTAAAGCAAAAAAGCAAACTGTTTTTCCCTTGTACTCTCACACTCAACAATAGCACACTTCTGTGGCTGGCTGTGTGGGGGCTTTTCCTTACACACCAAACATTTCTCACAGAGACCAACTGGGTGTCCTCTTATTCAATTCAATCCTGACACTGTCTACCTGCAGATAGTGTCCAATCCCACAGATTGACGGCTCGATCCCAAGAGACCAGCCCCACTTCAGGCACTAATTCCAAGTCCAGGCGACACATACTTCTGACTGCCTGGCTAAAAACTACATCCACGGCCGGTCATGGTGGTTCACGCCTGTAATCCCAGCACTTTGGGAGACCAAGGCGGGTGGATCACTTGAGATCAGGGGTTTGAGACCAGCCTGGCCAACATGGTGAAACCCCATCTCTATTAAAAATACAAAAATTAAGCTGGGCTCGGTGGCTCACACCAGTAATCCCAGCACTTTGGGAGGCTGGGGCAGGCGGATCACGAGGTCAGGAGATCAAGACCGTCCGGGCTAACACGGTGAAACCCCATCTCTACTAAAAATACAAAAAAAAAAAAAATTAGCCAGGCATGGTGGCGGATGCCTGTAGTCCCAGCTACTTGGAAGGCTGAGGCAGGAGAATGGCCTGAACCCTTGAGGCGGAGCTTGCAGTGAGCAGAGATCATGTCACTGCACTGCAGCCTGGGTGAGAGAGCGAGGTTCCATCTCAAAAAAATAAATAAATGAAATAAAATACAAAAATGAGCTGGGTGTGGTGGCGGGCTCCTATAAGCCAAGCTACCAGGGAGGCTGAGGCAGGAGAATCGCTTGAACCCGGGAGGCAGAGGTTGCAGTGAGTTGAGATCCTGCAACTGTACTCCAGCCTGGGAGACAGAATGAGACTCCATCTCAAAAAAAAAAAAAAAAGGGTTCACATAAGCCCCCTCCCTGGGTTCAATTAAGTTCCTAGGATGGCTCACAGAACTCAGAGAAACATTTACAGAACTGTTATGATATATATTGACTTTCGTTGATGAACACTGATGCAAAAATCCTCAATAAAATACTGGCAAAACGAATCCAGCAGCACATCAAAAAGCTTATCCACCATGATCAAGTGGGCTTCATCCCTGGGATGCAAGGCTGGTTCAATATATGCAAATCAATAAATCTAATCCAGCATATAAACAAAACCAAAGACAAAAACCACATGATTATCTCAATAGATGCAGAAAAGTCCTTTGAAAATATTCAACAACCCTTCATGCTAAAAACTCACAATAAATTAGGTATTGATGGGACGTATTTCAAAATAATAAGAGCTATCTATGTCAAACCCACAGCCAATATCATACTGAATGGGCAAAAACTGGAAGCATTCCTTTTGAAAACTGGCACAAGACAGGGATGCCCTCTCTCACCACTCCTATTCAACATAGTGATGGAAGTTCTGGCCAGGGCAATCAGACAGGAGAAGGAAATAAAGGGTATTCGATTAGGAAAAGAGGAAGTCAAATTGTCCCTGTTTGCAGATGACATGATTGTATATCTAGAAAATCCCATTGTCTCAGCCCAAAATCTCTTTAAGCTGATAAGCAACTTCAGCAAAGTCTCAGGATACAAAATCAATGTACAAAAATCACAAGCACTCTTATACACCAACAACAAACAAACAGAGAGCCAAATCATGAGTGAACTCCCATTCCCAATTGCTTCAAAGAGAATAAAATACCTAGGAATCCAACTTACAAGGGATGTGAAGGACCTCTTCAAGGAGAACTACAAACCACTGCTCAAGGAAATAAAAGAGGATACAAACAAATGGAAGAACATTCCACGCTCATGGGTAGGAAGAATCAATATCGTGAAAAAGGCCATACTGCCCAAGGTAATTTGCACATTCAATGCCATCCCCATCAAGCTACCAATGACTTTCTTCACAGAATTGGAAAAAACTACTTTAAAGTTCATATGGAACCAAAAAAGAGCCCGCATCACCAAGTCAATCCTAAGCCAAAAGAACAACGCTGGAGGCTTCACACTACCTGACTTCAAACTATACTAGAAGGCTACAATAACCAAAACAGCATGGTACTGGTACCAAAACACAGATATAGATCAATGGAACAGAACAGAGCCCTCAGAAGTAATGCCACATATCTACAACTATCTGATCTTTGACAAACCTGAGAAAAACAAGCAATGGGGAAAGGATTCCCTATTTAATACATGGTGCTGGGAAAACTGGCTAGCCATATGTAGAAAGCTGAATCTGGATCCCTTTCTTACACCTTATACAAAAATTAATTCAAGATGGATTGAAGACTTAAACATTAGACCTAAAACCATAAAAACCCTAGAAGAAAACCTAGGCATTACCATTCAGGACATAGGCATGGGCAAGGACTTCATGTCTAAAACACCAAAAGCAATGGCAACCAAAGCCAAAATTGACAAACGGGATCTAATTAAACTAAAGAGCTTCTGCACAGCAAAAGAAACTACCATCAGAGTGAACAGGCAAGCTACAAAATTGGAGAAAATTTTCACAACCTACTCATCTGACAAAGGACTAATATCTAGAATCTACAATGAACTCAAACAAATTTACAAGAAAAAAACAAACAATCCCATCAAAAAGTGGGCAAAGGACATGAACAGTCACTTCTCAAAAGAAGACATTTATGCAGCCAAAAAACACATGAAAAAATGCTCATCATCACTGGCCATCAGAGAAATGCAAATCAAAACCACAATGAGATACCATCTCACACCAGTTAGAATAGAGATCATTAAAAAGTCAGGAAACAACAGATACTGGAGAGGATGTGGAGAAATAGGAACACTTTTACACTGTTGGTTGGACTGTAAACTAGTTCAACCACTGTGGAAGTCAGTGTGAACTAGAAATACCATTTGACCCAGCCATCCCATTACTGGGTATATACCCAAAGGATTGTAAATCATGCTGCTATAAAGACACATGCACACGTATGTTTATTGTGGCATTATTCACAATAGCAAAGACTTGGAACCAACCCAAATGTCCAACAATGATAGACTGGATTAAGAAAATGTGGCACATATACACCATGGAATACTATGCAGCCATAAAAAATGATGAGTTCATGTCCTTTGTAGGGACATGGATGAAATTGGAAATCATCATTCTCAGCAAACTATTGCAAGAACAAAAAACCAAACACTGCATATTCTCATTCATAGGTGGGAATTGAACAATGAGAACACATGGACACAGGAAGAGGAACATCACAATTTGTGGACTGTTGTGGGGTGGGGGGAGCGGGGAGGGATAGCACTGGGAGATATTCCTAATGCTAGATGACGAGTTAGTGGGTGCAGTGCACCAGCATGGCACATGTATACATATGTAACTAACCTGCACATTGTGCACATGTACCCTAAAACTTAAAGTATAATAATAATAAAAAATAAAGTACATCACCAAATAAATAAATAAATAAAGAGGGCATTATAAAATGCCTCATGGAAAAATACTATTTTAACAGTTATTAAAGTAAAATAAAAATTTTTGACTCATAAAGACACTCTTCATTTTTATCCTCTTTTTTTTTTACAAATGGGACTTGAATATTTTAAGATAAAATTTAAAAAATCAAGTAATTTTAATTGGAAATTTCAAAAAAATAAAACCCTGAATCCAATTCAAATTTCACTCACTTGAAAATCGTCACTGATATAAATTTATTTATATAAATGTGATATAACCAATAAAGATATGCAATAGAGTCATTGTTAATTTGGGTAAAAAAATTTTAAAAATGCAAACTTGTATTACCTCCATATGTATGTATGTACACATGTACACATATTTGAATATTTATATATATATTTGCGTACACACACCATATATATACCTGTGTATAAATGAATAACAATGGAATATCAGTTGGCCTCTACTACAACATTTGAAGGCCCATTGCACAATGGCCAGAACAGAGACGACATCGGAATGCAACTTAAAATTTCCAAGATGACTTGAATTATATCTGAATTTCTAACAGGGCATAGAGAAATTAAAATCTTGTTTGATTATGCTTCTTTGTTTATTACTGGGAGAGCCTCACATGCAAAGCAGATGAGGATATTCTCTTACCAAATGTGTTAATTAACAGTTCATAATGTAAGGGTGTCTCAAATAGCAGATTCAATATCAAACAGGAAGGGTTTTTGTAGCCCGTTCTATTTTCCGTCAACCACAAACCACCCACCACTGCTGAAATAAAAACTTAAAAGGCAGGTGGAGGAAAATATGTTCTAGACCAAGGGGTAGGTATCGGGTCTACAAAAGACATAGTGTGCCACCCACAAACACACAAGTTCAAGGAGCGTGGCTCAATCCTTCAGAAAATTGGTTCTAACTTTCAAATCATTAGGGGTCTTCTTTATGAAAGATATAGCAAACAAAAACACAAAATATACCCCTCTAAGATTATTAGGAAGTTAAAAAAAAGTGACTTGTAACTTTTAATAAATAACTAGGGAGGTAAGCTTGTTCATTTCTGAGATTCACAACTTTTATAAAGGTGCGGTATTAATACTTGAATTGTGCTATGTTCAATAGAAGCAATGAGACATAAGCCATATTGAGAGAAGAAAAAAAATTTACAACAAGAAAATCTAATGCTGTTTAATTTCTTTAAATATTTATTAATTTCTGAATGCTATGTGATTGCTTTTATATTAATTTTTCAGTAGAGAAATTGAACACAATTGAATACTATTTCTCAGTTGAGAAATTAAATACAATGGATTTTAGTGTGATGACATACTTGATAGGATAATTTTAAAATCATTATTTTAATTAGATATAATACTTTTAGGTAGAATAATAAAAATAAAGGAAAACCGATTTTCTTTAAATTCCATCAATTATTTCTTTCTCACAATAATTAATATGTAATTTACCAATGATGTAGTAGATTAATACCAAATTCTCTTACTTTTGGTTTCATCAAAAAATGATGAGCATTTTTCTCTGATTGATGTTTAGTTACTTTCAGATGGCTTGTAATCTTGTACTTTCAACATTGAAGATTTTTTTCACATATTGATACCAATCATTTTATGATATATCTGATTTTATAATTATGTATTCATTGTTTTCAAATGAGAGTTATGGTTGTATACAGTAAGAATTATAATAGAGGAAGTTATCTGGTGCTCCAGGAATTTAAATAAGAGAAGATATAAAGATCTCAGCCTTTGTATCAATATTTTAATTGGATCCTGAAAAATGAATGAAGATAGACAGAAAACAAGTAAAAAATGGTCTAAGCAGATGGAATAGAAGGAGTAAAAGGAGAGTAATAGAAAAGGGTGTGTGTCTTTGAAGGAACATAACCTGTTCTGGGTGTGGCTACAGCACAGGTTTGTGAAGGAAAATGTTAAATGATTGAGGAGAATGTCTCTCAATATCAGTGATTTTGTATTCTACCCTTCAATGATGGGACATAAGTAAACAATTTTTAAAAGCATAGTGGGTGTGTGTGTATATAAATATATAGCATATATAGTATATAGCATGTCTATACTTATACTATATACATACATATAGTGTGTATGTATATATGTATATATAGTATGTATATATGTATATATAGTATATATATATATACTTATTTTCATTCTAGATAGAAGTTTTTGAGATGCAGTTAGAAGAAAAAGTCAGAAAGAATAGTCAAGATTATTCCAGCAGTACAGGCATGATGTGATGAATGACTAAATTAAAACATTAGCAGCAACACAGAAGAGAAATGGCAGAATAGAAAGGTAATTCAAGGTAGAAAAAGCTGAACTTAATAATTCATTTAGAAGGAAGAGTCAAGGTATATATACTCTAAGTTTTCTTGGCGACTGGCTTGATATTATCATCATTAGCTGAGATGGGCAATGCTTTAAAAGAAATAGATTTATTTGCCAAAATATAAAATGTGTTTATGGCTATGCCAAATTTGAGATGCAGGTGGTGAAGACAGAGGGGGAGAATCAGTTGACATTTTAAAATATAGGTTTGAAACCTACAGGAAAATATTGGAGTAAAAAAAAGTAGAGAAAATCAAACGTCAAAGGAAATGCTGGAAGTGTGGGAATGGATAAAAGGAGCACAGGAAAAGTGTGCAGAGCATTGTTACCCAAAGTGCTGTGGGAATTTTATACACATATGAATACAACTCGCAAAACACACAAATATTTTTGCTTCCCTGGATCATTTACTGGAGTCTTTTACATACACATTCTGAAGTATAAGGTATGCAGAATTTTCTAAGCGTATCATAGAATTCCATTCCAAGAATACATTTCAGGAAAACTATTGTCAATCAGGGAAACATTGGTGCAGAATAGTAAGAAAAGAAATACCCATTAAGACTAGTACTTACACAGTGGACATGAAAAAACTAGGCAACAAGGAGTTATTAAAAAGAAAGCATGGGCTGGGCATTGTGGCTCATGCCTATAATCCCAGCACTTTGGGAGGCCGAGGCGGGCGGATCAACTGAGGTTGGGAGTTTGAGACCAGCCTGACCAACATGAAGAAACCCCATCTCTAGTAAAAATACAAAATTAGCTGGGCATGGTGGTACATGCTTGTAATCGCAGCTACTCGGGAGGCTGAGGCAGGAGAGTCTCTTGAACCTGGGAGGCAGAGGTTGCAGTGAGCTGAGATCACACTGTTGCACTCCAGCCTGGGTGAAAGGAGGGAAACTTCATCTCAAAAAAAAAAAAAAAAAGAAAGAAAAAAGAAAAAAGAAGAAAATGAAGGCATGGGGCCAACATTGAGTGGTCTTAAGGAAGTCAAGGTAGAAGGAAATTTAAAGAAGGGAATGAGAAGCAATGCAGAATGTTTAGAAAGGTCAATTAGGAAGCTCCCATAAATATTCTCACTATGTATTATAGGGAATTCATTTATAACTTCAAAAATACCACTCAAAAAAGATGGTAATTGTTGAAATGAGATTTCAGTGGGTGAAAGAGGCTGGGCACAGTGGCTCATGCCTGTAATCCCAGCACTTTGGGAGGCCGAGGTGGATGGATCACGACGTCAGCAGTTCAAGACCAGCCTGGCCAAGATGTGAAACCCCATCTCTACTAAAAATACAAAAATTAAATGGGCATGGTGTTGGGTGCCTGTAATCCTAGCTACTTGGGAGGCTGAGACAGGAGAATCACTTGAATCCGAGAGGTGGAGGTCGCAGTGAGCCGAGATGATGCCACTGCACTCCAGCCTGGGTGACAGAGAAAGAGAAAGAAAAGAGAAAAGAAAAGAGAAGAGAAGAAAGAAAAGAAGGACAGAAGGGATTTTAAAAAGAGACGAGAAGTCAGTATACTGTTTTGGAGGAAGTGTAATTTATGATTGTGGCTATAACTTGCTATGAATGGAAACAGCAACACACCACTGGATTTCAACTTTAGAGTGCTTAAGAAGGTGGAGATGGTGATTAAAATAATAATAATGCTAAGTGTGTAATAGTTGCTAAGTGTGTGGTGTCTGAACCCAGGATATCAGGATGTCTGGAACTGGGATTGAATCCCAGCTCTTCCACTTTCTGGTTATGTGAGTGACTGTAGGCAAATTACTTAATCTTTTAATGCTCCAGTTTCCCATATGTAAAATGAGAATTATAATAGTAAACTACTTCATGGCTTGTGAGGATGAAGTGCATGTAGAGTACTTAGTGAGTTCTCTTTGTGTATTATGTATTAGTTTCAAAATGCAGATTCTAGAGCCCTTAGATTCTCATTCAATAGGTATGAGGCAAGCACGGGCCAGGATTCTGCATTCTTTAAGGACGTGTAATTTCCTACATCTGCTGTGACAAAGTGGTTCACATTAGGTCGCTTAAAATGAGATAAAGTTATTCTTTTACAGTTCAGGAAGCTAGAAATCTTAAATGAAGGAGTTAGCAGTGCTGCATTTTTCTCTGAAGGACCTGGGAAAAAATCCTTTCTTGTTTCTTCTAGCACTGGGTGATCACTGAGCTTCATTGTCATTGCTTGGCTGGAGGATACCTCACTTTATTCTCTACCTCCATCCTCACATGGCCATCTCCTCCCTGCATCTCTGTTTCCTCTTCCCTTCTTATGAGGATATCAACCATATTGAATTATGGCCCACTCTAATGCATTATGAGCTCATCTAGCATATCATAATTATACAGCATCTGCAAATAATTTGATTTCAAATTAAGTCATACTCACAGACATCAGGGGCTAGAACTCTAATATATATATTTTCTTTTTGAAGACACAATCTAACCCACAAAAGGAGGGGAGTCGCTTAAGATCATAAATAACTCAAGTAACAAGACTGTGTGTTTAAAATAGCATTTAAATTTCTCCAAATGGCAGACAGCTTAATTCAGATCAATACCAATCAGGAGATAAACAAGTGTTTGTCTCCTAATTGGCTTTTACCTGAGATTAAAACATTATGGTAAAATACATTATCTTCAGTGATCTTTGGTTTAGGTGAGCATTCACAAGGCACACAGTTATTATCACTTGAGCCATCTCTCTCTAATAACTCTTTTCTAATCTGCTGGCCAACAATATCAGGTGCTTTCAAATCTCTGATTATCGGACCAAACCATAAGGTCCTCCACGTGAATTGGTAGAAATGTTTTTTACAAAGGTAAATGAAATTTTATTTACTTGATGGATTTCTCTTCTCCTTTGTACAAAGGGGTGACCCTTTGACAGCACAGGGAAAGAATGTGATAGAAATAGACTTTCAGAAGGAAGGGCCTTCCATAACAAGGAATGCCATCTGTAATCCAGACTTTTTTCTCCTCAGGAATCCAGTCATAGGCAAATCTCTATGAATCACAGATAAATAGAAAGAACGGTGGGAGTGTGTCAGGAGTAGGATGCTGAAAATGTGAGTAGCCTGTTCATTAATTGGTCCTTTGGAAACTGAGAAGGCAACGTGGCATACATGCAATTTCCATGGAATGATGGAAGACTGGTTGTAGTTACTATGATCCTATAATGCTCAGATCACAACGGGGTCACCCTTATTCATGACTGAGCATTCCTTCTTATTAGTATCCCCATGTCAAATTGTTTCTCAAAAAAGGAGGGGTCGGGTAATTTTTGTACAAAAGGCTTTTACTCCAAAATAAAGTGGCTTGTACTGTATTTCTCCTCTGGAGCCTTGCCGCTGGCTCCATAGGAAAATTCTGCCTCTCATAGATACCTGAGGCACTGGATTCCCTAAACAAAATTGTAGATCCACTTGTACTGCAGGCCTCTGTAGTCTTAAACGTTTCTCTTTCTCTGAGTCCCACTCACAGCTGACATCCTTCTTGACATTTGCATTTTATTTAGAATACACATCCAAATATGTTTTATGTTGCCTCTAACATTCAAAAGAGCCTCTAACAGTCTTCCTTTCCCTATCCCTTCCTTCCATTTGAAAGATGTTTGCTCCACATCACTTTCTACTGCATTTTTAGACTCCCTGAAGGTAGGAAACCCACATTTTTGTCAATTGCTCGATGTGTCTTTCCTGAAGTCGATGGTAGCTGCTATTTTTCTCTAGAGCGTATCAACCGGATGCTGTCCATGTATTCCATAAGTTATGTCCATTTGGCTACTGACATGGCCAGGGTTCCTGAGTACAAAATTGTGACACAGACAAAAATAGTTCTACTTCTACAGCTAAATAGTGAAGACACTCTGCCTGGAAAAAGTAAGAAATTTCAGGTATTTACCATTTATTTAAGATACAGAAAAATAATTTGCCTAAATGTATAGCAGGAAAAGAAGATAAGTGTATTCACTAAAGCAAGGAGACTACATCTGGATTTTAAATGTGTGCCTTCAGATAGGATTCCAGTACACAGTGGCTGGATTCTGAGTGTTTGTCCCTCACACAGGATTACAGAACACTGCTATGAGGTTCTGAATGGAAAAGGAAATATCTTCACATAAAGACAAGAAAGAAGCATTCTGAGAAACTCCTTTGTGATGTGTGCATTCATCTCACAGAATTGAACTTTTCTTTTGATTTAGCAGTTTTGAAATACTCTTCTTGTAGTGTCAGCAAGTGGATATTTGGAGTGCTTTACATTCTATGGTGGAAAAGTAAATATCTTCACATCGAAACCAGACAGAAGCATTCTGAGAAACTCCTCTGTGATCTGTGCATTCATCTCACAGAGTTGAATGTTTCTCTTGATTGAGCAGTTTTGAAACACTCTTTTTGTAGAATCTGCAAGTGGATATTTTGAGTGCTTTGGGGCCTATGGTGGAAAAGGAAATATCTTCACATAAAAACTAGACAGAACCATTCTGAGAAGCTTCTTTGTGATGTGTGCATTCAACTCACAGAATTGAAATATTCTTTTGATTCAGCAGTTTTGAAACACTCTTTTTGTAGTATCTGCAAAGTTGGAGGGCTTTGGGACCTCTAGAGGAAAGGGAAATATCTTCCCTTAAAAACTAGACAGAAGCATTCTGAGAAACTTCTTTGTGATGTGTGCATTCATCGCACAGAGCTGAACATTTCTTTTGATTGAGCAGCTTTGAAACACTCTTTTTGTAGAATCTGCAAGTGGACATTGGGAGCGATTTGAGGCCTATGGAGGAAAAGGAAACATCTTCACATAAAAACTACACAAATGCCTTCTGAGAAACTTCTTTGTGATGTGTGCATTCATCTCATGGAATTGAACCTTTCTTTTGATCGAACAGTTTTGAAACACTTCTTTTGAAGGATCTGCATGTGGATATTTGGATCAGTTTGGGGCCTGTGGTGGAAGAGGAAATATCTTCAAATAAAAACTACACAGAAGCGTTCTGAGAAAGTTCTTTGTGATGTGTGCATTCAACTCACATAGTTGAAGATTTCTTTTGATTGAGCAGTTTTGAAACAATCTTTTTGTAGTATTTGCAAGTGGATATTTGGAGCGGTTTGAGGCCTATTGTAGAAAAGGAAATATCTTCACATAAATACTAGACAGAAGCATTCTGAGAAACTTCTTTGTGATGTGTGCATTCATCTAACAGAGTTGAAACTTTGTTTTGATTGAGCAGTTTTGAAACACTCTTTTTGTAGAATCTGCAAGTGGATACTTGGAGTGCTTTGAGCTCAATGGTGGAAAAGGAAGTATCTTCAATTAAAAACTAGACAGAAGCATTCTGAGAAACTTCTTTGTGATGTGTGCATTCAACTCACAGAGTTTAAACTTTCTTTTGATTGAGGAGTTTGGAAAATCTCTTTTTGTAGAATCTGCAAGTGGATATTTGGAGCGCTTTGCGGCCTATAGTGGAAACGGAAATATCTTCACATAAAAACTAGACAGAAGCCTTCTGAGAAACTCCTTTGTGATGTGTGCATTCATGTCTCAGAGATGAACCTTTCTTTTGATTGAGCAGTTTTGAAACACTCTTTTTGTAGAATCTGCAAGTGGATATTTGGAGCGCTTTGTGGCCAATGGTGGTAAAAGGAAACATCTTCACATAAAAACTGGATGGAAGCATTCTGAGAAACTTCTTTGTGATTTATGCATTAAGCTCACAGAGTTGAACCTTTCTTTTGATTGAGCCATTTGAAACACTCTTTTTGTACAATCTGCAAGTGTATAATTGGAGCGCTTTAAGGTCTATGGTGGAGAAGGAAATATCTTCACATAAAAACTACACAGAAGCATTCTGAGAAACTTCTTTGTGATGTGTGCATTCAACACACAGAGTTGAACCTTTCTTTTGATTGAGCAGTTTGAAACACTCTTTTTGTAAAATCTGCAAGTGGATATTTGGAGTGCCTTAAGGTCTATGGTGGAGAACGAAATATCTTCACATAAAAACTGGACAGAAGCATTCTGAGAAACTACTTTGTGATGTGTGCATTCATCTCACAGAATTGAAACTTTCTTTTGATTGAGCAGATTTGAAGCACACTTTTTGTGGAATAAGCAAGTGGATATTTGGAGGGCTTCAAGACCTATGGTGGAAACTGAAATATCTTCACCTAAAAACAACACAGAAGCAGTCTGTGTAACTTCTTTCTGATGTGTGCATTCATCTCACAAAGTTGAACATTTCTTTGGATTCAGGAGTTTTTAAAAACACTTTTTGCAGTATCTGCAAGTGGATATTTGGAGCGCTTTGGGGCCTATGGTGGAAAGGGAAATATCTTCACCTAAAAACTACACAGAAGCATTCTGAGAAACTTCTTTGTGATGTGTGCATTCATCTCACAGAGTTGAACCTTTCTTTTGATTGAGAAGTTTTGAAACACTCTTTTTGTGGAATCTGCAAGTGGATATTTTTAACACTTGGCAGCCTATGGTGGAAAAGGAAATATCTTCACATAAAAACTAGACAGAGGCATTTTGAGAGGCTCCTTTGTGATGTGTGCATTCATCTCACAGTACTGAACATTTGTTTTGATTTAGCTGCTTTCAAATATTCTTTTTGCAGAATCTGAAGTGGACATTTGGAGAGCTTTGAGGCCTATGGTGGAAAAGGAAATACCTTCACATAAAAACTAGAGAGAAGCATTCTTAGAAACTTCTTTGTGATGTGTGCATTCAACTCACAGAGTTGAACCTTTCCTTTGATAAAGCAGGCATTAAACACTCTTTTCGTAGTATCTGCAAGAGTATATTTGGACCGCTTTAAGTCCTTCATTGGAAACAGGAATATCTCACATAAACACTAAACAGAAGCATTCTCAGAAACTTCTTTGTGATGTGTGCATTCAACTCACAGAGATGAACCTTTCTTTTGATAGAGCAGGTTTGAAACACTCTTTTTCTAGAATCGCAAGTGGACATTTGGAGCGCTTTGAGGCCTGTGGTGGAAAAGGAAATATCTTCCCATAAAAACTAGAGAGAATAATTCTGAGAAACACCTTTGTGATGTTTGCCTTCAACTGACAGAGTTGAACCTTTTTTTTGATAGAGCAGTTTTGAAACACTCTTTTCATAGAATCTGCAAGTGGATATTTGAAGCGCTTTGAGGACTTCATTGGAAACTGGAATATCGTCACATAAACACTAGACAGAATTATTCTCAGAAACTTCTTTGTAATGTGTGCATTCAACTCACAGAGTTGAACCTCTTTTTTGTTACAGGAGTTTTGAAACACTCTTTTTGCAGAATCTGCAAGTGGACATTTGGAGCGCCTTGAGGCCTATGGTGGAAAAGGAAATATCTTCACATAAAAACTAGACAGAAGTGTTCTCAGAAACTTCTTTGTGATGTTTGCATTCAACTCACAGAGTTGGACATACTTTATCATAGAGCAGTTTTGATACACTCTTTTACTAGAATCTACAAGTGGATATTTTGACCGTTTAGTGGCCTTCGTTGGAAATGGGAATATCCGTATATAAAAATTAGACAGAAGCATTCTCAGAAACTTCTTTGTGTTGTGTGCATTCAACTCACAGTGTTGAACCTTTCTTTTGACAGAGCAGGTTTGAAACACTGTTTTTGTAGAATCCGTAAGTGAACCTTTGGAGCACTTTGAGGCCTATGGTGGAAAAGGAAATATGTTCACATAAAAACTAGACAGAAGTATTCTCGGAAACTTCTTGGTGATGTTTGCATTCAACTCACAGAGTTGAACATACCTTATGATAAAGCAGTTTTGAAACACTCTTTTAGTAGAAACTGTAAGTGGATATTTGGACCGCTTTGAGGCCTTCGTTGGAAACGGGAATATCTTTACATAAAAACTAGACAGCAGCATTCTCATTAACTTCTTTGCGATGTGTACATTCAACTCACAGAGTTGAACCTTTCTTTTGATAGAACAGTTTTGAAACAGTCTTTTGGAGAATTTGCAAGTGGATATTTGTACTGCTTTGAGGGCTTCATTTGAAACGGAAATATATTCACATAAACACTAGACAGAAGCATTCTCACAAACTTCTTTGTGATGTGTGCCTTCAACTCACAGAGTTGAAACTTTCTTTTGAGAGAGCAGGTTTGAAACACTCTTTTTATAGAGTCTGCAACTGGACATTTGGAGCGCTTTGAGGCCTAAGGTGGGAAAGGAAATATCTTCCCATAGAAACTAGACAGAAGGATTCTCAGAAACTTCTTTGTGATGTTTGTATTCAACTCACAGAGTTCAACATACCATTTCATAGAGCAGTTTTGAAACAGTCTTTTTGCAGAAACTGCAAGTGGAAATTTGGAGAGCTTTGAGGCCTTCATTGGAATCGGTTATATCTTCACATAAACACTAGACAGAAGCATTCTCAGAAACTTCCTTGTGATGTGTACATTCAACTCACAGACTTGAAGCTTTCTTTTGATAGAGCAGGTTTGAAACACTCTTTTTGCAGAATCTGCAAGTGGACATTTGGAGCGCTTTCAGGCCTATGGTGGAAAAGGAAATATCTTCCCATAAAAACTAGACAGAAGCATTCTCAGAAAGTCATTTGTGATGTTTGCCTTCAACTCACAGAATTGAAAATACTTTATCATAGAGCAGTTTTGAAACACTCTTTAGTAGAATCTGCAAGTGGATATTTGGACCGCTTTGAGGCCTTCGTTGGAAGCGGGAAGATATTCACGTAAGCACTAGACAGAAGAATTCTCAGAAACTTCTTTGTGATGTGTGCATTCAACTCGCAGAGATGAACCTTTCTTTTGATAGAGCAGGATTGAAACACTCTTTTTGTAGAATCTGCAAGTGGAAACTTGGAGAGCTTTGAGGCCTATTGTGGAAAAGGAAATATCTTTATATAAAAATGAGACAGAAAAATTCTCAGAATCTTCTTTGCGTTGTTTGCATTCTACTCACAGAGTTGAACACACCATTTCTTAGAGCCTTTTGAAACACTCTTTGTAGAATCTGCAAATGGATATTTGGTCCGCTTTGAGGCCTTTGTTGGAAACGGGAATATCTTCACATAAGTACTAGACAGAGGCATTCTCAGAAACTTCTTTGTGATGTGTGCATTCAACTCACAGAGCTGAACCTTTCTTTTGATAGAGCAGGTTTGAAACACTCATTTTGTAGAATCTCCAAGTGGACATTTGGAGAGCTTTGTGGCCTATGGTGGAAAAGAAAATATCTTCACTTAAAAACTAGACAGAAACACTCTCAGAAACTTCTTTTTGATATTTGCATTCAATTCACAGAGTAGAAACTTCCTTTTCATAGATCACTTTTGATATACTCCTTTAGTAGAATCTGAAGGGGATATTTGGACCGCTTTGAGGCATTCAATGGAAACGGGAATATCTTCACATGATCACTAGACAAAGGTTCTCTGAAACTTCTTTGTGCTGTGTGCATTAAAATCACAGAGTTGAACCTTACTTTTCATAGAGCAGGTTTGAAACACACTTTTAGTACAATCTGTAACTGGACATTTAAAGTGTTTTGAGGCCTATGGTGGAAAAGGAAATATCTTCCCATAAAAATTAGCTAGAAGCTTTCTCAGAAATTTCTTTGTGATGTTTGCCTTCAACTCACAGAGTGGGAGATATCTTATAGAGCAGTTTTGAAACACTCTTTTAGTAGAATCTGCAAGTGGATATTTGGAATGCTTTGAGGCCTTTGTTGCAAACGGGAATATCTTCACATAAAAACTAGACAGAAGCATTTCAGAAACTTCTTTGTGATGTGTGCATTCAACTCACAGAGTCGTACCTTTCTTTTGATGGAGAAGGTGTTAAACACTGTTTTTGCAGAATATAAAAGTGGACATTTGGTGCGCTTTCAGGCCTATGGTGGAAAAGGAAATATCTTCACATAAAAACTAGACAGAATCATTCTCAGAATCTTGTTTTTGATGGGTGCATTCAATTCACAGAGTTGAACATGCTTTATTATAGAGCAGTTTTGAAACACTCTTTTAGTAGAATCTGCAAGTGGATATTTGGACCGCTTTAAGGCCTTCTTTGGAAACGGGAATATCTTCACATAAACCCTAGACAGAAGCATTCTCAGAAACTTCTTTGTGATTTGTGCATTCAACTCAAGGAGTTCACCATTCCTCTTGACAGAACAGTTTGGAAACACACTTTTTGTAGAATCTGCAAGTGGATATTTGGAGTGCTTTGAGGCCTTCGGTGGAAACGGGAATACCTTCACATAAACACTAGACAGAAGCATTCTCAGAAACTTCTTTGTGATGTGTGCATTCAATTCACAGAGTTGAACCTTCTTTTTGATAGAGCAGTTTTGAGACACTGTTTTTGTATAGTCTGCAAGAGCACATTTGGATCGCTCTGAGGCCTACGGTGGAAATGGAAATATTTTTACATGAAAACCAGACAGAAGAATTCTCAGAAACTTCTTTGTGATGTGTGCATTCAACTCAGAGAGTTGAACCTTTCTTTTGATAGAGCGAGTTTGAAATACTCTTTTTGTAGAATCTGCAAGTGGACATTTGCAGCGCTTTGAGGCCAATGGTGGAAAAGGAAATAACTTCACATAAAAACTAGACAGAAGCATTCTCAGAAACTTCTTTGTGATGTTTGCATTCAACTCACAGATTTGAACATACCTTATCATAGAGCAGTTTTGAAACACTCTTTTAGTAGACTTCGTAAGTGGATATTTGGACCACTCTGAGGCCTTCGTTGGAAACGGGAATACCTTCCCATAAAGACTAGAGAGAAGCATTCTCTGAAACCTCTTAGTGAAGTGTGCATTCAACTCACAGAGTTGAACTTTTCTTTTGATAGAGCAGGTTTGAAACACTCTTTTTGTAGAATCTGCAAGTTGACATTTGGAGAGCTTTGAGGCATATGGTGGAAAAGGAAATATCTTCACAGAAAAACTAGACAGAAGCATCTCAGAAACTTCTTCAGGATGTTTGCATTTAACTCACAGAGTTGAACATACCTTTTTATGGAGCAGTTTGGAAACACACTTTTTGTAGAATCTGCAAGTGGATATTTAGACCGCTTTGAGGCCTTCGTTGGAAACGGGAATATCTACACATAAACACTAGACAGAAGCATTCTCAGAAACTCCTTTGTGATGTGTGCATTCAAATCACAGAGTTGAACCTTTCCTTTGATAGAGCTGGTTTGAAACGCTCTCTTTGTAGAATCTGCAAGTGGACATTTGGAGTGATTTGAGGCCTATGGTCGAAAAGGAAATATCTTCACATAAAAACTAGACAGAAGCATTCTCAGAAACTTCTTTGTGGTGTTTTCATTAAACTCACAGAGTTAAACTTTCCTTTTCATAGAGCAGTTTTGAAACACTGTTTTCGTAGGATCTACAAGTTGACATTTGAACTGCTTTGAGGCCTATGGTGGAAAAGGAATAGCTTCACATAAAAACTAGACAGAAGCATTCTCAGAAACTTCTTTGTGATGTGCGAATTAAACTCACAGAGTTGAACCTTTATTTTGATAGAGCAGGTTTGAAACACTTTTGAAGAACCTAGAAGTGGACATTTCGAGCGCTTTGAGGCCTGCGGTGGAAAAGGAAATGTCTTCACATAAAAAGTATACAGAAGCATTCTCTAAGACTACTTTGTGATGTGTGCATTCAACTCATGGAGTTGAACAGACTTTATCTTAGAACAGTTTTGAAACACTCTTTTAGTAGAATCTGCAGGTGGATATTTGGACAGCTTTGAGGCCTTCCTTGGAAACTGGAGTATCTTCACATAATCACTAGACAGATGCTTTCTCAGAAACATCTTTCTGCTGTGTGGATTGAACATACAGATTTGAAACTTTCTTTTGATAGAGAAGCTTTGACACACTCTTTTTGTAGAATCTGCAAGTGGACATTTGGAGCGCTTTGAGGTCTATGGTGGAAAAGGAAATATCTTCACATAAAACGTGGAAAGAAGCATTCTCAGAAACCCCTTTGTAATGTGTGCATTTAACTCACAGAGTTGAAACTTTCTTTTGATAGAACAGCTTTGGAACACACTTTTTGTAAAATCTGCAATTGGACATTTGGAGAGCTTTGAGGCCTATGGTAGAAAAGGAAATGTCTTTACATAAACACTAGACAGAAGCATTCTGAGAAACTTCTTTGTGCTGTGTGCATTCAACTCACAGAGTTGAACCTTTCTTTTGATAGAGCAGGCTTGAAACACTCTTTTTGTAGAATCTGCAAGTGGACATTCGGAGTGCTTTGAGGCTTATGGTGGAAAACGAAATATCTTCAGATAAAAACCAGACAGAAACTTTCTCAGAAACTTCTTTGTGATGTGTGCATTCAACTAACAGAGTTGAATCTTTCTTTTCATAGAGCAGTTTTCAAACACACTTTTGGTAGAATATACAAGTGGACATTTGGAGAGCTTTGAGGCCTATGGCAGAAAAAAATATCTCCACATAAAAACTACATGGAAGCATTCTGAGAAACTTCTTTGTGATGTGTGTATTCAACTCACAGAGTTGAAACTTTCTTTTGATAGAGCAGGTATGAAACATTCTTTTTGTAGAATCTGAAAGTGGACATTTGGAGAGCTTTGACTACTATGGTGGAAAAGAAATATCTTCACACAAAAAATAGACAGAAGAATTCTCAGAAACTTCTGTGTGATCTTTGCATTCAACTCTCAGAGTTGAACATACCTTTTCATGTAGCAGTTTAGAAACACTCTTTTTGTAGAATCTGCAAGTGGATATTTGGACCGCTTTGAGGCCTTCGTTGGAAACGGGAATATCCTCACATAAACACTAGACAGAAGCATTCTCAGAAACTACTTTATGATGCGTGCATTCAACTCACAGATTTGAACCTTTCCTTTGATAGAGCAGGTTTGAAACACTCTTTTTGTAGTATCGGCAAGTCGACATTTGGAGTGCTTTGGGGCCTCTGGTGGAAAAGAAAATATCGTCACATAAAAACTAGACAGAAACATTCTCAGAAACTTCTTTGTGATGTCTGCATTTAACTCACAGAGTTAAACCTTTCTTTTGAAAGGGCAGTTTTGAAATACTCTTTTTGTAAAATCTGCAACTGCACATTTGGAGAGCTTTGAGGCCTATGGTAGAAAAGGAAATGTCTTCACCTAAAAACTAGACAGAAGCATTCTCAGAAATTCCTTTGTGATGTGGGCATTCAACTCACAGAGTTGAAAATTTCTTTTGATACAGCAGGTTCGAAACACTCTTTTTGTAGAATCCACAAGTGGACATTTGGAGAGCTTTGAGGCCTATGGTGGAAAAGGAAATATCTTTATATAAAAACCAGACAGGAGCATTCTCAGAAACTTCTTTGTGATGTGTGCATTCAACTCACAGAGTTGAACTTTTCTTTTCATAAAGCAGGTTTCACACAATTTTTGTAGAATCTGCCAGTGGATATTTGGACCACTTTGAAGCCTATAGTGGAAAAGGAAGTATCTTCCCTTAAAAACTAGACAGAAACATTCTCAGAAACTTGTTTGTGATGTTTGCCTTCAACTCACCGAGTTCAACGTACCTTATCATAGAGCAGTTTTGAAACACTCTTTTAGTAGAATCTGCAAGTGGATATTTGGAACGCTTTGAGGCCTTGGTTGGAAACGGGAACATCTTCACATAAACACTAGACAGAAACATTCTCAGAAACTTCTTTTTGATGTGTACATTCAACACACAGAGTTGAACCTTTCTTTTGATAGAGCAGGTTTGAAACACTCTTTTTGAACAACATGAAAGTGGACAATTGGAGCACTTTGAGTGCTATGGTGGAAAAGCAAATATCTTCACATAAATTCTAGACAGAAGCATTCTCAGGAACTCCTTTGTGATGTTTGCATTCAACTCACAGAGTTTAACACGCCTTATCATAGAGCAGTTTTGAAACAGTGTTTTAGTAGAATTTCCCAGTGGATATTTGGACCGCTTTGAGGCCTTCTTTGGAAACGGGAATATATTCATATAAAAACTAGACAGAAGTATTCTCAGAAACTTCTTGGTGATGTCTGCATTCCACTCACAGAATTGAACCTTTCTTTTCATAGAGCATGTTTGAAACACTGTTTTTGTAGGATCAACAAGTGGTCATTTAGAGAGCTTTAAGGACCATGGTGGAAACGGAAAAATCTTTATGTAAAAACCAGACAGAAGAATTCTCAGAAACTACGTTGTGATCTTTCCATTCAACTCACAGAGTTGAACATATCTTTTTCATAGAGCAGTTTTGAAACACTCTTTTTGTAGAATTTGCAAGTGGATATTTGTACCGCTTTGAGGCCTTCGTTGGAAATGGGAATATCTTCACATAAACACTAGACAGAGGCATTCTCAGAAACTTCTTTGTGATGTATGCATTCAACTCACAGAATTGAACGTTTATTAGATAGAGCACGTTTGAAACACTCATTTTGTAGAATCTGCAAGTGGACATTTGGAGAGCTTTGAGGACTATGGTGGGAAAAGAAATATCTTCACATCAAAACTAGACAGAAGCATACTCAGAAACTTCTTTATGATGTTTACATTAAACTCACAGACTTGAGCTTTCATTTTCATAGACCAGTTTTGAAACACTTTTTTCATAGTATCTGCAAGTGGATATTTGGACCGCTTTGAGGACTTCGTTGGAAACAGGTATAACTTCACATAAACACTAGACAGAAGCATTCTCAGAAACTTCTTTGTGATGTGTGCATTCAAGTCACACAGTTCAACATACCTTATCATAGAGTAGTTCTGAAACCCTCTTTTAGTGGAATCTGCAAGTGGATATTTGGACCGCATTGAGGCCTTCTCTGAAAATGGGAGTATCTTCACATAAACACTAGACAGAAGCATTCTGAGAAACTTCTTTGTGATGTGTGCATTCAAGTCACAGAGCTGAACGTTTCTTTTGATAGAGCAGGTTTGAAACACTCTTTTTTGTAGAATCTGCAAGTGGACATTTGGAGAGCTTTGAGGCCTATGGCGGAAAAGGAAATATCTTCCAATAAAAAATAGAAGGATTCTCAGAAACTTCCTTGTGATGTTTGCGTTCCCCTTACAGAGTTGAACACACGTTATCATAGAGCAGATTTGAAACACTCTTTGAGTAGAATCTGCAAGTGGATATTTGGACCCCTTTGAGGCCTTCGTTGGAAACGGGAATATCTTCACATAAAAACTAGACAGAAGCACTCTCAGGAACTTCTTTGTGATGTGTGCATTCAACTCACATAGTTGAACCATTCTTTTGATAGACCAGGTTTGAAACACTCTTTTTGTAGAATTTGCAAGTTGACATTTGGAGAGCTTTGTGGCCTATGGTGGAAAAGGAAATATCATCAAATAAAAACTAGACAGAAGCATTCTCAGAAACTTCTTTGTGATGTGTGTCCTCAACTAACAGAGTTCAACCTTTCTTTTGATAGAGCAGTTTGGAAACACTCTTTTTGTATAATCTGCAAGTGGATATTTGGATAACTGTGAAGATTTCGTTGGAAACGGGAATATCTTCATATAAAATCTAGACAGAAGCATTCTCAGAAACTTATTTGTGATGTGTGTCCTCAGCTAACAGAGTTGAACCTTTTTTTTGACAGAGCAGTTTGGAAACACACTTTTTGTAGAATCTGCAAGTGGATATTTGGATAACTGTGAAGATTTTATTGGAAAAGGGAATATCTTCATATAAAATCTAGAAAGAAGTATTCTCAGAAACTTCTTTGTGATCTCTTTTTCAACTCATTAAGTTGAACATTCCCATTCATAGAGAAGTTTTGAAACACTCTTTTTGTATTATCTGGAAGTGGACCTTTGGAGCCCATTGAGGCCCAGGGTGAAAAAGGAAATATCTTCCCATAAAAACTAGACAGAAGGATTCTCAGAAACATGTTTGTGATGTGTGTACTCAGCTAACAGAGTGGAACATTTCTATTTATAGATCAGTTTTGAAACACTCTTTTTGTAGAATCTGCAAGTGGATATTTGGATAGCTTTGAGGATTTCGTTGGAAAAGCAAATATCTTCGTGTATAATCTTGACAGTAGCATTCTGAGAAACTGCTTTGTGATGTCTGCCTTCAAGTCACAGAGTTGAACATTCCCTTTCATAGAGCAGGTTTGAAACACTCTTTTTGTATTATCTGGAAGTAGACATTTGGAGCGCTTTGGGGCCCAGGGTGAAAAAGGAAATATCTTCCCATAAAAACTAGACAGAAGGATTCTCAGAAACATGTTTGTGATGTGTGTACTCAGCTAACGGAGTGGAACCTTTCTATTTATAGATCAGTTATGAAACACTCTTTTTGTAGAATCTGCAAGTGGATATTTGGATAGCATTCAGGATTTCATTGGAAACGGGAATATCTTCATATAAAATGTAGAAAGAAGCATTCTCAGAAACTTCTTTGTGATCTCTTCATTCAACTCATTAAGTTGAACATTCCCTTTCATAGAGCCGGTTTGAAACACTCTTCTTGAACTATCGGGAAGTGGACATTTGGAGCTCTTTGACGCCTATGGTGAAAAAGGAAATATCTTCCCATGAAAACGAGACAGAAGGATTATCAGGAACATGTTTGTGATGTGTGTTCTCAGCTAACAGAGTGGAACATTTCTTTTTACAGAGCAGCTTTGAAACACTATTTTTTTAGAATCTGCAAGTGGATATTTGGATTGCTTTACTGATATCGTTGGAAACAGGAATATCTTCATGTAAAATCTAGACAGAAGCATTCTCAGAAACATCTTTGTGATGTGTGTTCTCAACAAACAGAGCTCAACCTTTCTTTTGATAGAGCATTTTGGAAACACTCTTTTTGTAGAATCTGTAAGTGGATATTTGGATAGCTCTAACGATTTTGTTGGAAACGGGAATAACTTCATCTAAAATCTAGACAGAAGCACTCTCAGAAACTACTTTGTGATATCTGCATTCAAGTCACAGAGTTGAACATTCCCTTTCTTAGAGCAGGTTTGAAACACTCTTTTTGTAGTATCTGGAAGTGGACATTTGGAGCGCCTTGACGCCTTTGGTGAAAAAGGAAACATCTTCCCATAAAAACTAGACAGCAGCATTCAAAGAAACTTCTTTGTGATGTATGTACTCAACTAACAGAGTTGAACCTTTCCATTTATAGATCAGTTTTGAAACACTCTTTTGTGGAATCTGCAAGTGGATATTTGGATAGCTTTGAGGATTTCGTTGGAAACGGGAATATCTTCATATAAAATCTAGACAGAAGCATTCTCAGAAACTTCTTTGTCATGTGTGTCCTCAACTAACAGAGTTCAACCTTTCTTTTGATACAGCAGTTTGGAAACACACTTTTTGTAGAATCTGCAAGTGTATATTTGGATAACTGTGAAGATTTCATTGGAAACGGGAATATCTTCATATAAAATCTAGACAGAAGCATTCTCACAAACTTCTTTGTGATGTGTGTCCTCAACTAACAGAGTTGAACCTTTCTTTTGACAGAGCAGTTTGGAAACACTCTTTTTGTAGAATCTGTAAGTGGATATTTGGATAGCTCTAACGATTTCGTTGGAAACGGGAATATCTTCATCTAAAATCTAGACAGAAGCACTGTCAGAAACTACTTTGTGATATCTGCATTCAAGTCACAGAGCTGAACATTCCCTTTCATAGAGCAGGTTTGAAACACTCTTTCTGTAGTATCTGGAAGTGGACATTTCGAGTGCTTTCAGGCCTATGGTGAAAAAGGAAATATCTTCCCGTAAAAACGAGACAGAAGCATTCTCAGAAACTTATTTGAGATGTGTGTCCTCAACTAACAGAGTTGAACCTTTCTTTTGATACAGCAGTTTGGAAACACTCTTTTTGTAGAATCTTCAAGTGGATATTTGGATAACTGTGAAAATTTCGTTGGAAACGGGAATATCTTCATATAAAATCTAGACAGAAGCATTCTCAGAAACTTCTTTGTGATGTGTGTCCTCAACTAAGAGTTCAACCTTTCTTTTGATACAGCAGTTTGGAAACACTCTTTTTGTAGAATCTGTAAGTGGATATTTGGATAGCTCTATCGATTTCGTTGGAAACGGGAATATCTTCATCTAAAATCTAGACGGAAGCACTGTCAGAAACTACTTTGTGATATCTGCATTCAAGTCACAGAGTTGAACATTCCCTTTATTAGAGCAGGTTTGAAACACTCTTTTTGTAGTATCTGGAAGTGGGCATTTGGAGCGCTTTGACACCTTTGGTGAAAAAGGAAATATCTTCCCATAAAAACTAGACAGCAGCATTCTAAGAAACTTCTTTGTGATGTATGTACTCAACTAACAGAGTTGAACATTTCTATATATATATCAGTTTTGAAACACTCTTTTGTGGAATCTGCAAGTGGATATTTGGATAGCTTTGAGGATTTTGTTGGAAACGGGAATATCTTCATATAAAATCTAGACAGAAGCATTCTCAGAAACTTCTTTGTGATGTGTGTCCTCAACTAACAGAGTTGAACATTTCTTTTGATACAGCAGTTTGGAAACAATCTTTTTGTAGAATCTGCAGGTGTATATTTGGATAGCTTTGAGGATTTCGTTGGAAACGCGAATATCTTCGTATATAATCTCGACAGAAGCATTCTGAGAATCTGCTTTGTGATGTCTGCCTTCAAGTCACAGAGTTGAACATTCCCTTTCATAGAGCAGGTTTGAAACACTCTTTTTGTATTATCTGGAAGTGGACATTTGGAGCGTTTTGGGGACCAGAGTGAAAAAGGAAATATCTTCCCATTAAAAACTAGACAAGGATTGTCAGAAACATGTTTGTGATGTGTGTACTCAGCTAAGAGAGTGGAATCTTTCTATTTATAGATCAGTTATGAAACACTCTTTCTGTAGAATCTGCAAGTGGATATTTGGATAGCTGAGAGGATTTCATTGGAAACGGGAATATCTTCATATAAAATCTAGAAAGAAGCATTATCAGAAACTGCTTTGTGATCTCTTCATTCAACTCGTAGAGTTGAACATTCCCTTTCATAGAGCCGGTCTGAAACACTCTTCTTGTAGTATCGGGAAGTGGACATTTGGAGCGCTTTGATGCCTGTGGTGAAAATGAAAATATCTTCCCCTAAAAACTAGACAGAACGATTCTCAGAAACATGTTTGTGATGTGTGTTGAGGACACACATCCCAAATAAGTTTCTGAGAATGCTCCCGTCTAGATTTTATGGGAACATATTCCCTTTTTCACCATAGGCCTGAAAGCACTCGAAATGTCCACTTCCAGATACTACAGAAAGAGCGTTTCATACCGGCTGTATGAAAGGGAATGTGCAGCACTGCGACTTTAATGCAGATATCACAAAGTAGTTTCTGACAGTGCTTCTGTCTAGATTTTAGACGAAGATATTCCCTTTTCCAACGAAATCGTTAGAGCTATCCAAATATCCACTTACAGATTCTACAAAAAGTGTGTTTCCAAACTACTCTATCAAAAGAAAGGTTGAACTCTGTTAGTTGAGGACACACATCACGAAGAAGTTTCTGAGAATGCTTCTGTGTAGATTTTATATGAACATATTACCGTTTCCAACGAAATCTTCACAGTTATCCAAATATGCACTTGCAGATTCTACAAAAAGAGTGTTTCCAAACTGCTGTATCAAAAGAAAGGTTCAACTCTGTTAGTTGAGGATACACATCCCAAATAAGTTTCTGACAATGCTTCTAACTCTTTTTTATGGGAAGATATTTCCTTTTTCACCATAGGCCTGAAAGCATTCGTAATGTCCACTTCCAGATACTGCAGAAGGAGTGTCTCAAACCTGCTCTATGAAAGGGAATGTTCAGCTGTGTCAGTTGAATGCAGATATCACAAAGTAGTTTACGAGAATGCTTCTTTCTAGATTTTATATGAAGATATTCCCGTTTCCAACGAAATCTTCACAGTTATCCAAATATACACTTGCAGATTCTACAAAAAGAGTGTTTCCAAACTACTGTATCAAAAGAAAGGTTGAACTCTGTTAGTTGAGGATACACATCCCAAATTAGTTTCTGAGAATGCTTCAGTCTCTTTTTTATGGGAAGATATTTCCTTTTTCACCATAGGCCTGAAAGCACTCGAAATGTCCATTTCCAGATACGACAGAAAGAGTGTTTCAAACCTGCTCTATGAAAGGGAATGTTCACCTGTGTGAGTTGAATGCAGATATCACAAAGTAGTTTCTGAGAATGCTTCTTTCTAGATTTTATATGAAGATATTCCCGTTTCCAACGAAATCGTTAGAGCTATCCAAATATCTACTTACAGATTCTACAAAAAGAGTGTTTCCAAACTGCTCTGTAAAAATAAGGGTTGAACTCTGTTACTTGAGGACACACATCACAAAGAAGTTTCTGAGAATGCTTCTGTCTGGATTTTATATGAAGATATTCCCGTTTCCAATGAAATCTTCACAGTTATCCAAATATCCACTTGCAGATGCTACAAAAAGTGTGTTTCTAAACTGCTCTGTCAAAAGAAAGTTTGAACTGTGTTAGTTGAGGACACACAATACAGAGAAGTTTCTGAGAATGATTCTGTCTGGATTTTATATGAAGATATTCCCGTTTACAATGAAATCTTCACAGTTATCCAAATATCCACTTGCAGATCCTACAAAAAGAGTGTTTCCAAACTGCTGTATCAATAGAAATGTTCAACTCTGTTAGTTGAGGAGACACATCCCAAAAAAGTTTTTGAGAATGCTTCTGTCTCGTTTTTACGGGAAGATATTTCCTTTTTCAACATAGGCCTGAAACCGCTCAAAATGTCCACTTCCAGATATGACAGAGTGTTTCAAACCTGCTGTATGAAAGGGAATGTTCAGCTCTGTGACTTGAATGCAGATATCTCAAACTAGTTTCTGACAGTGCTTCTGTCTAGATTTTAGATGAAGATATTCCGGTTTCCAACGAAATCTTCACATTTATACAAATATCCACTTACAGATTATACAAAAAGAGTGTTTCCAAAATGCTCTGTCAAAAGAAATGTTGACCTCTGTTAGTTGAGGGCACACATCACAAAGAAGTTTCTGAGAATGCTTCTGTCTAGCTTTATACGAAGATATTCCCGTTTCCAACGAAATCTTCACAGTTATCCAAATATCCACGTGCAGATTCTACAAAAAGAGTGTTTCTAAACTGCTCTGTCAGAAGAAAGTTTGAAATGTGTTAGTTGAGGACACACAATACAGAGAAGTTTCTCAGAATGATTCCGTCTTGATTTTACATGAAAATATTCCCGTTTCCAACGAAATCTTCACATTTATCCAAATATCCACTTGCAGATTCTACAAAAAGAGTGTTTCCAAAGTGCTCTCTCAGAAGAAAGGTTGAGCTCAGTTAGTTGAGGACACACATCACAAAGGAGTTTCTGAGAATGCTTCTCTCTAGTTTTATATGAAGATGTACTCGCTTCCAACGAAATCTTCACAGTTATCCAAACATCCACTTGCAGATTCTACAATAAGAGTTTTTTCGAACTGCTGGATCAAAAGAAAGGTTCAACTCTGTTAGTTGAGGACACACATCCCAAATAAGTTTCTGAGAATTCTTCAGTCTCCTTTTCATGGGAAGATATTTCCTTTTTCAGCATAGGCCTGAAAGTGCTCGAAATGTCCACTACCCGATACTACAGAAAAAGTGTTTCAAACCTGCTCTATGAAAGGGAATGTTCAGCTCAGTGAGTTGAATGCACATATCACAAAGTAGTTTCTCAGACTGCTTCTGTCTAAATTTTAGATGAAGATATTTCCGTTTCCAACGAAATCAAAAGATCTATCCAAATATCCACTTACAGATTCTACAAAAAGTGTGTTTCCCAACAGCTCTATCTAAAGAAAGGTTGAACTCTGGTAGTTGAGGACACACATCTCAAAGAAGTTTCTGAGAATGCTTCTATCTAGGTTTCATATGAAGATATTCCCGTTTCCAACGAAATCCTCACAGTTATCCAAATATCCAATTGCAGATTCAACAAAAAGAGTGTTTCCAAACTGCGCTATCAAAAGAAGGGTTGAACACTGTTAGTTGAGGACACACATCACAAAGAAGTTTCTGAGAATGCTTCTCCCTAGATTTTATGAAGATATTCCCGTTTCCAACGAAATTGGTATAGCTATCCAAATATCCACTTACAGATTCTACAAAAAGAGTGTTTCCAAGCTGCTCTATCAAAAGAAAGGTTGAACTCTGTTAGTTGAAGACACACATCACAAAAAAGTTTCTGAGAAAGCTTCTGTCTTTATTGTATATGAAGATATTACCGTTTCCAAAGAAATCTTCACAATTCTCCAAATATCCAGTTGCAGATTCTACAAAAAGTGTTTACAAACTGCTGTATCAAAAGAAAGGTTCAACTCTGTTAGTTGAGGACACACACCACAAAGAAGTTTCTGAGAAAGTTTCTTTCTAGATTTTATATGAAGATATTCCCGTTTCCAACTAAATCTTCACAGTTATCAAAATATCGACTTGCAGATACTACAAAAAGAGTGTTTCAAAACTGCTGTATCAAAAGAATGTTTCAACACTTTTAGGTGAGGACACACATCCCATATAAGTTTCTGAGAATGTTTCTGTCTCGTTTTTATGGGAAGATATTTGCCTTTTCACCATTGGCCTGAGAGCGCTCAAAATGTACACTTGCAGATACTACAGAAATAGCGTTCCAAACCTGCTCTAAGAAAGTGAATGTTCAGCTCTGTGAGTTGAATGCAGATATCACAAAGTAGTTTCTGAGAGTGCTTCTGTATAGATTTTATTTGTAGATATTCCCTTTTCCAACGAAATCGTTAGAGCTCTCCAAATATCCACCTACAGATTCTACAAAAAGAGTGTTTCCAAACTGCTGTAGCAAAAGAAAGGTTGAAGTCTGTTAGTTGAGGACACACATCAGAAAGAAGTTTCTGAGAATGCTTCTGTCTAGATTTTATATGAAGATATTCCCGTTTCCAAAGAATTCTTCACCGTTATAAAAATATCCACTTGCAGATTCTACAAAAAGAGTGTTTCCAAACTGTTTTACCAAAAAAAGGTTGAACTCTGTTAGTTGATTACACACATCCCAAATAAGTTTCTGAGAATGCTTCTGTCTCGTTTTCATGGGAATATATTTGCTTTTTCAGCATAGGCCTGAAAGCGCTCGAAATGTCCACTTCCAGATACTACAGAAAGCGTGTTTCAAACCTGCTCTATGAAAGGGAATGTTCACCGATGTGACTTGAATGCAGATATCACAAAGTAGATTCTCAGAGTGCTTCTTCCTACATTTTAGATGAAGATATTCCCGTTTCCAACGAAATCGATAGAGCTATCCATATATCCAATTACAGATTCTACAAAAAGAGTGTTTCCAAAATGATCCGTCAAAAGAAAGGTTGAACTTTGTTAGCTGAGGACACACATCACAAAGAAGTTTCTGAGAATGCTTCTGTCTAGATTGTATATGAAGATATTCCCGATTCCAAAGAAATCGGTAGAGCTATCCAAATATCCACTTACAGATTGTACAAAAAGTGTGTTTCCAAACTGCTCTACCAAAAGAAATTTGGACCTCTGTTAGTTAAGGACACACATCACAAAGAAGTTTCTGAGAATGTTTCTGTCTAGATTTTACACGAAGATATTCCCGTTTCCTACGTAATCTTCACAGTTATCCAAATATCCACTTGCAGATTCTACAAAAAGAGTGTTTCCAAACTGCTGTATCAACAGAAAGGTTGAACTCTGTTAGTTGAGGACACACATCCCAAATAAGTTTCTGAGAATGCTTCTGTCTCATTTTTATGTGAAGATACTTCCCTTTTCACCATAGGCCTGAAAGCGCTCAAAATGTCCAGTTGCAGATAGTACAGAAAGAGTGTTCCAAACCTGCTCTAAGAAAGGGAATGTTCAGCTCTCTGAGTTGAATGCAGATATCGCAAAGTAGATTCTGAGAGTGCTTCTGTCCAGATTTTAGATGAAGATATTCCCGTTTCCAATGAAATCGATAGAGCTATCCTAATATCCACACACAGATTCTACAAAAAGAGAGTTTCCAAACTGCTCTATCAAAAGAAAGGATGAACTCTGTTAGTTGAGGACACAGATGACAAAGAAGTTTCTGAGAATGCTTCTGTCTAGATGTTATATGAAAATATTCCCGTTTCCAACGAAATCTTCACATTTATCCAAATATCCACTTGTAGATTCTACAAAAAGAGTGTTTCCAAACTGCTCTCTCAAAAGAAAGGTACAACTCTGTTACTTGAGGACACACATCCCAAATAAGTTCCTGAGAATGCTTCTGTCTCGTTTTTATGGGGAGATATTTCCTTTTTCACCATAGGCCTGAAAGCGCTCGAAATGTCTACTTGCAGATAGTACAGAAAGAGTGTTCCAAACCTGCTCTAAGAAAGGGAATGTTCAGCTGTGTGAGATGATTGCAGATATCACAAAGTAGTTTCTGAGAGTGCTTCCGTCTAGATTTTAGATGAAGATATTCCCGTTTCCAATGAAATCGCTAGAGCTACCCAATATCCACTTAGGGATTCTACAAAAAGAGTGTTTCCAAACTGCTGTAGCAAAAGAAAGGTTGAAGTCTGTTAGTTGAGGACACACATCAGAAAGAAGTTTCTGAGAATGCTTCTGTCTAGATTTTATATGAAGATCTTCCCGTTTCCAATGAAATCTCCACTGTTATCCAAATATCCACTTGCAGATTCTACAAAAAGAGTGTTTCCAAACTGTTCTATCAAAAGAAAGGTTGAACTCTGTTAATTGATTACACACATCCCAAATAAGTTTCTGAGAATGCTTCTGTCTCGTTTTCATGCGAAGATATTTCCTTTTTCAGCTTAGGCCTGAAATCGCTCTAAATGTCCACTTCCAGATACTACAGAAAGAGTGTTTCAAACCTGCTCTATGAAAGGGAATGTTCACCGCTGTGACTTGAATGCAGATATCACAAAGTAGTTTCTCAGAGTGCTTCTGCCTACATTTTAGATGAAGATATTCCCGTTTCCAACGAAATCGATAGAGCTATCCATATATCCAATTACAGATTCTACAAAAAGTGTGTTTCCAAACTGCTCTGTGAAAAGAAAGGTTTAACTTTGCTAGCTGAGGACACACATCACAAAGAAGTTTGTGAGAATGCTTCTGTCTAGATTGTATATGAAGATATTCACCTTTCCAACGAAATCGGTAGAGCTATCCAAGTATCCACTTACAGATTCTAGAAAAAGAGTGTTTCCAAACTGCTCTATCAAAAGAAAGGTGGAGCTCTGTTAGTTGAGGACACACATCACAAAGCAGTTTCTGAGAATGCTACTGTCTAGATTTTATATGAAGATATTCCCGTTTCCAACGAAATCTTCACAGTTATCCAAATATCCACTTGCAGATTCTACAAAAAGAGTGTTTCCAAACTGCTGTATCAAAGGAAAGGTTCAACTCTATTATTTGAGGACACACATCCCAAATAACGTTCTGAGAACGCTTCTGTCTCATTTTTATGGGAAGATATTTCCCTTTTCACCATAGGCCTGAAAGCGCTCGAAATGTCTGCTTGCAGATAGTACAGAAAGAGTGTTCCAAACCTGCTCTAAGAAAGGGAATATTCAGCTCTCAGAGTTGAATGCAGATATCACAAAGTAGTTTCTGAGATTGCATCTGTCTAGATTTTAGATGAAGATATTCCCGTTTCCAACGAAATCGATACAGCTATCCATATATCCAATGTCAGATTCTACAAAAAGGGTGTTTCCGAACTGCTCTGTCAAAAGAAAGGATGAACTTTGTTAGTTGAGGACACACATCACAAAGAAGTTTCTGAGAGTGCTTCTGTCTAGATTATATTTGAAGATATTCCCGTTTCCAATGAAATCGGTATAGCTATCCAAATACCACTTTCAGATTCTACAACAACAGTGTTTCCAAACTGCTCTATCAAAAAAAATGTGGAACTCTGTTAGTTGAGGACACACATCACAAAGAAGTTTCTGAGAATGCTTCTGTCTAGATTTTATATGAAGATATTCCCGTTTGCAACGAAATCTTCACCGTTATCCAAATATCCACTTGCAGATTCTACAAAAAGAGTGTTTCCAAACTGCTGTATCAAAAGAAAGTTTCAACTCTGTTAGTTGAGGACACACATCCCAAATAAGTTTCTGAGAATGCTTCTGTCTCGTTTTCGTGGGAAGATATTTCCTTTTTCAGCATAGGCCTGAAAGCACTCAAAATGTCCACTTCCAGATACTACAGTAAGAGTGTTTCAAACCTGCTCTATGAAAGGGAATGTTCCGCTCTGTGAGTTGAATGCAGATATCACAACGTAGTTTCTGACAGTGCTTCTGTCTGGATTTTAGATGAAGATATTCCCTTTTCCTATGAAATCGTTAGAGCTATCCAAATATCCACTTACAGATTCTACAAAAAGAGTGTTTCCAAACTGCTCTATCAAAAGAAAAGCTGAACTCTGTTAGTTGAGGACACACATCACAAAGAAGTTTCTGAGAATGCTTCTGTCTAGATTTCATATGAAGATATTCCCTTTTCCAACGAAATCTTCACAATTATCGAAATATCCGTTTGCAGATTCTACAAAAAGAGTGTTTCCAAACTGCTCTATCAGTAGAAAGGTTGAACTCTGTTAGTTGAGGACACACATCATAAAGAAGTTTCTGAGAATGCTTCTGTCTAGATTTTATATGAAGACATTCCCGTTTCCAACGAAATCTTCACAGTTATCCAAATATCCACTTGCAGATTCTAAAAAAAGAGTGTTTCCAAAATGCTGTATCAAAAGAAAGGTTCAACACTTTTAGGTGAGGACACACATCCCAAATAAGTTTCTGAGACTGCTTCTGTCTCGTTTTTATGGGAAGATATTTCCCTTTTCCCAGTTGGCCTGAAAGCGCTTGAAATGTCCACTTCCAGATACTACAGAAAGAGTGTTCCAAACCTGCTCTAAGAAAGTGAATGTTCAGCTCTGTGAGCTGAATGCAGATATCACAAAGTAGTTTCTGACAGTGCTTCTGTCTAGATTTTATTTAAAGATATTCCCTTTTCCAACAAAATCATTAGAGCTATCCAAATATCCACTTACAGATTCTACAAAAAGAGTGTTTCAAACTGCTGTATCTAAATAAAGGGTGAACTCTGTTAGTTGAGAACACACATCACAAAGAAGTTTTTGAGAATTCTTCTGTCTAGATTTTATATGAAGATATTCCCGATTACAACGAAATCTTCACAGATATCCAAATATCCACTTGCAGATTCTACAAAAAGAGTGTTTCTGAACTGCTGTATCAAAAGAAGGGTTGAACACTGTTAGTTGAGGACACACATCCCAAATAAGTTTCTGAGAATGCTTCTGTCTCATTTTTATAGGAAGATATTACCCTTTTCACCATTGGCCTGAAAGCGCTCGAAATGTCCACTTGCAGATAGTACAGAAAGAGTGTTCCAAACCTGCTCTAAGAAAGGCAATGTTCAGCTCTTTGAGTTGAATGCAGACATCGCAAAGTAGTTTCTGAGAGTGCTTCTGTCTAGATTTTAGATGAAGATATTCCCGTTTCCAACGAAATCGGTAGAGCTATCCAAATATCCACTTTCAGATTCTACAAAAACATTGTTTCCAAACTGCTCTATCAAAAGAAAGGTGGAACTCTGTTAGTTGAGTACACACATCACAAAGAAGCTTCTGAGAATGCTTCTGTCTAGATTTTATATGAAGCTATTCCCGTTTCCAATGAAATCTTCACGGTTATCCAAATATCCACTTGCAGATTCTACAAAAAGAGTGTTTCCAAACTGCTCTGTCAAAAGAAAGGTTCAACTCTGTTAGTTGAGGACACACATCCCAAATAAGTTCCTGAGAATGCTTCTGTCTCGTTTTTATGGGGAGATATTTCCTTTTTCACCATAGGCCTGAAAGCGCTCGAAATGTCTACTTGCAGATAGTACAGAAAGAGTGTTCCAAACCTGCTCTAAGAAAGGGAATGTTCAGCTGTGTGAGATGATTGCAGATATCACAAAGTAGTTTCTGAGAGTGCTTCCGTCTAGATTTTAGATGAAGATATTCCCGTTTCCAACGAAATCGCTAGAGCTACCCAATATCCACTTAGGGATTCTACAAAAAGAGTGTTTCCAAACTGCTGTAGCAAAAGAAAGGTTGAAGTCTGTTAGTTGAGGACACACATCAGAAAGAAGTTTCTGAGAATGCTTCTGTCTAGATTTTATATGAAGATCTTCCCGTTTCCAATGAAATCTCCACTGTTATCCAAATATCCACTTGCAGATTCTACAAAAAGAGTGTTTCCAAACTGTTCTATCAAAAGAAAGGTTGAACTCTGTTAATTGATTACACACATCCCAAATAAGTTTCTGAGAATGCTTCTGTCTCGTTTTCATGCGAAGATATTTCCTTTTTCAGCTTAGGCCTGAAATCGCTCTAAATGTCCACTTCCAGATACTACAGAAAGAGTGTTTCAAACCTGCTCTATGAAAGGGAATGTTCACCGCTGTGACTTGAATGCAGATATCACAAAGTAGTTTCTCAGAGTGCTTCTGCCTACATTTTAGATGAAGATATTCCCGTTTCCAACGAAATCGATAGAGCTATCCATATATCCAATTACAGATTCTACAAAAAGTGTGTTTCCAAACTGCTCTGTGAAAAGAAAGGTTTAACTTTGCTAGCTGAGGACACACATCACAAAGAAGTTTGTGAGAATGCTTCTGTCTAGATTGTATATGAAGATATTCACCTTTCCAACGAAATCGGTAGAGCTATCCAAGTATCCACTTACAGATTCTAGAGAAAGAGTGTTTCCAAACTGCTCTATCAAAAGAAAGGTGGAGCTCTGTTAGTTGAGGACACACATCACAAAGCAGTTTCTGAGAATGCTACTGTCTAGATTTTATATGAAGATATTCCCGTTTCCAACGAAATCTTCACAGTTATCCAAATATCCACTTGCAGATTCTACAAAAACACTGTTTCCAAACTGCTCTATCAAAAGAAAGGTGGAACTCTGTTAGTTGAGGACACACATCACAAAGAAGTTTCTGAGAATGCTTCTGCCTGGATTTTATATGAAGATATTCCCGTTTCCAACGAAATCGGTATAGCTATCCAAATATCCACTTACAGATTCTACAAAAAGAGTGTTTCCAAGCTGCTCTTTCAAAAGAAAGGTTGAACTCTGTTAGTTGAGGACACACATCACAAAGAAGTTTCTGAGAAATCTTCAGTCTTTATTTTATATGAAGATATTCCCGTTTCCAATGAAATCTTCACATTTCTCCAAATATCCAGTTGCAGATTCTACAAAATGAGTGTTTCCAAACTGCTATAACAAAAGAAAAGTTGAACTGTGTTAGTTGAGGACACACACCACAAAGAAGTTTATGAGAATGCTTCTTTCTAGATTTTATATGAAGATATTCCCATTTCCAACTAAATCTTCACAGTTATCCAAATATCCACTTGCAGATTCTACAAAAAGAGTGTTTCCAAACAGCTGCATCGAAAGAAAGTTTCAACACTTCTAGGTGAGGACACACATCCCATATAAGTTTCTGAGAATGCTTCTGTCTCGTTTTTATGGGAAGATATTTCCCTTTTCACCATTGGCCTGAAAGCGTTTGAAAGGTCCACTTGCAGATAGTACAGAAAGAGTGTTCCGAACCTGCTCTAAGAAAGGGAATGTTCAGCTCTGTGAGATGAATGCAGACATCACAATGTAGTTTCTGAGAGTGCTTCTGTCTAGATTTTAGATGAAGATATTCCCGTTTCCAACGAAATTGTTAGAGCTATCCAAATATCCACTTACAGATTCAACAAAAAGAGTGTTTCCAGACTGTTCTATCAATAGAAAGGTTGAACTCTGTTAGTTGGGGACACACATCAAAAAGAAGTTTCTGAGAATGCTTCTGTCTAGATTTTATATGAAGATATTCCCGTTTCCAATGAAATCGTGAGATCTATGCAAATATCCACTTACAGCTTCTACAAAAAGGGTGTTTCCACACTTCTCTGTAAAAAGAAAGGTAGAACTCTGTTAGTTGAGGACACACATCACAAAGAAATTTCTGAGAATGCTTCTGTCTAGATTTTCTATGAAGATATTCCCGTTTCCAGGGAAAGCTTCACTGTTTTCCAAATATAAAAACTGTAGATTCTACAAAAAGTGTATTTCCAAACTGCTATGTCAAAAGAAACTTCAACTGTGTTAGTTGAGGACACTCATCCCAAATAAGCTTCTGAGAATGCTTCTGTCTCGTTTTTATGGGAAGATATTTCCCTTTTCACCATAGGCCTGAAAGCGCTAGAAATGTCCACTTGCAGATAGGACAGAAACAGTGTTCCAAACCTGCTCTAATAAGGGGAATGTTCAGCTCTGTGAGTTGAATGCAGATATCACAAAGTAGTTTCTGAGAGTGCTTCCGTCTAGATTTTAGATGAAGATATTCCCGTTTCCAACGAAATCGCTAGAGCTACCCAATATCCACTTAGGGATTCTACAAAAAGAGTGTTTCCAAACTGCTGTAGCAAAAGAAAGGTTGAAGTCTGTTAGTTGAGGACACACATCAGAAAGAAGTTTCTGAGAATGCTTCTGTCTAGATTTTATATGAAGATCTTCCCGTTTCCAATGAAATCTCCACTGTTATCCAAATATCCACTTGCAGATTCTACAAAAAGAGTGTTTCCAAACTGTTCTATCAAAAGAAAGGTTGAACTCTGTTAATTGATTACACACATCCCAAATAAGTTTCTGAGAATGCTTCTGTCTCGTTTTCATGCGAAGATATTTCCTTTTTCAGCTTAGGCCTGAAATCGCTCTAAATGTCCACTTCCAGATACTACAGAAAGAGTGTTTCAAACCTGCTCTATGAAAGGGAATGTTCACCGCTGTGACTTGAATGCAGATATCACAAAGTAGTTTCTCAGAGTGCTTCTGCCTACATTTTAGATGAAGATATTCCCGTTTCCAACGAAATCGATAGAGCTATCCATATATCCAATTACAGATTCTACAAAAAGTGTGTTTCCAAACTGCTCTGTGAAAAGAAAGGTTTAACTTTGCTAGCTGAGGACACACATCACAAAGAAGTTTGTGAGAATGCTTCTGTCTAGATTGTATATGAAGATATTCACCTTTCCAACGAAATCGGTAGAGCTATCCAAGTATCCACTTACAGATTCTAGAGAAAGAGTGTTTCCAAACTGCTCTATCAAAAGAAAGGTGGAGCTCTGTTAGTTGAGGACACACATCACAAAGCAGTTTCTGAGAATGCTACTGTCTAGATTTTATATGAAGATATTCCCGTTTCCAACGAAATCTTCACAGTTATCCAAATATCCACTTGCAGATTCTACAAAAACACTGTTTCCAAACTGCTCTATCAAAAGAAAGGTGGAACTCTGTTAGTTGAGGACACACATCACAAAGAAGTTTCTGAGAATGCTTCTGCCTGGATTTTATATGAAGATATTCCCGTTTCCAACGAAATCGGTATAGCTATCCAAATATCCACTTACAGATTCTACAAAAAGAGTGTTTCCAAGCTGCTCTTTCAAAAGAAAGGTTGAACTCTGTTAGTTGAGGACACACATCACAAAGAAGTTTCTGAGAAATCTTCAGTCTTTATTTTATATGAAGATATTCCCGTTTCCAATGAAATCTTCACATTTCTCCAAATATCCAGTTGCAGATTCTACAAAATGAGTGTTTCCAAACTGCTATAACAAAAGAAAAGTTGAACTGTGTTAGTTGAGGACACACACCACAAAGAAGTTTATGAGAATGCTTCTTTCTAGATTTTATATGAAGATATTCCCATTTCCAACTAAATCTTCACAGTTATCCAAATATCCACTTGCAGATTCTACAAAAAGAGTGTTTCCAAACAGCTGCATCGAAAGAAAGTTTCAACACTTCTAGGTGAGGACACACATCCCATATAAGTTTCTGAGAATGCTTCTGTCTCGTTTTTATGGGAAGATATTTCCCTTTTCACCATTGGCCTGAAAGCGTTTGAAAGGTCCACTTGCAGATAGTACAGAAAGAGTGTTCCGAACCTGCTCTAAGAAAGGGAATGTTCAGCTCTGTGAGATGAATGCAGACATCACAATGTAGTTTCTGAGAGTGCTTCTGTCTAGATTTTAGATGAAGATATTCCCGTTTCCAACGAAATTGTTAGAGCTATCCAAATATCCACTTACAGATTCAACAAAAAGAGTGTTTCCAGACTGTTCTATCAATAGAAAGGTTGAACTCTGTTAGTTGGGGACACACATCAAAAAGAAGTTTCTGAGAATGCTTCTGTCTAGATTTTATATGAAGATATTCCCGTTTCCAATGAAATCGTGAGATCTATGCAAATATCCACTTACAGCTTCTACAAAAAGGGTGTTTCCACACTTCTCTGTAAAAAGAAAGGTAGAACTCTGTTAGTTGAGGACACACATCACAAAGAAATTTCTGAGAATGCTTCTGTCTAGATTTTCTATGAAGATATTCCCGTTTCCAGGGAAAGCTTCACTGTTTTCCAAATATAAAAACTGTAGATTCTACAAAAAGTGTATTTCCAAACTGCTATGTCAAAAGAAACTTCAACTGTGTTAGTTGAGGACACTCATCCCAAATAAGCTTCTGAGAATGCTTCTGTCTCGTTTTTATGGGAAGATATTTCCCTTTTCACCATAGGCCTGAAAGCGCTAGAAATGTCCACTTGCAGATAGGACAGAAACAGTGTTCCAAACCTGCTCTAATAAGGGGAATGTTCAGCTCTGTGAGTTGAATGCAGATATCACAAAGTAGTTTCTGAGAGTGCTTCCGTCTAGATTTTAGATGAAGATATTCCCGTTTCCAACGAAATCGCTAGAGCTACCCAATATCCACTTAGGGATTCTACAAAAAGAGTGTTTCCAAACTGCTGTAGCAAAAGAAAGGTTGAAGTCTGTTAGTTGAGGACACACATCAGAAAGAAGTTTCTGAGAATGCTTCTGTCTAGATTTTATATGAAGATCTTCCCGTTTCCAATGAAATCTCCACTGTTATCCAAATATCCACTTGCAGATTCTACAAAAAGAGTGTTTCCAAACTGTTCTATCAAAAGAAAGGTTGAACTCTGTTAATTGATTACACACATCCCAAATAAGTTTCTGAGAATGCTTCTGTCTCGTTTTCATGCGAAGATATTTCCTTTTTCAGCTTAGGCCTGAAATCGCTCTAAATGTCCACTTCCAGATACTACAGAAAGAGTGTTTCAAACCTGCTCTATGAAAGGGAATGTTCACCGCTGTGACTTGAATGCAGATATCACAAAGTAGTTTCTCAGAGTGCTTCTGCCTACATTTTAGATGAAGATATTCCCGTTTCCAACGAAATCGATAGAGCTATCCATATATCCAATTACAGATTCTACAAAAAGTGTGTTTCCAAACTGCTCTGTGAAAAGAAAGGTTTAACTTTGCTAGCTGAGGACACACATCACAAAGAAGTTTGTGAGAATGCTTCTGTCTAGATTGTATATGAAGATATTCACCTTTCCAACGAAATCGGTAGAGCTATCCAAGTATCCACTTACAGATTCTAGAGAAAGAGTGTTTCCAAACTGCTCTATCAAAAGAAAGGTGGAGCTCTGTTAGTTGAGGACACACATCACAAAGCAGTTTCTGAGAATGCTACTGTCTAGATTTTATATGAAGATATTCCCGTTTCCAACGAAATCTTCACAGTTATCCAAATATCCACTTGCAGATTCTACAAAAACACTGTTTCCAAACTGCTCTATCAAAAGAAAGGTGGAACTCTGTTAGTTGAGGACACACATCACAAAGAAGTTTCTGAGAATGCTTCTGCCTGGATTTTATATGAAGATATTCCCGTTTCCAACGAAATCGGTATAGCTATCCAAATATCCACTTACAGATTCTACAAAAAGAGTGTTTCCAAGCTGCTCTTTCAAAAGAAAGGTTGAACTCTGTTAGTTGAGGACACACATCACAAAGAAGTTTCTGAGAAATCTTCAGTCTTTATTTTATATGAAGATATTCCCGTTTCCAATGAAATCTTCACATTTCTCCAAATATCCAGTTGCAGATTCTACAAAATGAGTGTTTCCAAACTGCTATAACAAAAGAAAAGTTGAACTGTGTTAGTTGAGGACACACACCACAAAGAAGTTTATGAGAATGCTTCTTTCTAGATTTTATATGAAGATATTCCCATTTCCAACTAAATCTTCACAGTTATCCAAATATCCACTTGCAGATTCTACAAAAAGAGTGTTTCCAAACAGCTGCATCGAAAGAAAGTTTCAACACTTCTAGGTGAGGACACACATCCCATATAAGTTTCTGAGAATGCTTCTGTCTCGTTTTTATGGGAAGATATTTCCCTTTTCACCATTGGCCTGAAAGCGTTTGAAAGGTCCACTTGCAGATAGTACAGAAAGAGTGTTCCGAACCTGCTCTAAGAAAGGGAATGTTCAGCTCTGTGAGATGAATGCAGACATCACAATGTAGTTTCTGAGAGTGCTTCTGTCTAGATTTTAGATGAAGATATTCCCGTTTCCAACGAAATTGTTAGAGCTATCCAAATATCCACTTACAGATTCAACAAAAAGAGTGTTTCCAGACTGTTCTATCAATAGAAAGGTTGAACTCTGTTAGTTGGGGACACACATCAAAAAGAAGTTTCTGAGAATGCTTCTGTCTAGATTTTATATGAAGATATTCCCGTTTCCAATGAAATCGTGAGATCTATGCAAATATCCACTTACAGCTTCTACAAAAAGGGTGTTTCCACACTTCTCTGTAAAAAGAAAGGTAGAACTCTGTTAGTTGAGGACACACATCACAAAGAAATTTCTGAGAATGCTTCTGTCTAGATTTTCTATGAAGATATTCCCGTTTCCAGGGAAAGCTTCACTGTTTTCCAAATATAAAAACTGTAGATTCTACAAAAAGTGTATTTCCAAACTGCTATGTCAAAAGAAACTTCAACTGTGTTAGTTGAGGACACTCATCCCAAATAAGCTTCTGAGAATGCTTCTGTCTCGTTTTTATGGGAAGATATTTCCCTTTTCACCATAGGCCTGAAAGCGCTAGAAATGTCCACTTGCAGATAGGACAGAAACAGTGTTCCAAACCTGCTCTAATAAGGGGAATGTTCAGCTCTGTGAGTTGAATGCAGATATCACAAAGTAGTTTCTGAGAGTGCTTCCGTCTAGATTTTAGATGAAGATATTCCCGTTTCCAACGAAATCGCTAGAGCTACCCAATATCCACTTAGGGATTCTACAAAAAGAGTGTTTCCAAACTGCTGTAGCAAAAGAAAGGTTGAAGTCTGTTAGTTGAGGACACACATCAGAAAGAAGTTTCTGAGAATGCTTCTGTCTAGATTTTATATGAAGATCTTCCCGTTTCCAATGAAATCTCCACTGTTATCCAAATATCCACTTGCAGATTCTACAAAAAGAGTGTTTCCAAACTGTTCTATCAAAAGAAAGGTTGAACTCTGTTAATTGATTACACACATCCCAAATAAGTTTCTGAGAATGCTTCTGTCTCGTTTTCATGCGAAGATATTTCCTTTTTCAGCTTAGGCCTGAAATCGCTCTAAATGTCCACGTCCAGATACTACAGAAAGAGTGTTTCAAACCTGCTCTATGAAAGGGAATGTTCACCTCTGTGACTTGAATGCAGATATCACAAAGTAGTTTCTCAGAGTGCTTCTGCCTACATTTTAGATGAAGATATTCCCGTTTCCAATGAAATCGATAGAGCAATCCTAATATCCACACACAGATTCTACAAAAAGAGCGTTTCCAAACTGCTCTATCAAAAGAAAGGTTGAACTCTGTTAGTTGAGGACACAGATGGCAAAGAAGTTTCTGAGAATGCTTCTGTCTAGATGTTATATGAAAATATTCCCGTTTCCAATGAAATCTTCACATTTATCCAAATATCCACTTGTAGATTCTACAAAAAGAGTGCTTCCAAACTGCTTTATCAAAAGAAAGGTTCACCTCAGATAGTTGAGGACAGACATCCCAAAGAAGTTTCTGAGAATGCTTCTGCCTGGATTTTATATGAAGATATTCCCGTTTCCAACGAAATCGGTATTGCTATCCAAATATCCACTTATAGATTCTACAAAAAGAGTGTTTCCAAGCTGCTCTATCAAAAGACAGGTTGAACTCTGCTAGTTGAGGACACACATCACAAAGAAGCTTCTGAGAAATCTTCTGTCTTTATTTTATATGAAGATATTGCCGTTTCCAAAGAAATCTTCACAATTCTCCAAATATCCAGTTGCAGATTCTACAAAAAGAGTGTTTCCAAACTGCTGTAGCAAAAGAAAGGTTGAAGTCTGTTAGTTGAGGACACACACAACAAAGAAGTTTATGAGAATGCTTCTGTCTAGATTTTATATGAAGATATTCCCGTTTCCTATGAAACCTTCACCGTTATCCAGATATCCACTTGCAGATTCTACAAAAAGAGTGTTTCCAAACTGTTCTATCAAAAGAAAGGTTGAACTCTGTTAATTGATTACACACATCCCAAATAAGTTTCTGAGAATGCTTCTGTCTCGTTTTCATGGGAAGATATTTCCTTTTTCAGCTTAGGCCTGAAATCGCTCGAAATGTCCACTTCCAGATACTACAGAAAGAGTGTTTCAAAACTGCTCTATGAAAGGGAATGTTCACCGCTGTGACTTGAATGCAGATATCACAAAGTAGTTTCTCAGAGTGCTTCTGCCTACATTTTAGATGAAGATATTCCCGTTTCCAACGAAATCGATAGAGCTATCCATATATCCAATTACAGATTCTACAAAAAGATTGTTTCCAAAATGCTCTGTCAAAAGAAAGGTTGAACTTTGTTAGTTGAGGACACACATCACAAAGAAGTTTCTGAGAATGCTTTTGTCTAGATTGTATATGAAGATATTCACCTTTCCAACAAAATCGGAAGAGCTATCCAAGTATCAACTTACAGATTCTAGAAAAAGAGTGTTTCCAAACTGCTCTATCAAAACAAAGGTGGAACTCTGTTAGTTGAGGACACACATCACAAAGAAGTTTCTGAGAATGCTTCTGTCTAGATTTTATATGAAGATATTCCCGTTTCCAACGAAATCTTCACAGTTATCCAAATATCCACTTGCAGATTCTACAAAAAGAGTGTTTCCAAACTGCTGTATCAAAAGAAAGGTTCAACTCTATTATTTGAGGACACACATCCCAAATAACGTTCTGAGAACGCTTCTGTCTCATTTTTATGGGAAGATATTTCCCTTTTCACCATAGGCCTGAAAGCGCTCTAAATGTCCACTTGCAGATAGGACAGAAAGAGTGTTCCAAACCTGCTCTAAGAAAGGGAATATTCAGCTCTCTGAGTTGAATGCAGATATCGCAAAGTAGTTTCTGAGATTGCATCTGTCTAGATTTTAGATGAAGATATTCCCGTTTCCAACGATATCGATACAGCTATCCATACATCCAATTTCAGATTCTACAAAATGGGTGTTTCCAAACTGCTCTATCAAAAAAAAGGTGGAACTCTGTTAGTTGAGGACACACATCACAAAGAAGTTTCTGAGAATGCTTCTGTTTAGATTTTATATGAAGATATTCCCGTTTCCAATGAAATCTTCACCGTTATCCAAATATCCACTTGCAGATTATACAAAAAGAGTGTTTCCAAACTCCTGTATCAAAAGAAAGTTTCAACTTTGTTAGTTGAGGACACACATCCCAAATAAGTTTCTGAGAATGCTTCTGTCTCGTTTTCATGGGAAGATATTTCCTTTTTCAGCATAGGCCTGAAAGCGCTCAAAGTGTTCACGTCCAGATACTACAGAAAGAGTGTTTCAAACCTGCTCTATGAAAGGGAATGTTCACCTCTGTGACTTGAATGCAGATATCACAAAGTAGTTTCTCAGAGTGCTTCTGCCTACATTTTAGATGAAGATATTCCCGTTTCCAATGAAATCGATAGAGCAATCCTAATATCCACACACAGATTCTACAAAAAGAGCGTTTCCAAACTGCTCTATCAAAAGAAAGTTTGAACTCTGTTAGTTGAGGACACAGATGGCAAAGAAGTTTCTGAGAATGCTTCTGTCTAGATGTTATATGAAAATATTCCCGTTTCCAACGAAATCTTCACATTTATCCAAATGTCCACTTGTAGATTCTACAAAAAGAGTGTTTCCAAACTGCTGTATCAAAAGAAAGTCTCAACTCTGTTAGTTGAGGACACACATCCCAAATAAGTTTCTGAGAATGCTTCTGTCTCATTTTTATGGGAAGATACGTCCCTTTTCACCATAGGCCTGAAAGCGCTCAAAATGTCCAGTTGCAGATAGTACAGAAAGAGTGTTCCAAACCTGCTCTAGGAAAGGGAATGTTCAGCTCTCTGAGTTGAATGCAGATATCACAAAGTAGATTCTGAGAGTGCTTCTGTCCAGATTTTAGATGAAGATATTCCCGTTTCCAATGAAATCGATAGAGCTATCCTAATATCCACACACAGATTCTACAAAAAGAGAGTTTCCAAACTGCTCTATCAAAAGAAAGGATGAACTCTGTTAGTTGAGGACACAGATGACAAAGAAGTTTCTGAGAATGCTTCTGTCTAGATGTTATATGAAAATATTCCCGTTTCCAACGAAATCTTCACATTTATCCAAATATCCAATTGTAGATTCTACAAAAAGAGTGTTTCCAAACTGCTCTCTCAAAAGCAAGGTTCAACTCTGTTACTTGGGGACACACATCCCAAATAAGTTCCTGAGAATGCTTCTGTCTCATTTTTATGGGAAGATATTTCCTTTTTCACCATAGGCCTGAAAGCGCTCGAAATGTCTACTTGCAGATAGTACAGGAAGAGTGTTCCAAACCTGCTCTAAGAAAGGGAATGTTCAGCTGTGTGAGATGAATGCAGATATCACAAAGTAGTTTCTGAGATTGCATCCGTCTAGATTTTAGATGAAGATATTCCCGTTTCCAACGAAATCGCTAGAGCTACCCAATATCCACTTAGAGATTCTACAAAAAGAGTGTTTCCAAACTGCTGTATGAAAAGAAAGGTTGAAGTCTGTTAGTTGAGGACACACATCAGAAAGAAGTTTCTGAGAATGCTTCTGTCTAGATTTTATATGAAGATATTCCCGTTTCCAATGAAATCTTCACCGTTATCCAAATATCCACTTGCAGATTCTACAAAAAGAGTGTTTCCAAACTGTTCTATCAAAAGAAAGGTTGAACTCTGTTAATTGATTACACACATCCCAAATAAGTTTCTGAGAATGCTTCTGTGTCGTTCTCATGGGAAGATATTTCCTATTTCAGCTTAGGCCTGAAATCGCTCGAAATGTCCACTTCCAGATACTACAGAAAGAGTGTTTCAAACCTGCTCTATGAAAGGGAATGTTCACCGCTGTGACTTGAATGCAGATATCCCAAAGTAGTTTCTCAGAGTGCTTCTGCCTACATTTTAGATGAAGATATTCCCGTTTCCAATGAAATCGATAGAGCTCTCCATATATTAAATTACAGATTCTACAAAAAGTGTGTTTCCAAAATTCTCTGTAAAAAGAAAGGTTGAACTTTGTTAGCTGAGGACACACATCAGAAAGAAGTTTCTGAGAATGCTTCTGTCTAGGTTGTATACGAAGATATTTCCGATTCCAAAGAAATCGGTAGAGCTATCCAGATATCCACTTACAGATTGTACAAAAAGTGTGTTTCCAAACTGCTCTATCAAAAGAAAGTTGGAACTCTGTTAGTTGAGGACACACATCCCAAATAAGTTTCTGAGAATGCTTCTGTCTCATTTTTATGGGAAGATACTACCCTTTTCACCCTAGGCCTGAAAGCGCTCGAAATGTCCACTTGCAGATAGGACCGAAAGAGTGTTCCAAACCTGCTCTAAGAAAGGGAATATTCAGCTCTCTGAGTTGAATGCAGATATCGCAAAGTAGTTTCTGAGATTGCATCTGTCTAGATTTTAGATGAAGATATTCCCGTTTCCAACGAAATCGATACAGCTATCCATATATCCAATTTCAGATTGTACAAAATGGGTGTGTCCGAACTGCTCTGTCAAAAGAAAGGTTGAACTTTGTTAGTTGAGGACACACGTCACAAAGAAGTTTCTGAGAGTGCTTCTGTCTAGATTATATTTGAAGATATACCCGTTTCCAATGAAATCGGTATAGCTATCCAAATACCACTTTCAGATTCTACAACAACAGTGTTTCCAAACTGCTCTATCAAAAAAAAGGTGGAACTCTGTTAGTTGAGGACACACATCACAAAGAAGTTTCTGAGAATGCTTCTGTCTAGATTTTATATGAAGATATTCCCGTTTCCAATGAAATCTTCACCGTTATCCAAATATCCACTTGCAGATTCTACAAAAAGAGTGTTTCCAAACTGCTGTATCAAAAGAAAGTTTCAACTCTGTTAGTTGAGGACACACATCCCAAATAAGTTTCTGAGAATGCTTCAGTCTCGTTTTCATGGGAAGATATTTCCTTTTCAGCATAGGCCTGAAAGCGCTCAAAATGTCCACGTCCAGATACTACAGAAAGAGTGTTTCAAACCTGCTCTATGAAAGGGAATGTTCACCTCTGTGACTTGAATGCAGATATCACAAAGTAGTTTCTCAGAGTGCTTCTGCCTACATTTTAGATGAAGATATTCCCGTTTCCAATGAAATCGATAGAGCAATCCTAATATCCACACACAGATTCTACAAAAAGAGCGTTTCCAAACTGCTCTATCAAAAGAAAGGTTGAACTCTGTTAGTTGAGGACACAGATGGCAAAGAAGTTTCTGAGAATGCTTCTGTCTAGATGTTATATGAAAATATTCCCGTTTCCAACGAAATCTTCACATTTATCCAAATATCCACTTGTAGATTCTACAAAAAGAGTGTTTCCAAACTGCTTTATCAAAAGAAAGGTTAACCTCAGATAGTTGAGGACAGACATCCCAAAGAAGTTTCTGAGAATGCTTCTGTCTAGATGTTATATGAAAATATTCCCGTTTCCAACAAAATCTTCACATTTATCCAAATATCCAATTGTAGATTCTACAAAAAGAGTGTTTCCAAACTGCTCTCTCAAAAGCAAGGTTCAACTCTGTTACTTGGGGACACACATCCCAAATAAGTTCCTGAGAATGCTTCTGTCTCGTTTTTATGGGAAGATATTTCCTTTTTCATCCTAGGCCTGAAGGCACTCGAAATGTCCACTTCCAGATACTACAGTAAGAGTGTTTCAAACCTGCTCTATGAAAGGGAATGTTCCGCTCTGTGAGTTGAATGCAGATATCACAACGTAGTTTCTGACAGTGCTTCTGTCTAGATTTTAGATGAAGATATTCCCTTTTCCTATGAAATCGTTAGTGCTATCCAAATATCCACTTACAGATTCTACAAAAAGAGTGTTTCCAAACTGCTCTATCAGTAGAAAGGTTGAACTGTGTTAGTTGAGGACACACATCATAAAGAGGTTTCTGAGAATGCTTCTGTCTAGATTTTATATGAAGATATTCCCGTTTCCAACGAAATCTTCACAGTTATCCAAATATCCACTTGCAGATTCTAAAAAAAGAGTGTTTCCAAAATGCTGTATCAAAAGAAAGGTTCAACACTTTTAGGTGAGGACACACATCCCAAATAAGTTTCTGAGAATGCTTCTGTCTCGTTTTTATGGGAAGATATTTCCCTTTTCCCAATTGGCCTGAAACCGCTTGAAATGTCCACTTCCAGATACTACAGAAAGAGTGTTCCAAACCTGCTCTAAGAAAGTGAATGTTCAGCTCTGTGAGCTGAATGCAGATATCACCAAGTAGTTTCTGAGAGTGCTTCTGTCTAGATTTTATTTGAAGATATTCCCTTTTCCAACGAAATCATTAGAGCTATCCAAATATCCTCTTACAGATTCTACAAAAAGAGTGTTTCAAACTGCTGTATCTAAATAAACGGTGAACTCTGTTAGTTGAGGACACACATCACAAACAAGTTTCTGAGAATCCTTCTGTCTAGATTTTGTATGAAGATATTCCCGTTTCCAACGAAATCTTCACAGTTATCCAAATATCCACTTGCAGATTCTACAAAAAGAGTGTTTCCGAACTGCTGTATCAAAAGAAAAGTTGAACACTGTTAGTTGAGGACACACATCCCAAATAAGTTTCTGAGAATGCTTCTGTCTCATTTTTATAGGAAGATATTACCCTTTTCACCATTGGCCTGAAATCGCTCGAAATGTCCACTTGCAGATAGTACAGAAAGAGTGTTCCAAACCTGCTGTAAGAAAGGGAATGTTCAGCTCTCTGAGTTGAATGCAGATATCACAAAGTAGTTTCTGAGATTGCATCTGTCTAGATTTTAGATGAAGATATTCCCGTTTCCAACGAAATCGCTAGAGCTACCCAATATCCACTTAGAGATTCTACAAAAAGAGTGTTTCCAAACTGCTGTATAAAAAGAAAGGTTTAAGTCTGTTAGTTGAGGATACACATCAGAAAGAAGTTTCTGAGAATGCTTCTGTCTAGATTTTATATGAAGATATTCCCGTTTCCAATGAAATCTTCACCGTTATCCAAATATCCACTTGCAGATTCTACAAAAAGAGTGTTTCCAAACTGTTCTATCAAAAGAAAGGTTGATCTCTGTTAATTGATTACACACATCCCAAATAAGTTTCTGAGAATGCTTCTGTCTCGTTTTCATGGGAAGATATTTCCTTTTTCAGCTTAGGCCTGAAATCGCTCTAAAAGTCCACTTCCAGATACTACAGAAAGAGTGTTTCAAACCTGATCTATGAAAGGAAATGTTCACCGCTGTGACTTGAATGCAGATATCACAAAGTAGTTTCTCAGAGTGCTTCTGCCTACATTTTAGATGAAGATATTCCCGTTTCCAACGAAATCGATAGAGCTATCCATATATCCAATTACAGATTCTACAAAAAGAGTGTTTCCAAAATGCTCTGTCAAAAGAAAGGTTGAACTTTGTTAGCTGAGGACACACATCAGAAAGAAGTTTCTGAGAATGCTTCTGTCTAGGTTGTATACGAAGATATTTCCGATTCCAAAGAAATCGGTAGAGCTATCCAGATATCCACTTACAGATTGTACAAAAAGTGTGTTTCCAAACTGCTCTATCAAAAGAAAGTTGGAACTCTGTTAGTTGAGGACACACATCCCAAATAAGTTTCTGAGAATGCTTCTGTCTCATTTTTATGGGAAGATACTTCCCTTTTCACCCTAGGCCTGAAAGCGCTCGAAATGTCCACTTGCAGATAGGACCGAAAGAGTGTTCCAAACCTGCTCTAAGAAAGGGAATATTCAGCTCTCTGAGTTGAATGCAGATATCGCAAAGTAGTTTCTGAGATTGCATCTGTCTAGATTTTAGATGAAGATATTCCCGTTTCCAACGAAATCGATACAGCTATCCATATATCCAATTTCAGATTCTACAAAATGGGTGTTTCCGAACTGCTCTGTCAAAAGAAAGGTTGAACTTTGTTAGTTGAGGACACACGTCACAAAGAAGTTTCTGAGAGTGCTTCTGTCTAGATTATATTTGAAGATATACCCGTTTCCAATGAAATCGGTATAGCTATCCAAATACCACTTTCAGATTCTACAACAACAGTGTTTCCAAACTGCTCTATCAAAAAAAAGGTGGAACTCTGTTAGTTGAGGACACACATCACAAAGAAGTTTCTGAGAATGCTTCTGTCTAGATTTTATATGAAGATATTCCCGTTTCCAACGAAATCTTCACCGTTATCCAAATATCCACTTGCAGATTCTACAAAAAGAGTGTTTCCAAACTGCTATATCAAAAGAAAGTTTCAACTCTGTTAGTTGAGGACACACATCCCAAATAAGTTTCTGAGAATGCTTCTGTCTCGTTTTCATGGGAAGATATTTCCTTTTTCAGCATAGGCCTGAAAGCGCTCAAAATGTCCACGTCCAGATACTAAAGAAAGAGTGTTTCAAACCTGCTGTATGAAAGGGAATGTTCACCTGTGACTTGAATGCAGATATCACAAAGTAGTTTCTCAGAGTGCTTCTGCCTACATTTTAGATGAAGATATCCCCGTTTCCAATGAAATCGATAGAGCAATCCTAATATCCACACACAGATTCTACAAAAAGAGCGTTTCCAAACTGCTCTATCAAAAGAAAGGTTGAACTCTGTTAGTTGAGGACACAGATGGCAAAGAAGTTTCTGAGAATGCTTCTGTCTAGATGTTATATGAAAATATTCCCGTTTCCAACGAAATCTTCACATTTATCCAAATATCCACTTGTAGATTCTACAAAAAGAGTGTTTCCAAACTGCTGTATCAAAAGAAAGGTTCAACTCTGTTAGTTGAGGACACACATCCCAAATAAGTTTCTGAGAATGCTTCTGTCTCATTTTTATGGGAAGATACGTCCCTTTTCACCATAGGCCTGAAAGCGCTCAAAATGTCCAGTTGCAGATAGTACAGAAAGAGTGTTCCAAACCTGCTCTAAGAAAGGGAATGTTCAGCTCTCTGAGTTGAATGCAGATATCGCCAAGTAGATTCTGAGAGTGCTTCTGTCCAGATTTTAGATGAAGATATTCCCGTTTCCAATGAAATCGATAGAGCTATCCTAATATCCACACACAGATTCTACAAAAAGAGAGTTTCCAAACTGCTCTATCAAAAGAAAGGATGAACTCTGTTAGTTGAGGACACAGATGACAAAGAAGTTTCTGAGAATGCTTCTGTCTAGATGTTATATGAAAATATTCCCGTTTCCAACGAAATCTTCACATTTATCCAAATATCCACTTGTAGATTCTACAAAAAGAGTGTTTCCAAACTGCTCTCTCAAAAGAAAGGTTCAACTCTGTTACTTGAGGACACACATCCCAAATAAGTTCCTGAGAATGCTTCTGTCTCATTTTTATGGGAAGATATTTCCTTTTTCACCATAGGCCTGAAAGCGCTCGAAATGTCTACTTGCAGATAGTACAGAAAGAGTGTTCCAAACCTGCTCTAAGAAAGGGAATGTTCAGCTGTGTGAGATGAATGCAGATATCACAAAGTAGTTTCTGAGAGTGCTTCCGTCTAGATTTTAGATGAAGATATTCCCGTTTCCAACGAAATCGCTAGAGCTACCCAATATCCACTTAGAGATTCTACAAAAAGAGTGTTTCCAAACTGCTGTATGAAAAGAAAGGCTGAAGTCTGTTAGTGGAGGATACACATCAGAGAGTAGTTTCTGAGAATGCTTCTGTCTAGATTTTATATGAAGATATTCCCGTTTCCAATGAAATCTTCACCGTTATCCAAATATCCACTTGCAGATTCTACAAAAAGAGTGTTTCCAAACTGTTCTATCAAAAGAAAGGTTGATCTCTGTTAATTGATTACACACATCCCAAATAAGTTTCTGAGAATGCTTCTGTGTCGTTTTCATGGGAAGATATTTCCTTTTTCAGCTTAGGCCTGAAATCGCTCGAAATGTCCACTTCCAGATACTACAGAAAGAGTGTTTCAAACCTGCTCTATGAAAGGGAATGTTCACCGCTGTGGCTTGAATGCAGATATCACAAAGTAGTTTCTCAGAGTGCTTCTGCCTACATTTTAGATGAGGATATTCCCGTTTCCAACGAAATCGATAGAGCTATCCATATATCCAATTACAGATTCTACAAAAAGAGTGTTTCCAAAATGCTCTGTCAAAAGAAAGGTTGAACTTTGTTAGCTGAGGACACACATCAGAAAGAAGTTTCTGAGAATGCTTCTGTCTAGGTTGTATACGAAGATATTTCCGATTCCAAAGAAATCGGTAGAGCTATCCAGATATCCACTTACAGATTGTACAAAAAGTGTGTTTCCAAACTGCTCTATGAAAAGAAAGTTGGAACTCTGTTAGTTGAGGACACACATCCCAAATAAGTTTCTGAGAATGCTTCTGTCTCATTTTTATGGGAAGATACTTCCCTTTCCACCCTAGGCCTGAAAGCGCTCGAAATGTCCACTTGCAGATAGGACCGAAAGAGTGTTCCAAACCTGCTCTAAGAAAGGGAATATTCAGCTCTCTGAGTTGAATGCAGATATTGCAAAGTAGTTTCTGAGATTGCATCTGTCTAGATTTTAGATGAAGATATTCCCGTTTCCAACGAAATCGATACAGCTATCCATATATCCAATTTCAGATTCTACAAAATGGGTGTTTCCGAACTGCTCTGTCAAAACAAAGGTTGAACTTTGTTAGTTGAGGACACACGTCACAAAGAAGTTTCTGAGAGTGCTTCTGTCTAGATTATGTTTGAAGATATACCCGTTTCCAATGAAATCGGTATAGCTATCCAAATACCACTTTCAGATACTACAACAACAGTGTTTCCAAACTGCTCTATCAAAAAAAAGGTGGAACTCTGTTAGTTGAGGACACACATCACAAAGAAGTTTCTGAGAATGCTTCTGTCTAGATTTTATATGAAGATATTCCCGTTTCCAACGAAATCTTCACCGTTATCCAAATATCCACTTGCAGATTCTACAAAAAGAGTGTTTCCAAACTGCTGTATCAAAAGAAAGTTTCAACTCTGTTAGTTGAGGACACACATCCCAAATAAGTTTCTGAGAATGCTTCTGTCTCGTTTTCATGGGAAGATATTTCCTTTTTCAGCATAGGCCTGAAAGCGCTCAAAATGTCCACGTCCAGATACTACAGAAAGAGTGTTTCAAACCTGCTCTATGAAAGGGAATGTTCACCTCTGTGACTTGAATGCAGATATCACAAAGTAGTTTCTCAGAGTGCTTCTGCCTACATTTTAGATGAAGATATTCCCGTTTCCAATGAAATCGATAGAGCAATCCTAATATCCACACACAGATTCTACAAAAAGAGCGTTTCCAAACTGCTCTATCAAAAGAAAGGTTGAACTCTGTTAGTTGAGGACACAGATGGCAAAGAAGTTTCTGAGAATGCTTCTGTCTAGATGTTATATGAAAATATTCCCGTTTCCAACGAAATCTTCACATTTATCCAAATATCCACCTGTAGATTCTACAAAAAGAGTGTTTCCAAACTGCTGTATCAAAAGAAAGGTTCAACTCTGTTAGTTGAGGACACACATCCCAAATAAGTTTCTGAGAATGCTTCTGTCTCATTTTTATGGGAAGATACGTCCCTTTTCACCATAGGCCTGAAAGCGCTCAAAATGTCCAGTTGCAGATAGTACAGAAAGAGTGTTCCAAACCTGCTCTAAGAAAGGGAATGTTCAGCTCTCTGAGTTGAATGCAGATATCGCAAAGTAGATTCTGAGAGTGCTTCTGTCCAGATTTTAGATGAAGATATTCCCGTTTCCAATGAAATCGATAGAGCTATCCTAATATCCACACACAGATTCTACAAAAAGAGAGTTTTCAAACTGCTCTATCAAAAGAAAGGATGAACTCTGTTAGTTGAGGACACAGATGACAAAGAAGTTTCTGAGAATGCTTCTGTCTAGATGTTATATGAAAATATTCCCGTTTCCAATGAAATCTTCACATTTATCCAAATATCCACTTGTAGATTCTACAAAAAGAGTGTTTCCAAACTGCTCTCTCAAAAGAAAGGTTCAACTCTGTTACTTGGGGACACACATCCCAAATAAGTTCCTGAGAATGCTTCTGTCTCATTTTTATGGGAAGATATTTCCTTTTTCACCATAGGCCTGAAAGCGCTCGCAATGTCTACTTGCAGATAGTACAGAAAGAGTGTTCCAAACCTGCTCTAAGAAAGGGAATGTTCAGCTGTGTGAGATGAATGCAGATATCACAAAGTAGTTTCTGTGATTGCATCTGTCTAGATTTTAGATGAAGATATTCCCGTTTCCAACGAAATCGCTAGAGCTACCCAATATCCACTTAGAGATTCTACAAAAAGAGTGTTTCCAAACTGCTGTATGAAAAGAAAGGTTGAAGTCTGTTAGTTGAGGACACACATCAGAAAGAAGTTTCTGAGAATGCTTCTGTCTAGATTTTATATGAAGATATTCCCGTTTCCAATGAAATCTTCACCGTTATCCAAATATCCACTTGCAGATTCTACAAAAAGAGTGTTTCCAAACTGTTCTATCAAAAGAAAGGTTGAACTCTGTTAATTGATTACACACATCCCAAATAAGTTTCTGAGAATGCTTCTGTCTCGTTTTCATGGGAAGATATTTCCTTTTTCAGCTTAGGCCTGAAATCGCTCGAAATGTCCACTTCCAGATACTACAGAAAGAGTGTTTCAAACCTGCTCTATGAAAGGGAATGTTCACCGCTGTGACTTGAATGCAGATATCACAAAGTAGTTTCTCAGAGTACTTCTGCCTACAGTTTAGATGAAGATATTCCCGTTTCCAACGAAATCGATAGAGCTATCCATATATCCAATTACAGATTCTACAAAAAGAGTGTTTCCAAAATGCTCTGTCAAAAGAAAGGTTGAACTTTGTTAGCTGAGGACACACATCAGAAAGAAGTTTCTGAGAATGCTTCTGTCTAGGTTGTATACGAAGATATTTCCGATTCCAAAGAAATCGGTAGAGCTATCCAGATATCCACTTACAGATTGTACAAAAAGTGTGTTTCCAAACTGCTCTATCAAAAGAAAGTTGGAACTCTGTTAGTTGAGGACACACATCCCAAATAAGTTTCTGAGAATGCTTCTGTCTCATTTTTATGGGAAGATACTTCCCTTTTCACCCTAGGCCTGAAAGCGCTCGAAATGTCCACTTGCAGATAGGACCGAAAGAGTGTTCCAAACCTGCTCTAAGAAAGGGAATATTCAGCTCTCTGAGTTGAATGCAGATATTGCAAAGTAGTTTCTGAGATTGCATCTGTCTAGATTTTAGATGAAGATATTCCCGTTTCCAATGAAATCGATACAGCTATCCATATATCCAATTTCAGATTCTACAAAATGGGTGTTTCCGAACTGCTCTGTCAAAAGAAAGGTTGAACTTTGTTAGTTGAGGACACACGTCACAAAGAAGTTTCTGAGAGTGCTTCTGTCTAGATTATGTTTGAAGATGTACCCGTTTCCAATGAAATCGGTATAGCTATCCAAATACCACTTTCAGATACTACAACAACAGTGTTTCCAAACTGCTCTATCAAAAAAAAGGTGGAACTCTGTTAGTTGAGGACACACATCACAAAGAAGTTTCTGAGAATGCTTCTGTCTAGATTTTATATGAAGATATTCCCGTTTCCAACGAAATCTTCACCGTTATCCAAATATCCACTTGCAGATTCTACAAAAAGAGTGTTTCCAAACTGCTGTATCAAAAGAAAGTTTCAACTCTGTTAGTTGAGGACACACATCCCAAATAAGTTTCTGAGAATGCTTCTGTCTCGTTTTCATGGGAAGATATTTCCTTTTTCAGCATAGGCCTGAAAGCGCTCAAAATGTCCACGTCCAGATACTACAGAAAGAGTGTTTCAAACCTGCTCTATGAAAGGGAATGTTCACCTCTGTGACTTGAATGCAGATATCACAAAGTAGTTTCTCAGAGTGCTTCTGCCTACATTTTAGATGAAGATATTCCCGTTTCCAATGAAATCGATAGAGCAATCCTAATATCCACACACAGATTCTACAAAAAGAGCGTTTCCAAACTGCTCTATCAAAAGAAAGGTTGAACTCTGTTAGTTGAGGACACAGATGGCAAAGAAGTTTCTGAGAATGCTTCTGTCTAGATGTTATATGAAAATATTCCCGTTTCCAACGAAATCTTCACATTTATCCAAATATCCACTTGTAGATTCTACAAAAAGAGTGTTTCCAAACTGCTGTATCAAAAGAAAGGTTCAACTCTGTTAGTTGAGGACACACATCCCAAATAAGTTTCTGAGAATGCTTCTGTCTCATTTTTATGGGAAGATACGTCCCTTTTCACCATAGGCCTGAAAGCGCTCAAAATGTCCAGTTGCAGATAGTACAGAAAGAGTGTTCCAAACCTGCTCTAAGAAAGGGAATGTTCAGCTCTCTGAGTTGAATGCAGATATCGCCAAGTAGATTCTGAGAGTGCTTCTGTCCAGATTTTAGATGAAGATATTCCCGTTTCCAATGAAATCGATAGAGCTATCCTAATATCCACACACAGATTCTACAAAAAGAGAGTTTCCAAACTGCTCTATCAAAAGAAAGGATGAACTCTGTTAGTTGAGGACACAGATGACAAAGAAGTTTCTGAGAATGCTTCTGTCTAGATGTTATATGAAAATATTCCCGTTTCCAACGAAATCTTCACATTTATCCAAATATCCACTTGTAGATTCTACAAAAAGAGTGTTTCCAAACTGCTCTCTCAAAAGAAAGGTTCAACTCTGTTACTTGAGGACACACATCCCAAATAAGTTCCTGAGAATGCTTCTGTCTCATTTTTATGGGAAGATATTTCCTTTTTCACCATAGGCCTGAAAGCGCTCGAAATGTCTACTTGCAGATAGTACAGAAAGAGTGTTCCAAACCTGCTCTAAGAAAGGGAATGTTCAGCTGTGTGAGATGAATGCAGATATCACAAAGTAGTTTCTGAGAGTGCTTCCGTCTAGATTTTAGATGAAGATATTCCCGTTTCCAACGAAATCGCTAGAGCTACCCAATATCCACTTAGAGATTCTACAAAAAGAGTGTTTCCAAACTGCTGTATGAAAAGAAAGGCTGAAGTCTGTTAGTGGAGGATACACATCAGAGAGTAGTTTCTGAGAATGCTTCTGTCTAGATTTTATATGAAGATATTCCCGTTTCCAATGAAATCTTCACCGTTATCCAAATATCCACTTGCAGATTCTACAAAAAGAGTGTTTCCAAACTGTTCTATCAAAAGAAAGGTTGATCTCTGTTAATTGATTACACACATCCCAAATAAGTTTCTGAGAATGCTTCTGTGTCGTTTTCATGGGAAGATATTTCCTTTTTCAGCTTAGGCCTGAAATCGCTCGAAATGTCCACTTCCAGATACTACAGAAAGAGTGTTTCAAACCTGCTCTATGAAAGGGAATGTTCACCGCTGTGGCTTGAATGCAGATATCACAAAGTAGTTTCTCAGAGTGCTTCTGCCTACATTTTAGATGAGGATATTCCCGTTTCCAACGAAATCGATAGAGCTATCCATATATCCAATTACAGATTCTACAAAAAGAGTGTTTCCAAAATGCTCTGTCAAAAGAAAGGTTGAACTTTGTTAGCTGAGGACACACATCAGAAAGAAGTTTCTGAGAATGCTTCTGTCTAGGTTGTATACGAAGATATTTCCGATTCCAAAGAAATCGGTAGAGCTATCCAGATATCCACTTACAGATTGTACAAAAAGTGTGTTTCCAAACTGCTCTATCAAAAGAACGTTGGAACTCTGTTAGTTGAGGACACACATCCCAAATAAGTTTCTGAGAATGCTTCTGTCTCATTTTTATGGGAAGATACTTCCCTTTTCACCCTAGGCCTGAAAGCGCTCGAAATGTCCACTTGCAGATAGGACCGAAAGAGTGTTCCAAACCTGCTCTAAGAAAGGGAATATTCAGCTCTCTGAGTTGAATGCAGATATCGCAAAGTAGTTTCTGAGATTGCATCTGTCTAGATTTTAGATGAAGATATTCCCGTTTCCAACGAAATCGATACAGCTATCCATATATCCAATTTCAGATTCTACAAAATGGGTGTTTCCGAACTGCTCTGTCAAAAGAAAGGTTGAACTTTGTTAGTTGAGGACACACGTCACAAAGAAGTTTCTGAGAGTGCTTCTGTCTAGATTATATTTGAAGACATACCCGTTTCCAATGAAATCGGTATAGCAATCCAAATACCACTTTCAGATTCTACAACAACAGTGTTTCCAAACTGCTCTATCAAAAAAAAGGTGGAACTCTGTTAGTTGAGGACACACATCACAAAGAAGTTTCTGAGAATACTTCTGTCTAGATTTTATATGAAGATATTCCCGTTTCCAACGAAATCTTCACCGTTATCCAAATATCCACTTGCAGATTCTACAAAAAGAGTGTTTCCAAACTGCTGTATCAAAAGAAAGGTTCAACTCTGTTAGTTGAGGACACACATCCCAAATAAGTTTCTGAGAATGCTTCTGTCTCGTTTTCATGGGAAGATATTTCCTTTTTCAGCATAGGCCTGAAAGCGCTCAAAATGTCCACGTCCAGATACTACAGAAAGAGTGTTTCAAACCTGCTCTATGAAAGGGAATGTTCAGCTGTGTGAGATGAATGCAGATATCACAAAGTAGTTTCTGAGATTGCATCTGTCTAGATTTTAGATGAAGATATTCCCGTTTCCAACGAAATCGCTAGAGCTACCCAATATCCACTTAGAGATTCTACAAAAAGAGTGTCTCCAAACTGCTGTATGAAAAGAAAGGTTGAAGTCTGTTAGTTGAGGATACACATCAGAAAGAAGTTTCTGAGAATGCTTCTGTCTATATTTTATATGAAGATATTCCCGTTTCCAATGAAATCTTCACCGTTATCCAAATATCCACTTGCAGATTCTACAAAAAGAGTGTTTCCAAACTGCTGTATCAAAAGAAAGGTTCAACTCTGTTAGTTGAGGACACACATCCCAAATAAGTTTCTGAGAATGCTTCTGTCTCATTTTTATGGGAAGATACGTCCCTTTTCACCATAGGCCTGAAAGCGCTCAAAATGTCCAGTTGCAGATCGTACAGAAAGAGTGTTCCAAACCTGCTCTAAGAAAGGGAATGTTCAGCTGTCTGAGTTGAATGCAGATATCGCCAAGTAGATTCTGAGAGTGCTTCTGTCCAGATTTTAGATGAAGATATTCCCGTTTCCAATGAAATCGATAGAGCTATCCTAATATCCACACACAGATTCTACAAAAAGAGAGTTTCCAAACTGCTCTATCAAAAGAAAGGATGAACTCTGTTAGTTGAGGACACAGATGACAAAGAAGTTTCTGAGAATGCTTCTGTCTAGATGTTATATGAAAATATTCCCGTTTCCAACGAAATCTTCACATTTATCCAAATATCCACTTGTAGATTCTACAAAAAGAGTGTTTCCAAACTGCTCTCTCAAAAGAAAGGTTCAACTCTGTTACTTGAGGACACACATCCCAAATAAGTTCCTGAGAATGCTTCTGTCTCATTTTTATGGGAAGATATTTCCTTTTTCACCATAGGCTTGAAAGCGCTCGAAATGTCTACTTGCAGATAGTACAGAAAGAGTGTTCCAAACCTGCTCTAAGAAAGGGAATGTTCAGCTGTGTGAGATGAATGCAGATATCACAAAGTAGTTTCTGAGAGTGCTTCCGTCTAGATTTTAGATGAAGATATTCCCGTTTCCAACGAAATCGCTAGAGCTACCCAATATCCACTTAGAGATTCTACAAAAGGAGTGTTTCCAAACTGCTGTATGAAAAGAAAGGCTGAAGTCTGTTAGTGGAGGATACACATAAGAGAGTAGTTTCTGAGAATGCTTCTGTCTAGATTTTATATGAAGATATTCCCGTTTTCAATGAAATCTTCACCGTTATCCAAATATCCACTTGCAGATTCTACAAAAAGAGTGTTTCCAAACTGTTCTATCAAAAGAAAGGTTGATCTCTGTTAATTGATTACACACATCCCAAATAAGTTTCTGAGAATGCTTCTGTGTCGTTCTCATGGGAAGATATTTCCTTTTTCAGCTTAGGCCTGAAATCGCTCGAAATGTCCACTTCCAGATACTACAGAAAGAGTGTTTCAAACCTGCTCTATGAAAGGGAATGTTCACCGCTGTGGCTTGAATGCAGATATCACAAAGTAGTTTCTCAGAGTGCTTCTGCCTACATTTTAGATGAAGATATTCCCGTTTCCAATGAAATCGATAGAGCTATCCATATATCCAATTACAGATTCTACAAAAAGAGTGTTTCCAAAATGCTCTGTCAAAAGAAAGGTTGAACTTTGTTAGCTGAGGACACACATCAGAAAGAAGTTTCTGAGAATGCTTCTGTCTAGGTTGTATACGAAGATATTTCCGATTCCAAAGAAATCGGTAGAGCTATCCAGATATCCACTTACAGATTGTACAAAAAGTGTGTTTCCAAACTGCTCTATGAAAAGAAAGTTGGAACTCTGTTAGTTGAGGACACACATCCCAAATAAGTTTCTGAGAATGCTTCTGTCTCATTTTTATGGGAAGATACTTCCCTTTCCACCCTAGGCCTGAAAGCGCTCGAAATGTCCACTTGCAGATAGGACCGAAAGAGTGTTCCAAACCTGCTCTAAGAAAGGGAATATTCAGCTCTCTGAGTTGAATGCAGATATTGCAAAGTAGTTTCTGAGATTGCATCTGTCTAGATTTTAGATGAAGATATTCCCGTTTCCAACGAAATCGATACAGCTATCCATATATCCAATTTCAGATTCTACAAAATGGGTGTTTCCGAACTGCTCTGTCAAAACAAAGGTTGAACTTTGTTAGTTGAGGACACACGTCACAAAGAAGTTTCTGAGAGTGCTTCTGTCTAGATTATATTTGAAGATATACCCGTTTCCAATGAAATCGGTATAGCTATCCAAATACCACTTTCAGATACTACAACAACAGTGTTTCCAAACTGCTCTATCAAAAAAAAGGTGGAACTCTGTTAGTTGAGGACACACATCACAAAGAAGTTTCTGAGAATGCTTCTGTCTAGATTTTATATGAAGATATTCCCGTTTCCAACGAAATCTTCACCGTTATCCAAATATCCACTTGCAGATTCTACAAAAAGAGTGTTTCCAAACTGCTGTATCAAGAGAAAGTTTCAACTCTGTTAGTTGAGGACACACATCCCAAATAAGTTTCTGAGAATGCTTCTGTCTCGTTTTCATGGGAAGATATTTCCTTTTTCAGCATAGGCCTGAAAGCGCTCAAAATGTCCACGTCCAGATACTACAGAAAGAGTGTTTCAAACCTGCTCTATGAAAGGGAATGTTCACCTCTGTGACTTGAATGCAGATATCACAAAGTAGTTTCTCAGAGTGCTTCTGCCTACATTTTAGATGAAGATATTCCCGTTTCCAATGAAATCGATAGAGCAATCCTAATATCCACACACAGATTCTACAAAAAGAGCGTTTCCAAACTGCTCTATCAAAAGAAAGGTTGAACTCTGTTAGTTGAGGACACAGATGGCAAAGAAGTTTCTGAGAATGCTTCTGTCTAGATGTTATATGAAAATATTCCCGTTTCCAACGAAATCTTCACATTTATCCAAATATCCACTTGTAGATTCTACAAAAAGAGTGTTTCCAAACTGCTGTATCAAAAGAAAGGTTCAACTCTGTTAGTTGAGGACACACATCCCAAATAAGTTTCTGAGAATGCTTCTGTCTCATTTTTATGGGAAGATACATCCCTTTTCACCATAGGCCTGAAAGCGCTCAAAATGTCCAGTTGCAGATAGTACAGAAAGAGTGTTCCAAACCTGCTCTAAGAAAGGGAATGTTCAGCTCTCTGAGTTGAATGCAGATATCGCCAAGTAGATTCTGAGAGTGCTTCTGTCCAGATTTTAGATGAAGATATTCCCGTTTCCAATGAAATCGATAGAGCTATCCTAATATCCACACACAGATTCTACAAAAAGAGAGTTTTCAAACTGCTCTATCAAAAGAAAGGATGAACTCTGTTAGTTGAGGACACAGATGACAAAGAAGTTTCTGAGAATGCTTCTGTCTAGATGTTATATGAAAATATTCCCGTTTCCAACGAAATCTTCACATTTATCCAAATATCCACTTGTAGATTCTACAAAAAGAGTGTTTCCAAACTGCTCTCTCAAAAGAAAGGTTCAACTCTGTTACTTGGGGACACACATCCCAAATAAGTTCCTGAGAATGCTTCTGTCTCATTTTTATGGGAAGATATTTCCTTTTTCACCATAGGCCTGAAAGCGCTCGCAATGTCTACTTGCAGATAGTACAGAAAGAGTGTTCCAAACCTGCTCTAAGAAAGGGAATGTTCAGCTGTGTGAGATGAATGCAGATATCACAAAGTAGTTTCTGTGATTGCATCTGTCTAGATTTTAGATGAAGATATTCCCGTTTCCAACGAAATCGCTAGAGCTACCCAATATCCACTTAGAGATTCTACAAAAAGAGTGTTTCCAAACTGCTGTATGAAAAGAAAGGTTGAAGTCTGTTAGTTGAGGACACACATCAGAAAGAAGTTTCTGAGAATGCTTCTGTCTAGATTTTATATGAAGATATTCCCGTTTCCAATGAAATCTTCACCGTTATCCAAATATCCACTTGCAGATTCTACAAAAAGAGTGTTTCCAAACTGTTCTATCAAAAGAAAGGTTGAACTCTGTTAATTGATTACACACATCCCAAATAAGTTTCTGAGAATGCTTCTGTCTCGTTTTCATGGGAAGATATTTCCTTTTTCAGCTTAGGCCTGAAATCGCTCGAAATGTCCACTTCCAGATACTACAGAAAGAGTGTTTCAAACCTGCTCTATGAAAGGGAATGTTCACCGCTGTGACTTGAATGCAGATATCACAAAGTAGTTTCTCAGAGTGCTTCTGCCTACAGTTTAGATGAAGATATTCCCGTTTCCAACGAAATCGATAGAGCTATCCATATATCCAATTACAGATTCTACAAAAAGAGTGTTTCCAAAATGCTCTGTCAAAAGAAAGGTTGAACTTTGTTAGCTGAGGACACACATCAGAAAGAAGTTTCTGAGAATGCTTCTGTCTAGGTTGTATACGAAGATATTTCCGATTCCAAAGAAATCGGTAGAGCTATCCAGATATCCACTTACAGATTGTACAAAAAGTGTGTTTCCAAACTGCTCTATCAAAAGAAAGTTGGAACTCTGTTAGTTGAGGACACACATCCCAAATAAGTTTCTGAGAATGCTTCTGTCTCATTTTTATGGGAAGATACTTCCCTTTTCACCCTAGGCCTGAAAGCGCTCGAAATGTCCACTTGCAGATAGGACCGAAAGAGTGTTCCAAACCTGCTCTAAGAAAGGGAATATTCAGCTCTCTGAGTTGAATGCAGATATTGCAAAGTAGTTTCTGAGATTGCATCTGTCTAGATTTTAGATGAAGATATTCCCGTTTCCAATGAAATCGATACAGCTATCCATATATCCAATTTCAGATTCTACAAAATGGGTGTTTCCGAACTGCTCTGTCAAAAGAAAGGTTGAACTTTGTTAGTTGAGGACACACGTCACAAAGAAGTTTCTGAGAGTGCTTCTGTCTAGATTATGTTTGAAGATATACCCGTTTCCAATGAAATCGGTATAGCTATCCAAATACCACTTTCAGATACTACAACAACAGTGTTTCCAAACTGCTCTATCAAAAAAAAGGTGGAACTCTGTTAGTTGAGGACACACATCACAAAGAAGTTTCTGAGAATGCTTCTGTCTAGATTTTATATGAAGATATTCCCGTTTCCAACGAAATCTTCACCGTTATCCAAATATCCACTTGCAGATTCTACAAAAAGAGTGTTTCCAAACTGCTGTATCAAAAGAAAGTTTCAACTCTGTTAGTTGAGGACACACATCCCAAATAAGTTTCTGAGAATGCTTCTGTCTCGTTTTCATGGGAAGATATTTCCTTTTTCAGCATAGGCCTGAAAGCGCTCAAAATGTCCACGTCCAGATACTACAGAAAGAGTGTTTCAAACCTGCTCTATGAAAGGGAATGTTCACCTCTGTGACTTGAATGCAGATATCACAAAGTAGTTTCTCAGAGTGCTTCTGCCTACATTTTAGATGAAGATATTCCCGTTTCCAATGAAATCGATAGAGCAATCCTAATATCCACACACAGATTCTACAAAAAGAGCGTTTCCAAACTGCTCTATCAAAAGAAAGGTTGAACTCTGTTAGTTGAGGACACAGATGGCAAAGAAGTTTCTGAGAATGCTTCTGTCTAGATGTTATATGAAAATATTCCCGTTTCCAACGAAATCTTCACATTTATCCAAATATCCACTTGTAGATTCTACAAAAAGAGTGTTTCCAAACTGCTGTATCAAAAGAAAGGTTCAACTCTGTTAGTTGAGGACACACATCCCAAATAAGTTTCTGAGAATGCTTCTGTCTCATTTTTATGGGAAGATACGTCCCTTTTCACCATAGGCCTGAAAGCGCTCAAAATGTCCAGTTGCAGATAGTACAGAAAGAGTGTTCCAAACCTGCTCTAAGAAAGGGAATGTTCAGCTCTCTGAGTTGAATGCAGATATCGCCAAGTAGATTCTGAGAGTGCTTCTGTCCAGATTTTAGATGAAGATATTCCCGTTTCCAATGAAATCGATAGAGCTATCCTAATATCCACACACAGATTCTACAAAAAGAGAGTTTCCAAACTGCTCTATCAAAAGAAAGGATGAACTCTGTTAGTTGAGGACACAGATGACAAAGAAGTTTCTGAGAATGCTTCTGTCTAGATGTTATATGAAAATATTCCCGTTTCCAACGAAATCTTCACATTTATCCAAATATCCACTTGTAGATTCTACAAAAAGAGTGTTTCCAAACTGCTCTCTCAAAAGAAAGGTTCAACTCTGTTACTTGAGGACACACATCCCAAATAAGTTCCTGAGAATGCTTCTGTCTCATTTTTATGGGAAGATATTTCCTTTTTCACCATAGGCCTGAAAGCGCTCGAAATGTCTACTTGCAGATAGTACAGAAAGAGTGTTCCAAACCTGCTCTAAGAAAGGGAATGTTCAGCTGTGTGAGATGAATGCAGATATCACAAAGTAGTTTCTGAGAGTGCTTCCGTCTAGATTTTAGATGAAGATATTCCCGTTTCCAACGAAATCGCTAGAGCTACCCAATATCCACTTAGAGATTCTACAAAAAGAGTGTTTCCAAACTGCTGTATGAAAAGAAAGGCTGAAGTCTGTTAGTGGAGGATACACATCAGAGAGTAGTTTCTGAGAATGCTTCTGTCTAGATTTTATATGAAGATATTCCCGTTTTCAATGAAATCTTCACCGTTATCCAAATATCCACTTGCAGATTCTACAAAAAGAGTGTTTCCAAACTGTTCTATCAAAAGAAAGGTTGATCTCTGTTAATTGATTACACACATCCCAAATAAGTTTCTGAGAATGCTTCTGTGTCGTTTTCATGGGAAGATATTTCCTTTTTCAGCTTAGGCCTGAAATCGCTCGAAATGTCCACTTCCAGATACTACAGAAAGAGTGTTTCAAACCTGCTCTATGAAAGGGAATGTTCACCGCTGTGGCTTGAATGCAGATATCACAAAGTAGTTTCTCAGAGTGCTTCTGCCTACATTTTAGATGAGGATATTCCCGTTTCCAACGAAATCGATAGAGCTATCCATATATCCAATTACAGATTCTACAAAAAGAGTGTTTCCAAAATGCTCTGTCAAAAGAAAGGTTGAACTTTGTTAGCTGAGGACACACATCAGAAAGAAGTTTCTGAGAATGCTTCTGTCTAGGTTGTATACGAAGATATTTCCGATTCCAAAGAAATCGGTAGAGCTATCCAGATATCCACTTACAGATTGTACAAAAAGTGTGTTTCCAAACTGCTCTATCAAAAGAACGTTGGAACTCTGTTAGTTGAGGACACACATCCCAAATAAGTTTCTGAGAATGCTTCTGTCTCATTTTTATGGGAAGATACTTCCCTTTTCACCCTAGGCCTGAAAGCGCTCGAAATGTCCACTTGCAGATAGGACCGAAAGAGTGTTCCAAACCTGCTCTAAGAAAGGGAATATTCAGCTCTCTGAGTTGAATGCAGATATCGCAAAGTAGTTTCTGAGATTGCATCTGTCTAGATTTTAGATGAAGATATTCCCGTTTCCAACGAAATCGATACAGCTATCCATATATCCAATTTCAGATTCTACAAAATGGGTGTTTCCGAACTGCTCTGTCAAAAGAAAGGTTGAACTTTGTTAGTTGAGGACACACGTCACAAAGAAGTTTCTGAGAGTGCTTCTGTCTAGATTATATTTGAAGACATACCCGTTTCCAATGAAATCGGTATAGCAATCCAAATACCACTTTCAGATTCTACAACAACAGTGTTTCCAAACTGCTCTATCAAAAAAAAGGTGGAACTCTGTTAGTTGAGGACACACATCACAAAGAAGTTTCTGAGAATACTTCTGTCTAGATTTTATATGAAGATATTCCCGTTTCCAACGAAATCTTCACCGTTATCCAAATATCCACTTGCAGATTCTACAAAAAGAGTGTTTCCAAACTGCTGTATCAAAAGAAAGGTTCAACTCTGTTAGTTGAGGACACACATCCCAAATAAGTTTCTGAGAATGCTTCTGTCTCGTTTTCATGGGAAGATATTTCCTTTTTCAGCATAGGCCTGAAAGCGCTCAAAATGTCCACGTCCAGATACTACAGAAAGAGTGTTTCAAACCTGCTCTATGAAAGGGAATGTTCAGCTGTGTGAGATGAATGCAGATATCACAAAGTAGTTTCTGAGATTGCATCTGTCTAGATTTTAGATGAAGATATTCCCGTTTCCAACGAAATCGCTAGAGCTACCCAATATCCACTTAGAGATTCTACAAAAAGAGTGTCTCCAAACTGCTGTATGAAAAGAAAGGTTGAAGTCTGTTAGTTGAGGATACACATCAGAAAGAAGTTTCTGAGAATGCTTCTGTCTATATTTTATATGAAGATATTCCCGTTTCCAATGAAATCTTCACCGTTATCCAAATATCCACTTGCAGATTCTACAAAAAGAGTGTTTCCAAACTGCTGTATCAAAAGAAAGGTTCAACTCTGTTAGTTGAGGACACACATCCCAAATAAGTTTCTGAGAATGCTTCTGTCTCATTTTTATGGGAAGATACGTCCCTTTTCACCATAGGCCTGAAAGCGCTCAAAATGTCCAGTTGCAGATCGTACAGAAAGAGTGTTCCAAACCTGCTCTAAGAAAGGGAATGTTCAGCTGTCTGAGTTGAATGCAGATATCGCCAAGTAGATTCTGAGAGTGCTTCTGTCCAGATTTTAGATGAAGATATTCCCGTTTCCAATGAAATCGATAGAGCTATCCTAATATCCACACACAGATTCTACAAAAAGAGAGTTTCCAAACTGCTCTATCAAAAGAAAGGATGAACTCTGTTAGTTGAGGACACAGATGACAAAGAAGTTTCTGAGAATGCTTCTGTCTAGATGTTATATGAAAATATTCCCGTTTCCAACGAAATCTTCACATTTATCCAAATATCCACTTGTAGATTCTACAAAAAGAGTGTTTCCAAACTGCTCTCTCAAAAGAAAGGTTCAACTCTGTTACTTGAGGACACACATCCCAAATAAGTTCCTGAGAATGCTTCTGTCTCATTTTTATGGGAAGATATTTCCTTTTTCACCATAGGCTTGAAAGCGCTCGAAATGTCTACTTGCAGATAGTACAGAAAGAGTGTTCCAAACCTGCTCTAAGAAAGGGAATGTTCAGCTGTGTGAGATGAATGCAGATATCACAAAGTAGTTTCTGAGAGTGCTTCCGTCTAGATTTTAGATGAAGATATTCCCGTTTCCAACGAAATCGCTAGAGCTACCCAATATCCACTTAGAGATTCTACAAAAGGAGTGTTTCCAAACTGCTGTATGAAAAGAAAGGCTGAAGTCTGTTAGTGGAGGATACACATCAGAGAGTAGTTTCTGAGAATGCTTCTGTCTAGATTTTATATGAAGATATTCCCGTTTTCAATGAAATCTTCACCGTTATCCAAATATCCACTTGCAGATTCTACAAAAAGAGTGTTTCCAAACTGTTCTATCAAAAGAAAGGTTGATCTCTGTTAATTGATTACACACATCCCAAATAAGTTTCTGAGAATGCTTCTGTGTCGTTCTCATGGGAAGATATTTCCTTTTTCAGCTTAGGCCTGAAATCGCTCGAAATGTCCACTTCCAGATACTACAGAAAGAGTGTTTCAAACCTGCTCTATGAAAGGGAATGTTCACCGCTGTGGCTTGAATGCAGATATCACAAAGTAGTTTCTCAGAGTGCTTCTGCCTACATTTTAGATGAAGATATTCCCGTTTCCAATGAAATCGATAGAGCTATCCATATATCCAATTACAGATTCTACAAAAAGAGTGTTTCCAAAATGCTCTGTCAAAAGAAAGGTTGAACTTTGTTAGCTGAGGACACACATCAGAAAGAAGTTTCTGAGAATGCTTCTGTCTAGGTTGTATACGAAGATATTTCCGATTCCAAAGAAATCGGTAGAGCTATCCAGATATCCACTTACAGATTGTACAAAAAGTGTGTTTCCAAACTGCTCTATGAAAAGAAAGTTGGAACTCTGTTAGTTGAGGACACACATCCCAAATAAGTTTCTGAGAATGCTTCTGTCTCATTTTTATGGGAAGATACTTCCCTTTCCACCCTAGGCCTGAAAGCGCTCGAAATGTCCACTTGCAGATAGGACCGAAAGAGTGTTCCAAACCTGCTCTAAGAAAGGGAATATTCAGCTCTCTGAGTTGAATGCAGATATTGCAAAGTAGTTTCTGAGATTGCATCTGTCTAGATTTTAGATGAAGATATTCCCGTTTCCAACGAAATCGATACAGCTATCCATATATCCAATTTCAGATTCTACAAAATGGGTGTTTCCGAACTGCTCTGTCAAAACAAAGGTTGAACTTTGTTAGTTGAGGACACACGTCACAAAGAAGTTTCTGAGAGTGCTTCTGTCTAGATTATATTTGAAGATATACCCGTTTCCAATGAAATCGGTATAGCTATCCAAATACCACTTTCAGATACTACAACAACAGTGTTTCCAAACTGCTCTATCAAAAAAAAGGTGGAACTCTGTTAGTTGAGGACACACATCACAAAGAAGTTTCTGAGAATGCTTCTGTCTAGATTTTATATGAAGATATTCCCGTTTCCAACGAAATCTTCACCGTTATCCAAATATCCACTTGCAGATTCTACAAAAAGAGTGTTTCCAAACTGCTGTATCAAAAGAAAGTTTCAACTCTGTTAGTTGAGGACACACATCCCAAATAAGTTTCTGAGAATGCTTCTGTCTCGTTTTCATGGGAAGATATTTCCTTTTTCAGCATAGGCCTGAAAGCGCTCAAAATGTCCACGTCCAGATACTACAGAAAGAGTGTTTCAAACCTGCTCTATGAAAGGGAATGTTCACCTCTGTGACTTGAATGCAGATATCACAAAGTAGTTTCTCAGAGTGCTTCTGCCTACATTTTAGATGAAGATATTCCCGTTTCCAATGAAATCGATAGAGCAATCCTAATATCCACACACAGATTCTACAAAAAGAGCGTTTCCAAACTGCTCTATCAAAAGAAAGGTTGAACTCTGTTAGTTGAGGACACAGATGGCAAAGAAGTTTCTGAGAATGCTTCTGTCTAGATGTTATATGAAAATATTCCCGTTTCCAACGAAATCTTCACATTTATCCAAATATCCACTTGTAGATTCTACAAAAAGAGTGTTTCCAAACTGCTGTATCAAAAGAAAGGTTCAGCTCTGTTAGATGAGGACACACATCCCAAATAAGTTTCTGAGAATGCTTCTGTCTCGTTTTTATGGGAAGATATTTCCTTTTTCATCCTAGGCCTGAAGGCACTCGAAATGTCCACTTCCAGATACTACAGTAAGAGTGTTTCAAACCTGCTCTATGAAAGGGAATGTTCCGCTCTGTGAGTTGAATGCAGATATCACAACGTAGTTTCTGACAGTGCTTCTGTCTAGATTTTAGATGAAGATATTCCCTTTTCCTATGAAATCGTTAGTGCTATCCAAATATCCACTTACAGATTCTACAAAAAGAGTGTCTCCAAACTGCTCTATCAAAAGAAAGGTTGAAGTCTGTTACTTGAGGACACACATCCCAAAGAAGTTTCTGAGAATACTTCTGTCTAGATTTCATATGAAGATATTCCCTTTTCCAACGAAATCTTCACAATTATCGAAATATCCGTTTGCAGATTCTACAAAAAGAGTGTTTCCAAACTGCTCTATCAGTAGAAAGGTGGAACTCTGTTAGTTGAGGACACACATCATAAAGTGGTTTCTGAGAATGCTTCTGTCTAGATTTTATATGAAGATATTCCCGTTTCCAACGAAATCTTCACAGTTATCCAAATATCCACTTGCAGATTCTAAAAAAAGAGTGTTTCCAAAGTGCTGTATCAAAGGAAATGTTCAACACTTTTAGGTGAGGACACACATCCCAAATAAGTTTCTGAGAATGCTTCTGTCTCGTTTTTATGGGAAGATATTTCCCTTTTCCCAATTGGCCTGAAAGCGCTTGAAATGTCCACTTCCAGATAGTACAGAAAGAGTGTTCCGAACCTGCTCTAAGAAAGGGAATGTTCAGCTCTGTGAGATGAATGTGGATATCACAATGTAGTTTCTGAGAGTGCTTCTGTCTAGATTTTAGATGAAGATATTCCCGTTTCCAACGAAATTGTTAGAGCTATCCAAATATCCACTTACAGATTCTACAAAATGAGTGTTTCCAGACTGCTTTATCAATAGAAAGGTTGAACTCTGTTAGTTGAGGACACACATCAAAAAGAAGTTTCTGAGAATGCTTCTGTCTAGATTTTATACGAAGATATTCCCGTTTCCAAGGAAATCGTTAGATCTATGCAAATATCCAGTTACAGCTTCTACCAAAAGAGTGTTTCCACACTTCTCTGTGAAAAGAAAGGTAGAATTCTGTTGGTTGAGGACACACATCACAAAGAAATTTCTGAGAATGCTTCTGTCTAGATTTTCTCTGAAGATATTCCCGTTTCCAGCTAAAGCTTAACTGTTATCCAAATATAAAAATTGTAGATTCTACAAAAAGTGTATTTCCAAACTGCTGTGTCAAAAGAAACTTCAACTGTGTTAGTGGAGGAGACTCATCCCAAATAAGCTTCTGAGAATGCTTCTGTCTCGTTTTATTGGGAAGATATTTCCCTTTTCACCATAGGCCTGAAAGCGCTCAAAAATTCCCCTTGCAGATAGGACAGAAACACTGTTCCAAAACTGCTCTAAGAAAGGGAATGTTCAGCTGTGTGAGATGAATGCAGATATCACAAAGTAGTTTCTGAGAGTGCTTCAGTCTAGATTTTAGATGAAGATATTCCCGTTTCCAATGAAATCGCTAGAGCTATTCCAATATCCACTTACAGATTCTACAAAAAGTGTGTTTCCAAACTGCTGTATCAAAAGAAAGGTTGAACTCTGTTAGATGAGGACACACATCACAAAGAAGTTTCTGAGAATGCTTCTGTATAGATTTTATATGAAAATATTCCCGTTTCCAATGAAATCTTCAGAGTTATCCAAATATCCACTTCCAGGTCCTACAATATGAATGTTTCCAAACTGCTGTATCCAAAGAAAGGTTCAACTCTATTAGTTGAGGACACACATCCCAAATAAGTTTATGAGAATGCTTCTGTCTCGTTTTCATGGGAAGATATTTCCTTTTTCAGCTTAGGCCTGAAAGCTCTCGAAATGTCCACTTCCAGAAACTACAGAAAGAGTGTTTCAAACATGCTCTATGAAAGGGAATGTTCAGCACTGTGACTTGAATGCAAATATCACAAAGTAGTTTCTCAGAGTGCTTCTGTCTAGATTTTAGATGAAGATATTCCCGTTTCCAACGAAATCGACAGAGCTGTCCAAATATCCACTTACAGATTCTACAAAAACAGTGTTTCCAAACTACTCTATCAAAAGAAAGCTTCAACACTGTTCGTTGAGGACACACATCCCAAAAAAGATTATGAGAATGCTTCTGTCTCGTTTTTATGGGAAGATATTCCCTTTTTCACCATAGGCCTGAAAGGCCTCGAAATGTCCACTTCCAGATACTACAGAAGGAGTGTTTCAAACCTGCTCTACGAAAGGGAATGTTCAGCTTTGTGAGTTGAATGCAGATATCACAAAATTGCTTCTGACAGTGCTTCTGTCTAGATTTCAGAGGAAGATATTCCCGTTTCCAATGAAATCTCCCAGTTATCCAAATATCCTCTTGCAGATTCTACAAAAAGAGTGTTTCCAAACTGCTGTATCTAAAGAAAGGTTGAACTCTGTTAGTTGAGGACACACATCACAAAGGAGTTTCTGGGAATTCTTCTGTCTAGATTTTATATGAAGATATTCCCACTTCCAACGAAACCTTCATAGTTATCCAAATATCCAATTGCAGATTCCTCTAAAAGCGTGTTTCTAAACTGCTGTATCAAAAGAAAGGTTGAACTCTGTTAGTTGAGGACACACGTCACAAAGAAGTTTCTGAGAATGCTTCTGTCTAGATTTTATAGGAAGATATTCCCTTTTCCAATGAAATCTTCACAGTTATCCAAATATCCACTTGCAGATTCTAGAAAAAGAGTGTTTCCAAACTGCTCTATCAGAAGAAAGGTTGAACTCTGTTATTTGAGGACACACATCACAGAGAAGTTTCTGAGAATGCTTCTGTCTACATTATTATGAAGATATTCCCGTTTCCAACGAAATCTTCACATTTATCGAAATATCCACTTGCAGATTCTACAAAAAGAGTGTTTCCAAACTGCTGTATCAAAAGAGAGTTTGAACTCTGTTAGATGAGGACAGACATCACAAACAAGTTTCTGAGAATGCTTCTGTCTAGATTGTATATGAAGATATACCCGTTTCCAACGAAATCCTCACAGTTATCAAAATATCCACTTGCAGATTCTACAAAAAGAGTTTTTCCACACTGCTGTATCAAAAGAAAGGTGGAACTCTGTTAGTTGAGGACACACATTACAAAGAAGTTTCAGAGAATGCTTTTGTCAATATTTTATATGCAGATATTACCGTTTAAAACGAAATCTTCACAGTTATCCAAATATCCACTTGCATATTCTACAAAAAGAGTGTTTCCAAACTGCTGTATGAAAAGAAAGGTTAAACTCTGTTACTTGAGGACACACATCCCAAATAAGTTTCTGAGAATGCTCCTGTCTCGTTTTTATGGGAAGATATTTCCCTTTTCACCATAGGCCTGAAAGCGCTCGAAATGTCCACTTGCAGATAGTACAAAAAGAGTATTCCAAAAATGCTCTAAGAAAGGGAATGTTCAGTTCTGCGAGTTGAATGCGGATATCACAAAGTAGTTTCTAAGAGTGCTTCAGTCTAGATTTTAGATTAAGATATTCAGGTTTCCAACGAAATCGTTAGATCTATCCCAATATCCACTTACAGATTCCACAAAAAGAGTGTTTCCAAACGGCTCTATCAAAAGAAAGGTTGAACTCTGTTAGTTCCTGACACACATCACAAAAAAGTTTCTGAGAATGCTTCTGTCTAGATTTTAGATGAGGATATTCCCGTTTCGAACGAAATCGTTAGAGCTATCTATATATCCACTTACAGATTCTACAAAAAGTGTGTTTCCAAACTGCTCTATCAAAACAAAGCTGAACTCTGTTAGTTGAGGACACACCTCAAGGAGACGTTTCTGAGAATGCTTCTGTATAGAGTTTATATGAAGATATTCCCGTTTCCAACGAAATCTTCACAGTTATCCATATATCCACTTGCAGATTCTACAAAAAGAGTGTTTCCAAACTGCTCTATCAAAAGAAAGGTTGAACTCTGTTAGCTGAGGACACACATCAGAAAGAAGTTTCTGAGAATGCTTCTGTCTAGATTTTATATGAAGATATTCCCGTTTCCAACAAAATCTTCACAGTTATCTAAATATCCACTTGCATATTCTACAAAAAGAGTGTTTCCAAACTGCTGTATGAAAAGAAAGGTTAAACTCTGTTACTTGAGGACACACATCCCAAATAAGTTTCTGAGAATGCTCCTGTCTCGTTTTTATGGGAAGATATTTCCCTTTTCACCATAGGCCTGAAAGCGCTTGAAATGTCCACATGCAGATAGTACAAAAAGAGTATTCCAAAAATGCTCTAAGAAAGGGAATGTTCAGTTCTGCGAGTTGAATGCGGATATCACAAAGTAGTTTCTAAGAGTGCTTCAGTCTAGATTTTAGATTAAGATATTCAGGTTTCCAACGAAACCGTTAGATCTATCCCAATATCCACTTACAGATTCCACAAAAAGAGTGTTTCCAAACGGCTCTATCAAAAGAAAGGTTGAACTCTGTTAGTTCCTGACACACATCACAAAAAAGTTTCTGAGAATGCTTCTGTCTAGATTTTAGATGAGGATATTCCCGTTTCGAACGAAATCGTTAGAGCTACCTATATATCCACTTACAGATTCTACAAAAAGTGTGTTTCCAAACTGCTCTATCAAAACAAAGCTGAACTCTGTTAGTTGAGGACACACCTCAAGGAGAAGTTTCTGAGAATGCTTCTGTATAGAGTTTATATGAAGATATTCCCGTTTCCAACGAAATCTTCACAGTTATCCATATATCCACTTGCAGATTCTACAAAAAGAGTGTTTCCAAACTGCTCTATCAAAAGAAAGTTTGAACTCTGTTAGCTGAGGACACACATCAGAAAGAAGTTTCTGAGAATGCTTCTGTCTAGATTTTATATGAAGATATTCCCGTTTCCAACAAAATCTTCACAGTTATCTAAATATCCACTTGCAGATTCTACAAAAAGAGTGTTTCCAAACTGGTGTATCAAAAGAAAGGTTCAACTCTGTTAGTTGAGGACACACATCCCAAATAAGTTTCTGAAATAGCTTCTGTCTCGTTTTTATGGGAAGATATTTCCTTTTTCAACCTAGGCCTAAAAGCGCTCGAAATGTCCACTTACTGATACTATAGAAGGAGTGTCTCAAACCTGCTCTATGAAAGGGAATGTTCACCTCTGTGACTTGAATGCAGATATCACAAAGTAGTTTCTGAGAGTGCTTCTGTCTAGATTTTAGATGAAGATATTCCCGTTTCCAACAAAATCGTTAGAGCTATCCAAGTATCCACTTACAGATTCTACAAAAAGGGTGTTTCCAAACTGCTCTATCAAAACAAAGGTTGAGCTCTGTGAGTTGAGGACACAAATCACAAAGAAGTTTCTGAGAATGCTTCTCTCTAGATTTTATATGAAGATATTCCCGTTTCCAACGAAAGCTTCACAGTTATCCTAATATCCACTTGCGTATCCTAGAAAAAGAGTGTTTCCAAACTGCTGTATCAAAAGAAAGGTTGAACTCTGTTAGTTGAGGACACACATCCCAAATAAGTTTCTGAGAATGCTCCTGTCTCGTTTTTATGGGAAGATATTTCCCTTTTCACCATAGGCCTGAAAGCGCTCGAAATGTCCACTTGCAGATAGTACAAAAAGAGTATTCCAGAAATGCTCTAAGAAAGGGAATGTTCAGTTCTGCGAGTTGAATGTGGATATCACAAAGTAGTTTCTAAGAGTGCTTCAGTCTAGATTTTAGATTAAGATATTCAGGTTTCCAACGAAATCGTTAGATCTATCCCAATATCCACTTACAGATTCCACAAAAAGAGTGTTTCCAAACGGCTCTATCAAAAGAAAGGTTGAACTCTGTTAGTTCCTGACACACATCACAAAAAAGTTTCTGAGAATGCTTCTGTCTAGATTTTAGATGAGGATATTCCCGTTTCGAACGAAATCGTTAGAGCTATCTATATATCCACTTACAGATTCTACAAAAAGTGTGTTTCCAAACTGCTCTATCAAAACAAAGCTGAACTCTGTTAGTTGAGGACACACCTCAAGGAGACGTTTCTGAGAATGCTTCTGTATAGAGTTTATATGAAGATATTCCCGTTTCCAACGAAATCTTCACAGTTATCCATATATCCACTTGCAGATTCTACAAAAAGAGTGTTTCCAAACTGCTCTATCAAAAGAAAGGTTGAACTCTGTTAGCTGAGGACACACATCAGAAAGAAGTTTCTGAGAATGCTTCTGTCTAGATTTTATATGAAGATATTCCCGTTTCCAACAAAATCTTCACAGTTATCTAAATATCCACTTGCATATTCTACAAAAAGAGTGTTTCCAAACTGCTGTATGAAAAGAAAGGTTAAACTCTGTTACTTGAGGACACACATCCCAAATAAGTTTCTGAGAATGCTCCTGTCTCGTTTTTATGGGAAGATATTTCCCTTTTCACCATAGGCCTGAAAGCGCTTGAAATGTCCACATGCAGATAGTACAAAAAGAGTATTCCAAAAATGCTCTAAGAAAGGGAATGTTCAGTTCTGCGAGTTGAATGCGGATATCACAAAGTAGTTTCTAAGAGTGCTTCAGTCTAGATTTTAGATTAAGATATTCAGGTTTCCAACGAAACCGTTAGATCTATCCCAATATCCACTTACAGATTCCACAAAAAGAGTGTTTCCAAACGGCTCTATCAAAAGAAAGGTTGAACTCTGTTAGTTCCTGACACACATCACAAAAAAGTTTCTGAGAATGCTTCTGTCTAGATTTTAGATGAGGATATTCCCGTTTCGAACGAAATCGTTAGAGCTACCTATATATCCACTTACAGATTCTACAAAAAGTGTGTTTCCAAACTGCTCTATCAAAACAAAGCTGAACTCTGTTAGTTGAGGACACACCTCAAGGAGAAGTTTCTGAGAATGCTTCTGTATAGAGTTTATATGAAGATATTCCCGTTTCCAACGAAATCTTCACAGTTATCCATATATCCACTTGCAGATTCTACAAAAAGAGTGTTTCCAAACTGCTCTATCAAAAGAAAGTTTGAACTCTGTTAGCTGAGGACACACATCAGAAAGAAGTTTCTGAGAATGCTTCTGTCTAGATTTTATATGAAGATATTCCCGTTTCCAACAAAATCTTCACAGTTATCTAAATATCCACTTGCAGATTCTACAAAAAGAGTGTTTCCAAACTGGTGTATCAAAAGAAAGGTTCAACTCTGTTAGTTGAGGACACACATCCCAAATAAGTTTCTGAAATAGCTTCTGTCTCGTTTTTATGGGAAGATATTTCCTTTTTCAACCTAGGCCTAAAAGCGCTCGAAATGTCCACTTACTGATACTATAGAAGGAGTGTCTCAAACCTGCTCTATGAAAGGGAATGTTCAGCTCTGTGACTTGAATGCAGATATCACAAAGTAGTTTCTGAGAGTGCTTCTGTCTAGATTTTAGATGAAGATATTCCCGTTTCCAACAAAATCGTTAGAGCTATCCAAGTATCCACTTACAGATTCTACAAAAAGGGTGTTTCCAAACTGCTCTATCAAAACAAAGGTTGAGCTCTGTGAGTTGAGGACACAAATCACAAAGAAGTTTCTGAGAATGCTTCTCTCTAGATTTTATATGAAGATATTCCCGTTTCCAACGAAAGCTTCACAGTTATCCTAATATCCACTTGCGTATCCTAGAAAAAGAGTGTTTCCAAACTGCTGTATCAAAAGAAAGGTTGAACTCTGTTAGTTGAGGACACACATCCCAAATAAGTTTCTGAGAATGCTCCTGTCTCGTTTTTATGGGACGATATTTCCCTTTTCACCATAGGCCTCAAAGCGCTCGAAATGTCCACTTGCAGATAGTTCAAAAAGAGTATTCCAAACCTGCTCTTAGAAAGGGAATGTTCAGTTCTGCGAGTTCAATGCAGATATCACAAAGTAGTTTCTGAGAGTGCTTCTGTCTAGATTTTAGATTAAGATATTCAGGTTTCCAACGAAAGCATTAGAGCTATCCATATATCCACTTGCAGATTCTACAAAAAGAGTGTTTCCAAACTGCTCTATCAAAAGAAAGGTTCAACTCTGTTAGTTGAGGACCCACATCCCAAATAAGTTTCTGAGAATGCTTCTGTCAAGATTTTATGGGAAGATATTTGCTTTTTCACCATAGGCCTGAAAGCGCTCGAAATGTCCACTTCCAGATACTACAGAAGGAGTGTTTCAAACCTGCTCTATGAAAGGGAATGTTCAGCTCTCTGACTTGAATGCAGATATCACAAAGTACTTTCTGACCGTGCTTCTGTTTAGATTTTAGACGAATATATTCCCAATTCCAACGAAATCATTAGAGTTATCCAAATATCCTCTTACAGATTCTACAAAAAGAGTGTTTCCAAACTGCTCTATCAAAAGAAAGGTTGAACTCTGTTAGTTGAGGACACACATCACAAAGAAGTTTCTGAGAATGATTCTGTCTAGATTTTATATGAAGATATTCCCGTTTCCAATGAAATCTTCAGAGTTATCCAAATATCCACTTGCAGATTCTACAAAAAGAGTGTTTCCAATCTGCTGTATCAAAAGAAAGATTCAACTCTGTTAGTTGAGGACACACATCACAAAGAAGTTTCTGAACACGCTTCTGTCTAGATTTTATATGAAGATATTCACGTTTCCAATGAAATCGTTAGAGCTATCCAAATATCCTCTTACATATTCTTCAAAAAGAGTGTTTCCAAACTGCTCTATCAAAAGAAAGGATGAACTCCGTTAGTTGAGGACACACATCACAAAGAAGTTTCTGAGAATGCTTCTGTGTCGTTTTTATGTGAAGATATTTCCTTTTTCACCATAGGCCTGAAAGCGCTCGAAATGTCCACTTCCAGATACTACAGAAAGAGTGTTTCAAACCTGCCCTATGAAAGGGAATGTTCACCTCGCTGACTTGAACGCAGATATCACAAAGTAGTTTCTGACAGTGCTTCTGTGTAGATTTTAGATGAAGATATTCCCGTTTACAGTGAAATCGTTAGAGCTATCCAAATATCCACTTACAGATTCTACAAAAAGAGTGTTTCCAAACTGCTCTAACGAAAGAAAGTTTCAACTCCGTTAGTTGTGGACACTCATATCAAAGAAGTTTCTGAGAATGCTTCTGTCTGGATTTTATATGAAGATATTCCCGTTTCCACAGAAATCTTCACAGTTATCCAAATATCCACTTGCAGATTCTACAGAAAGATTGTTTCCAAACTGGTATATCAAAAGAAAGGTTCAACTCTGTTAGTTGAGGACACAAATCACAAAGAAGTTTCTGAGAATGCTTCTGTCTAGATTTTATTTGAAGATATTCCCGTTTGCAACGAAATCTTCACATTTATCCAAATATCCACTTGCAGATTCTTCAAAAAGTCTGTTTCCAAACTGCTGTATCAAAAGAAAGGATGAACTCTGTTAGTTGATGACACACATCACTAAGAAGTTTCTGAGAATGCTTCTGTTTAGCTTTTATATGAAGATATTCCAGTTTCCCAAGAAATCGTTACTGCTTACCAAATATCCTCTTACAGATTCTACAAAAAGGGTGTTTCCAAACTGCTCTATCAAAAGAAAGGTTGAACTGTGTTAGTTGAGGACACACATCACAAAGAAGTTTCTGAGAATGCTTCTGTCTAGATTTTATAAGAAGATATTCCCGTTTCCAACGAAATCTTCACAGTTATCCAAATATCCACTTGCAGATTCCACAAAAAGTGTGTTTCCAAACTGCTGTAACAAAAGAAAGGTTGAACTCTGTTAGTTGAGAACACACATCACACAGAAGTTTCTGAGAATGCTTCCGTCTAGATTTTATATGAAGATATTCCCGTTTCCAAGGAAATCGTTAGAGCTCTCCAAATATCCACTTACAGATTCTACAAAAAGAGTTTTTCCAAACCGCTCTATCAAAAGAATTGTTGAACTCTGTTAGTTGAGGACACACACCCCAAAGAAGTTTCTGAGAATGCTTCTGTCTAGTTTTATATGAAGATATTACCATTTCCAATGAAATCTTCACAGTTAACCAAATATCCACTTGCAGATTCTACAAAAAGAGTGTTTACGGCCGGGCGTGGTGGCTCACATCTGTAATCTCAGCACTTTGGGAGGCCGAGGTGGGCGTATCACGAGGTCAGGAGATGGAGACCATCCTGGCTAACACGGTGAAATCCCGTGTCTACTAAAAATACAAAAAATTAGCCGGGCGTGGTAGTGGGCGCCTGTAGTCCCAGCTACTCGGGAGGCTGAGACAGGAGAATCGCATGAACCCGGGATGTGTAGCTTGCAGTGAGCCGAGATCACACTACTGCACTCCAGCCTGGGTAACATAGCAAGACTCCGTCTCAAAAAAAAAAAAAAAAAGAGTGTTTCCAAACTGCTCTATCAAAAGAAAGGTTCAACTATGTTAGTTGAGGACCCACATCCCAAATAAGTTTCTGAGAGTGCTTCTGTCTAGATTTTATGGGAAGATATTTCCTTTTTCACCATAGGCCTGAAAGCGCTCGAAATCTCCACTTCCAGATACTACAGAAGGAGTGTTTCAAACCTGCTCTGTGAAAGGGAATGTTCAGCTCTCTGGCTTGAATGCAGATATCACAAAGTACTTTCTGACAGTGCTTCTGTTTAGATTTTAGATGAATATATTCCCGATTCCAACGAAATCGTTAGAGTTATCAAATATCCTCTTACAGATTCTACAAAAAGAGTGTTTCCAAACTGCTCTATCAAAAGAAAGGTTGGACTCTGTTAGTTGAGGACAGACATCACAAAGAAGTTTCTGAGAATGCTGCTGTATAGATTTTATATGAAGTTATTTCCTTTTTCAACACAGGCCTGAAAGGGCTCGAAATGTCCACTTCCACATACTACAGAAAGAGTGTTTCAAACCTGCTCTATGAAAGGGAATGTTCAGCTCTGTGAGTTGAATGCAGATATCACAAAGTAGTTTCTGACAGTGCTTCTGTCTAGATTTTAGATGAAGATAATCCCGTTCACAGCGAAATCTTCACAGTTATCCAAATATTAACTTGCAGATTCTACAAAAAGAGTGTTTCCAAACTGGTGTATCAAAAGAGAGGTTCAACTGTGTTAGTTGAGGACACACATCGCAAAGAAGTTTCTGAGAATGGTTCTGTCTAGATTATAAATGAAGATATTGCCTTTTCCAACGAAATCGTTAGAGCTATCCAAATATCCTTTTACAGATTCTACAAAAAGAGTGTTTCCAAACTGCTCTTTCAAAAGAAAGGTTGAAATCTGTAAGTTGAGGACACACATCACAAAGAAGTTTCTGAGAATGCTTCCTTTTAGATTTTATATGAAGATATTCCCGTTTCCTACGAAATCTTCACAGTTATCCAAATATCCACTTGCAGATTCTACAAAAAGAGTGTTTCCAAACTCCTATATCAAAAGAAAGGTTCAACTCTGTTAGTTGAGGACACACATCCCAAATAAGTTTTTGAGAATGCTTCTGTCTCGTTTTTATGTGAAGATATTTCCTTTTTCACCATAGGCCTGAAAGCGCTCGAAATGTCCACTTCCAGATACTACAGAAAGTGTGTTTCCAACCTGCCCTATGAAAGGGAATGTGCACCTCCATGACTTGAATGCAGATATTACAAAGTAGTTTCTGACAGTGCTTCTGTCTAGATTTTAGATGAAGATATTCCCGTTTACAGCAAAATCGTTAGACGTATCCAAATATCCACTTACAGATTCTACAAAAATAGTGTTTCCAAACTTCTCTAACAAAAGAAAGGTTCAGCTCCATTAGTTGAGTACATTCATAAAAATGAAGTTTCTGAGAATGTTTCTGTCTAGATTTTATATGAAGATATTCCCTTTTCCAGAGAAATCTTCACAATTATCCAAATATCCACTGCAGATTCTACAGAAAGATTGTTTCCAAACTGTTGTATCAAAAGAAATGTTCAACTCTGTTAGTTGAGGACACAAATCACAATGAAGTCTCTAAAAATGCTTCTGTCTAGATTTTATATGAAGATATTCCAGTCTACAACGAAATCTTCACAGTTATCCAAACATCCACTTTCAGATACTACAAAAAGCGTGTTTCCAAACTGATGTATCAAAAGAAAGGATGAACTCTGTTAGTTGAGAACACACATCACAAAGAAGTTTCTGAGAATGCTTCTGTCTGGATTTTATATGAAGATATTCCAGTTTCCAACGAAATCGTTAGAGTAACAAAAATATCCTCTTACAGATTCTACAAAAAGGGTGTTTCCAAACTGCTCTATCAAAAGAAAGGTTGAACTGTGTTAGTTGAGGACACACATCACAAAGAAGTTTCTGAGAATGCTTCTGTCTAGATTTTATATGAAGATATTCCCGTTTACAAAGAAATCTTCACTTTTATCCAAATATCCAATTGCAGATTCTACAAAAAGTGTGTTTCCAAAATGCTGTTTCAAAAGAAAGGTTGAACTCTGTTAGTTAAGACCACACATCACAAAGAAGATTCTGAGAATGCTTCCGTCTAGATTTTATATGAAGATATTTCTGTTTCCAACGAAATTTTCACATTTATCCAAATATCCACTTGCAGATTCCACAAAAAGTGTGTTTCCAAGCTGCTGTATCAAAAGAAAGGTTGAACTCTGTTAGTTGAGGACACACATCACAAAGAAGTTTCTGAGATTGCTTCTGTCTTGATTTTATATGAAGATATTCCGCTTTCCAACGAAATTGTTAGAGCTATCCAAATATACACTTACAAATTCTACAAAGGAGTGTTTCCAAACTGCTCTATCAAAAGAATGGTTGAACTCTGTTGAGGACACACATCACAAAGAAGTTTCTGAGAATGCTTCTGTCCAGATTTTATATGAAGATATTCCCCTTTCCAATGAAATCTTCACTGTTATCCAAATATCCACTTGCAGATTCTACAAAAAGAGTGTTTCCAAACTTTTGTATCAAAAGAAAGGTTGAACTCTGTTAGTTGAGGACACACATCACAAAGAAGTTTCTGAGAATGTTTCTGTGTAGATTTTATATGAAGATATTCCTGTTTCCAATGAAATCTTTAGAGCTATCGAAATATCCTATTACAGATTCTACAAAAAGAGTGTTTCCAAACTGCTCTATCAAAAGAAAGTTTGAACTGTGTTAGTTGAGGACACACATCACAAAGAAGTTTCTTAGAATGCTTCGGTCTAGATTTTATATAAAGATATTCCCGTTTCCAACGAAATCTTCACAGTTATCCAAATATCCACTTTCAGATTCTACAAAAAGATTGTTTCCAAACTTCTGTATCAAAAGAAAGTTTCAGCTCTGTTAGTTGAGGACACACATCACAAATAAGTTTCTGAGAATGCTTCTGCCTAGATTTTATATGAAGATATTCCCGTTTCCAACGAAATCGTTAGAGCTATCCAATTATCCTCCTACTGATTGTACAAAAAGTGTGTTTCCAAACTACACTATCAAAAGAAAGGTTGAACTCTGTTAGTTGAGGACAAACGTCACAAAGAAGTTTCTGAGAATGCTTCTGTCTAGATTTTACAAGAAGATATTCCCGTTTCCAATGAAATCGTTAGAGCTATCCAAATATCCACTTGCAGATTCTACAAAAGTACTGTTTCCAAACTGCTATATCAAAAGAAAGGTGAAACTCTGTTAGTTGAGGACACACATACCAAATAAGTTTCTGAGAATGCTTCTGTCTCCTTTTTATGGGAAGATATTTCCTTTTTCTCCGTAGGCGTGAAAGCGCTCAAAATGTCCACTTCCAGATACTACAGAAAGAGTGTTTCAAACCTGCTCTATGAAAGGGAATGTTCAGCTCTGTGACTTGAATGCAGATATCACAAAGTAGTTTGTGAGAGTGCTTCTGTCTAGATTTAAATGAAGATATTCCCGTTTCCAACGGAATCGTTAGATCTAACCAAATATCCACTTACAGATTCTACAAAAAAAGTGTTTCCGAACTGCTGTATCAAAAGAAAGTTTGAAGTCTGTTAGTTGAGGACACACATCACAAAGTAGTTTCTGAGAATGCTTCAGTCTAGATTTTATATGAAGATATTCCCGTTTCCAATGAAATCTTCACAGTCATCCATATATCCACTTGCAGATTCTACAAAAAGTGTGTTCCAACACTTCTGTATCAAAAGAAATGTTCAAATCTGTTAGCTGAGGACATACATCCCAAATAAGTTTCTGAGAAATCCTCTGTCACGTTTTTATGGGAAGTTATTTCCTTTTTCACCATAGGCCTGAAAGCGCTCGAAATGTCCACTTCCAGATACTACAGAAAATGTGTTTCAAACCTGCCCTATGAAAGGGAATGTGCACCTCTGTGACTTGAATGCAGATATCACAAAGTAGTTTCTGACAGCGCTTCTGTCTACATTTTAGATGAAGATATTCCCGTTTACAGTGAAATCGTTAGAGCTATCCAAATATCCACTTACTGATTCTACAAAAATAGGGTTTCCAAACTGCTCTAACCAAAGAAAGGTTGAACTCCATTAGTTGAGGACACTCATGACAAAGAAGTTTCTGAGAATGCTTCCGTCCAGATTTTCAATGAAGACATTCCCTTTTCCAGAGAAATCTTCACAGTTATCCAAATATCCACTGCAGATTCTACAGAAAGATTGTTTCCAAACTGGTGTATCAAAAGAAAGGTTCAACTCTGTTAGTTGAGGATACTAATCACAATGAAGTCTCTGAGAATGCTGCTGTCTAGATTTTATATGAAGATATTCCCGTCTGCAACGAAATCATCACAGTTATCCAAATATCCACTTGCAGATTCTACAAAAAGCGTGTTTCTAAACTGATATATCAAAAGAAAGGATGAACTCGGTTATTTGAGAACACACATCACAAAGAAGTTTCTGAGAATGCTTCTGTCTAGATTTTACATGAAGATATTCCATTTTCCAACGAAATCGTTAGAGCTACCCAAATATCCACTTACAGATTCTACAAAAAGAGTGTTTCCAAACTGCTCTGTCAATAGAAAGGTTGAAATCTGTTTGTTGAGGACACATCAGAAAGAAGTTTCTGAGAATGCTTCTGTCTAGATTTTATAGTAAGATATTCCCGTTTCCAATGAAATCTTCACAGTTATTCAAATATTCACCTGGAGATTCTACAAAAACAGTGTTTCCAAACTGCTGTATCAAAAGAAAGGTTGAACTGTGTTAGTTGAGGACACACATCACAAAGATCCTTCTGAGAATGCTTCTGTGTAGATTTTATATGAAGATATTCCGTTTCCAACGAAATCTTCACATTTATCCACATATCCTCTTGCAGATTCTACAAAAAGAGAGTTTCCACACTGTTGTATCAAAAGAAAGTTTGAACTCTGTTAGTTGAGGACACACATCACAAAGAAGTTTCTGAGAATGCTTCTGTCTAGATTTTATATGAAGTTATTCCCGTTTCCAAGGAAATCGTTAGAGCTATCCAAATATCCTCTCACAGATTGTACAAAAAGAGTGTTTCCAAACTGCTCTATCAAAAGAAAGGTTGAACTCTGTTAGTTGAGGACACACATCCCAAATAAGTTTCTGAGAATGCTTCTGTCTAGATTTTATGGGAAGATATTTCCTTTTTCACCATTGGCCTGAAAGCGCTCGGAATGTACACTTCCAGATACTACAGAAGGAGTGTTTCAAACCTGCTCTATGAAAGGGAATGTTCAGCTCTGTGACTTCAATGCACATATCACAAAGTTGTTTCTGACAGTGCTTCTGTCTAGATTTTAGATGAAGATATTCCCGTTTCCAACAAAATCGTTAGAGCTATCCAAGTATCCACTTACAGATTCTACAAAAAGGGTGTTTCCAAACTGCTCTATCAAAACAAAGGTTGAGCTCTGTGAGTTGAGGACACAAATCACAAAGAAGTTTCTGAGAATGCTTCTCTCTAGATTTTATATGAAGATATTCCCGTTTCCAACGAAAGCTTCACAGTTATCCTAATATCCACTTGCGTATCCTAGAAAAAGAGTGTTTCCAAACTGCTGTATCAAAAGAAAGGTTGAACTCTGTTAGTTGAGGACACACATCCCAAATAAGTTTCTGAGAATGCTCCTGTCTCGTTTTTATGGGACGATATTTCCCTTTTCACCATAGGCCTCAAAGCGCTCGAAATGTCCACTTGCAGATAGTTCAAAAAGAGTATTCCAAACCTGCTCTTAGAAAGGGAATGTTCAGTTCTGCGAGTTCAATGCAGATATCACAAAGTAGTTTCTGAGAGTGCTTCTGTCTAGATTTTAGATTAAGATATTCAGGTTTCCAACGAAAGCATTAGAGCTATCCATATATCCACTTGCAGATTCTACAAAAAGAGTGTTTCCAAACTGCTCTATCAAAAGAAAGGTTCAACTCTGTTAGTTGAGGACCCACATCCCAAATAAGTTTCTGAGAATGCTTCTGTCAAGATTTTATGGGAAGATATTTGCTTTTTCACCATAGGCCTGAAAGCGCTCGAAATGTCCACTTCCAGATACTACAGAAGGAGTGTTTCAAACCTGCTCTATGAAAGGGAATGTTCAGCTCTCTGACTTGAATGCAGATATCACAAAGTACTTTCTGACCGTGCTTCTGTTTAGATTTTAGACGAATATATTCCCAATTCCAACGAAATCATTAGAGTTATCCAAATATCCTCTTACAGATTCTACAAAAAGAGTGTTTCCAAACTGCTCTATCAAAAGAAAGGTTGAACTCTGTTAGTTGAGGACACACATCACAAAGAAGTTTCTGAGAATGATTCTGTCTAGATTTTATATGAAGATATTCCCGTTTCCAATGAAATCTTCAGAGTTATCCAAATATCCACTTGCAGATTCTACAAAAAGAGTGTTTCCAATCTGCTGTATCAAAAGAAAGATTCAACTCTGTTAGTTGAGGACACACATCACAAAGAAGTTTCTGAACACGCTTCTGTCTAGATTTTATATGAAGATATTCACGTTTCCAATGAAATCGTTAGAGCTATCCAAATATCCTCTTACATATTCTTCAAAAAGAGTGTTTCCAAACTGCTCTATCAAAAGAAAGGATGAACTCCGTTAGTTGAGGACACACATCACAAAGAAGTTTCTGAGAATGCTTCTGTGTCGTTTTTATGTGAAGATATTTCCTTTTTCACCATAGGCCTGAAAGCGCTCGAAATGTCCACTTCCAGATACTACAGAAAGAGTGTTTCAAACCTGCCCTATGAAAGGGAATGTTCACCTCGCTGACTTGAACGCAGATATCACAAAGTAGTTTCTGACAGTGCTTCTGTGTAGATTTTAGATGAAGATATTCCCGTTTACAGTGAAATCGTTAGAGCTATCCAAATATCCACTTACAGATTCTACAAAAAGAGTGTTTCCAAACTGCTCTAACGAAAGAAAGTTTCAACTCCGTTAGTTGTGGACACTCATATCAAAGAAGTTTCTGAGAATGCTTCTGTCTGGATTTTATATGAAGATATTCCCGTTTCCACAGAAATCTTCACAGTTATCCAAATATCCACTTGCAGATTCTACAGAAAGATTGTTTCCAAACTGGTATATCAAAAGAAAGGTTCAACTCTGTTAGTTGAGGACACAAATCACAAAGAAGTTTCTGAGAATGCTTCTGTCTAGATTTTATTTGAAGATATTCCCGTTTGCAACGAAATCTTCACATTTATCCAAATATCCACTTGCAGATTCTTCAAAAAGTCTGTTTCCAAACTGCTGTATCAAAAGAAAGGATGAACTCTGTTAGTTGATGACACACATCACTAAGAAGTTTCTGAGAATGCTTCTGTTTAGCTTTTATATGAAGATATTCCAGTTTCCCAAGAAATCGTTACTGCTTACCAAATATCCTCTTACAGATTCTACAAAAAGGGTGTTTCCAAACTGCTCTATCAAAAGAAAGGTTGAACTGTGTTAGTTGAGGACACACATCACAAAGAAGTTTCTGAGAATGCTTCTGTCTAGATTTTATAAGAAGATATTCCCGTTTCCAACGAAATCTTCACAGTTATCCAAATATCCACTTGCAGATTCCACAAAAAGTGTGTTTCCAAACTGCTGTAACAAAAGAAAGGTTGAACTCTGTTAGTTGAGAACACACATCACACAGAAGTTTCTGAGAATGCTTCCGTCTAGATTTTATATGAAGATATTCCCGTTTCCAAGGAAATCGTTAGAGCTCTCCAAATATCCACTTACAGATTCTACAAAAAGAGTTTTTCCAAACCGCTCTATCAAAAGAATTGTTGAACTCTGTTAGTTGAGGACACACACCCCAAAGAAGTTTCTGAGAATGCTTCTGTCTAGTTTTATATGAAGATATTACCATTTCCAATGAAATCTTCACAGTTAACCAAATATCCACTTGCAGATTCTACAAAAAGAGTGTTTACGGCCGGGCGTGGTGGCTCACATCTGTAATCTCAGCACTTTGGGAGGCCGAGGTGGGCGTATCACGAGGTCAGGAGATGGAGACCATCCTGGCTAACACGGTGAAATCCCGTGTCTACTAAAAATACAAAAAATTAGCCGGGCGTGGTAGTGGGCGCCTGTAGTCCCAGCTACTCGGGAGGCTGAGACAGGAGAATCGCATGAACCCGGGATGTGTAGCTTGCAGTGAGCCGAGATCACACTACTGCACTCCAGCCTGGGTAACATAGCAAGACTCCGTCTCAAAAAAAAAAAAAAAAAGAGTGTTTCCAAACTGCTCTATCAAAAGAAAGGTTCAACTATGTTAGTTGAGGACCCACATCCCAAATAAGTTTCTGAGAGTGCTTCTGTCTAGATTTTATGGGAAGATATTTCCTTTTTCACCATAGGCCTGAAAGCGCTCGAAATCTCCACTTCCAGATACTACAGAAGGAGTGTTTCAAACCTGCTCTGTGAAAGGGAATGTTCAGCTCTCTGGCTTGAATGCAGATATCACAAAGTACTTTCTGACAGTGCTTCTGTTTAGATTTTAGACGAATATATTCCCGATTCCAACGAAATCGTTAGAGTTATCAAATATCCTCTTACAGATTCTACAAAAAGAGTGTTTCCAAACTGCTCTATCAAAAGAAAGGTTGGACTCTGTTAGTTGAGGACAGACATCACAAAGAAGTTTCTGAGAATGCTGCTGTATAGATTTTATATGAAGTTATTTCCTTTTTCAACACAGGCCTGAAAGGGCTCGAAATGTCCACTTCCACATACTACAGAAAGAGTGTTTCAAACCTGCTCTATGAAAGGGAATGTTCAGCTCTGTGAGTTGAATGCAGATATCACAAAGTAGTTTCTGACAGTGCTTCTGTCTAGATTTTAGATGAAGATAATCCCGTTCACAGCGAAATCTTCACAGTTATCCAAATATTAACTTGCAGATTCTACAAAAAGAGTGTTTCCAAACTGGTGTATCAAAAGAGAGGTTCAACTGTGTTAGTTGAGGACACACATCGCAAAGAAGTTTCTGAGAATGGTTCTGTCTAGATTATAAATGAAGATATTGCCTTTTCCAACGAAATCGTTAGAGCTATCCAAATATCCTTTTACAGATTCTACAAAAAGAGTGTTTCCAAACTGCTCTTTCAAAAGAAAGGTTGAAATCTGTAAGTTGAGGACACACATCACAAAGAAGTTTCTGAGAATGCTTCCTTTTAGATTTTATATGAAGATATTCCCGTTTCCTACGAAATCTTCACAGTTATCCAAATATCCACTTGCAGATTCTACAAAAAGAGTGTTTCCAAACTCCTATATCAAAAGAAAGGTTCAACTCTGTTAGTTGAGGACACACATCCCAAATAAGTTTTTGAGAATGCTTCTGTCTCGTTTTTATGTGAAGATATTTCCTTTTTCACCATAGGCCTGAAAGCGCTCGAAATGTCCACTTCCAGATACTACAGAAAGTGTGTTTCCAACCTGCCCTATGAAAGGGAATGTGCACCTCCATGACTTGAATGCAGATATTACAAAGTAGTTTCTGACAGTGCTTCTGTCTAGATTTTAGATGAAGATATTCCCGTTTACAGCAAAATCGTTAGACGTATCCAAATATCCACTTACAGATTCTACAAAAATAGTGTTTCCAAACTTCTCTAACAAAAGAAAGGTTCAGCTCCATTAGTTGAGTACATTCATAAAAATGAAGTTTCTGAGAATGTTTCTGTCTAGATTTTATATGAAGATATTCCCTTTTCCAGAGAAATCTTCACAATTATCCAAATATCCACTGCAGATTCTACAGAAAGATTGTTTCCAAACTGTTGTATCAAAAGAAATGTTCAACTCTGTTAGTTGAGGACACAAATCACAATGAAGTCTCTAAAAATGCTTCTGTCTAGATTTTATATGAAGATATTCCAGTCTACAACGAAATCTTCACAGTTATCCAAACATCCACTTTCAGATACTACAAAAAGCGTGTTTCCAAACTGATGTATCAAAAGAAAGGATGAACTCTGTTAGTTGAGAACACACATCACAAAGAAGTTTCTGAGAATGCTTCTGTCTGGATTTTATATGAAGATATTCCAGTTTCCAACGAAATCGTTAGAGTAACAAAAATATCCTCTTACAGATTCTACAAAAAGGGTGTTTCCAAACTGCTCTATCAAAAGAAAGGTTGAACTGTGTTAGTTGAGGACACACATCACAAAGAAGTTTCTGAGAATGCTTCTGTCTAGATTTTATATGAAGATATTCCCGTTTACAAAGAAATCTTCACTTTTATCCAAATATCCAATTGCAGATTCTACAAAAAGTGTGTTTCCAAAATGCTGTTTCAAAAGAAAGGTTGAACTCTGTTAGTTAAGACCACACATCACAAAGAAGATTCTGAGAATGCTTCCGTCTAGATTTTATATGAAGATATTTCTGTTTCCAACGAAATTTTCACATTTATCCAAATATCCACTTGCAGATTCCACAAAAAGTGTGTTTCCAAGCTGCTGTATCAAAAGAAAGGTTGAACTCTGTTAGTTGAGGACACACATCACAAAGAAGTTTCTGAGATTGCTTCTGTCTTGATTTTATATGAAGATATTCCGCTTTCCAACGAAATTGTTAGAGCTATCCAAATATACACTTACAAATTCTACAAAGGAGTGTTTCCAAACTGCTCTATCAAAAGAATGGTTGAACTCTGTTGAGGACACACATCACAAAGAAGTTTCTGAGAATGCTTCTGTCCAGATTTTATATGAAGATATTCCCCTTTCCAATGAAATCTTCACTGTTATCCAAATATCCACTTGCAGATTCTACAAAAAGAGTGTTTCCAAACTTTTGTATCAAAAGAAAGGTTGAACTCTGTTAGTTGAGGACACACATCACAAAGAAGTTTCTGAGAATGTTTCTGTGTAGATTTTATATGAAGATATTCCTGTTTCCAATGAAATCTTTAGAGCTATCGAAATATCCTATTACAGATTCTACAAAAAGAGTGTTTCCAAACTGCTCTATCAAAAGAAAGTTTGAACTGTGTTAGTTGAGGACACACATCACAAAGAAGTTTCTTAGAATGCTTCGGTCTAGATTTTATATAAAGATATTCCCGTTTCCAACGAAATCTTCACAGTTATCCAAATATCCACTTTCAGATTCTACAAAAAGATTGTTTCCAAACTTCTGTATCAAAAGAAAGTTTCAGCTCTGTTAGTTGAGGACACACATCACAAATAAGTTTCTGAGAATGCTTCTGCCTAGATTTTATATGAAGATATTCCCGTTTCCAACGAAATCGTTAGAGCTATCCAATTATCCTCCTACTGATTGTACAAAAAGTGTGTTTCCAAACTACACTATCAAAAGAAAGGTTGAACTCTGTTAGTTGAGGACAAACGTCACAAAGAAGTTTCTGAGAATGCTTCTGTCTAGATTTTACAAGAAGATATTCCCGTTTCCAATGAAATCGTTAGAGCTATCCAAATATCCACTTGCAGATTCTACAAAAGTACTGTTTCCAAACTGCTATATCAAAAGAAAGGTGAAACTCTGTTAGTTGAGGACACACATACCAAATAAGTTTCTGAGAATGCTTCTGTCTCCTTTTTATGGGAAGATATTTCCTTTTTCTCCGTAGGCGTGAAAGCGCTCAAAATGTCCACTTCCAGATACTACAGAAAGAGTGTTTCAAACCTGCTCTATGAAAGGGAATGTTCAGCTCTGTGACTTGAATGCAGATATCACAAAGTAGTTTGTGAGAGTGCTTCTGTCTAGATTTAAATGAAGATATTCCCGTTTCCAACGGAATCGTTAGATCTAACCAAATATCCACTTACAGATTCTACAAAAAAAGTGTTTCCGAACTGCTGTATCAAAAGAAAGTTTGAAGTCTGTTAGTTGAGGACACACATCACAAAGTAGTTTCTGAGAATGCTTCAGTCTAGATTTTATATGAAGATATTCCCGTTTCCAATGAAATCTTCACAGTCATCCATATATCCACTTGCAGATTCTACAAAAAGTGTGTTCCAACACTTCTGTATCAAAAGAAATGTTCAAATCTGTTAGCTGAGGACATACATCCCAAATAAGTTTCTGAGAAATCCTCTGTCACGTTTTTATGGGAAGTTATTTCCTTTTTCACCATAGGCCTGAAAGCGCTCGAAATGTCCACTTCCAGATACTACAGAAAATGTGTTTCAAACCTGCCCTATGAAAGGGAATGTGCACCTCTGTGACTTGAATGCAGATATCACAAAGTAGTTTCTGACAGCGCTTCTGTCTACATTTTAGATGAAGATATTCCCGTTTACAGTGAAATCGTTAGAGCTATCCAAATATCCACTTACTGATTCTACAAAAATAGGGTTTCCAAACTGCTCTAACCAAAGAAAGGTTGAACTCCATTAGTTGAGGACACTCATGACAAAGAAGTTTCTGAGAATGCTTCCGTCCAGATTTTCAATGAAGACATTCCCTTTTCCAGAGAAATCTTCACAGTTATCCAAATATCCACTGCAGATTCTACAGAAAGATTGTTTCCAAACTGGTGTATCAAAAGAAAGGTTCAACTCTGTTAGTTGAGGATACTAATCACAATGAAGTCTCTGAGAATGCTGCTGTCTAGATTTTATATGAAGATATTCCCGTCTGCAACGAAATCATCACAGTTATCCAAATATCCACTTGCAGATTCTACAAAAAGCGTGTTTCTAAACTGATATATCAAAAGAAAGGATGAACTCGGTTATTTGAGAACACACATCACAAAGAAGTTTCTGAGAATGCTTCTGTCTAGATTTTACATGAAGATATTCCATTTTCCAACGAAATCGTTAGAGCTACCCAAATATCCACTTACAGATTCTACAAAAAGAGTGTTTCCAAACTGCTCTGTCAATAGAAAGGTTGAAATCTGTTTGTTGAGGACACATCAGAAAGAAGTTTCTGAGAATGCTTCTGTCTAGATTTTATAGTAAGATATTCCCGTTTCCAATGAAATCTTCACAGTTATTCAAATATTCACCTGGAGATTCTACAAAAACAGTGTTTCCAAACTGCTGTATCAAAAGAAAGGTTGAACTGTGTTAGTTGAGGACACACATCACAAAGATCCTTCTGAGAATGCTTCTGTGTAGATTTTATATGAAGATATTCCGTTTCCAACGAAATCTTCACATTTATCCACATATCCTCTTGCAGATTCTACAAAAAGAGAGTTTCCACACTGTTGTATCAAAAGAAAGTTTGAACTCTGTTAGTTGAGGACACACATCACAAAGAAGTTTCTGAGAATGCTTCTGTCTAGATTTTATATGAAGTTATTCCCGTTTCCAAGGAAATCGTTAGAGCTATCCAAATATCCTCTCACAGATTGTACAAAAAGAGTGTTTCCAAACTGCTCTATCAAAAGAAAGGTTGAACTCTGTTAGTTGAGGACACACATCCCAAATAAGTTTCTGAGAATGCTTCTGTCTAGATTTTATGGGAAGATATTTCCTTTTTCACCATTGGCCTGAAAGCGCTCGGAATGTACACTTCCAGATACTACAGAAGGAGTGTTTCAAACCTGCTCTATGAAAGGGAATGTTCAGCTCTGTGACTTCAATGCACATATCACAAAGTTGTTTCTGACAGTGCTTCTGTCTAGATTTTAGATGAAGATATTCCCGTTTCCAACAAAATCGTTAGAGCTATCCAAGTATCCACTTACAGATTCTACAAAAAGGGTGTTTCCAAACTGCTCTATCAAAACAAAGGTTGAGCTCTGTGAGTTGAGGACACAAATCACAAAGAAGTTTCTGAGAATGCTTCTCTCTAGATTTTATATGAAGATATTCCCGTTTCCAACGAAAGCTTCACAGTTATCCTAATATCCACTTGCGTATCCTAGAAAAAGAGTGTTTCCAAACTGCTGTATCAAAAGAAAGGTTGAACTCTGTTAGTTGAGGACACACATCCCAAATAAGTTTCTGAGAATGCTCCTGTCTCGTTTTTATGGGACGATATTTCCCTTTTCACCATAGGCCTCAAAGCGCTCGAAATGTCCACTTGCAGATAGTTCAAAAAGAGTATTCCAAACCTGCTCTTAGAAAGGGAATGTTCAGTTCTGCGAGTTCAATGCAGATATCACAAAGTAGTTTCTGAGAGTGCTTCTGTCTAGATTTTAGATTAAGATATTCAGGTTTCCAACGAAAGCATTAGAGCTATCCATATATCCACTTGCAGATTCTACAAAAAGAGTGTTTCCAAACTGCTCTATCAAAAGAAAGGTTCAACTCTGTTAGTTGAGGACCCACATCCCAAATAAGTTTCTGAGAATGCTTCTGTCAAGATTTTATGGGAAGATATTTGCTTTTTCACCATAGGCCTGAAAGCGCTCGAAATGTCCACTTCCAGATACTACAGAAGGAGTGTTTCAAACCTGCTCTATGAAAGGGAATGTTCAGCTCTCTGACTTGAATGCAGATATCACAAAGTACTTTCTGACCGTGCTTCTGTTTAGATTTTAGACGAATATATTCCCAATTCCAACGAAATCATTAGAGTTATCCAAATATCCTCTTACAGATTCTACAAAAAGAGTGTTTCCAAACTGCTCTATCAAAAGAAAGGTTGAACTCTGTTAGTTGAGGACACACATCACAAAGAAGTTTCTGAGAATGATTCTGTCTAGATTTTATATGAAGATATTCCCGTTTCCAATGAAATCTTCAGAGTTATCCAAATATCCACTTGCAGATTCTACAAAAAGAGTGTTTCCAATCTGCTGTATCAAAAGAAAGATTCAACTCTGTTAGTTGAGGACACACATCACAAAGAAGTTTCTGAACACGCTTCTGTCTAGATTTTATATGAAGATATTCACGTTTCCAATGAAATCGTTAGAGCTATCCAAATATCCTCTTACATATTCTTCAAAAAGAGTGTTTCCAAACTGCTCTATCAAAAGAAAGGATGAACTCCGTTAGTTGAGGACACACATCACAAAGAAGTTTCTGAGAATGCTTCTGTGTCGTTTTTATGTGAAGATATTTCCTTTTTCACCATAGGCCTGAAAGCGCTCGAAATGTCCACTTCCAGATACTACAGAAAGAGTGTTTCAAACCTGCCCTATGAAAGGGAATGTTCACCTCGCTGACTTGAACGCAGATATCACAAAGTAGTTTCTGACAGTGCTTCTGTGTAGATTTTAGATGAAGATATTCCCGTTTACAGTGAAATCGTTAGAGCTATCCAAATATCCACTTACAGATTCTACAAAAAGAGTGTTTCCAAACTGCTCTAACGAAAGAAAGTTTCAACTCCGTTAGTTGTGGACACTCATATCAAAGAAGTTTCTGAGAATGCTTCTGTCTGGATTTTATATGAAGATATTCCCGTTTCCACAGAAATCTTCACAGTTATCCAAATATCCACTTGCAGATTCTACAGAAAGATTGTTTCCAAACTGGTATATCAAAAGAAAGGTTCAACTCTGTTAGTTGAGGACACAAATCACAAAGAAGTTTCTGAGAATGCTTCTGTCTAGATTTTATTTGAAGATATTCCCGTTTGCAACGAAATCTTCACATTTATCCAAATATCCACTTGCAGATTCTTCAAAAAGTCTGTTTCCAAACTGCTGTATCAAAAGAAAGGATGAACTCTGTTAGTTGATGACACACATCACTAAGAAGTTTCTGAGAATGCTTCTGTTTAGCTTTTATATGAAGATATTCCAGTTTCCCAAGAAATCGTTACTGCTTACCAAATATCCTCTTACAGATTCTACAAAAAGGGTGTTTCCAAACTGCTCTATCAAAAGAAAGGTTGAACTGTGTTAGTTGAGGACACACATCACAAAGAAGTTTCTGAGAATGCTTCTGTCTAGATTTTATAAGAAGATATTCCCGTTTCCAACGAAATCTTCACAGTTATCCAAATATCCACTTGCAGATTCCACAAAAAGTGTGTTTCCAAACTGCTGTAACAAAAGAAAGGTTGAACTCTGTTAGTTGAGAACACACATCACACAGAAGTTTCTGAGAATGCTTCCGTCTAGATTTTATATGAAGATATTCCCGTTTCCAAGGAAATCGTTAGAGCTCTCCAAATATCCACTTACAGATTCTACAAAAAGAGTTTTTCCAAACCGCTCTATCAAAAGAATTGTTGAACTCTGTTAGTTGAGGACACACACCCCAAAGAAGTTTCTGAGAATGCTTCTGTCTAGTTTTATATGAAGATATTACCATTTCCAATGAAATCTTCACAGTTAACCAAATATCCACTTGCAGATTCTACAAAAAGAGTGTTTACGGCCGGGCGTGGTGGCTCACATCTGTAATCTCAGCACTTTGGGAGGCCGAGGTGGGCGTATCACGAGGTCAGGAGATGGAGACCATCCTGGCTAACACGGTGAAATCCCGTGTCTACTAAAAATACAAAAAATTAGCCGGGCGTGGTAGTGGGCGCCTGTAGTCCCAGCTACTCGGGAGGCTGAGACAGGAGAATCGCATGAACCCGGGATGTGTAGCTTGCAGTGAGCCGAGATCACACTACTGCACTCCAGCCTGGGTAACATAGCAAGACTCCGTCTCAAAAAAAAAAAAAAAGAGTGTTTCCAAACTGCTCTATCAAAAGAAAGGTTCAACTATGTTAGTTGAGGACCCACATCCCAAATAAGTTTCTGAGAGTGCTTCTGTCTAGATTTTATGGGAAGATATTTCCTTTTTCACCATAGGCCTGAAAGCGCTCGAAATCTCCACTTCCAGATACTACAGAAGGAGTGTTTCAAACCTGCTCTGTGAAAGGGAATGTTCAGCTCTCTGGCTTGAATGCAGATATCACAAAGTACTTTCTGACAGTGCTTCTGTTTAGATTTTAGACGAATATATTCCCGATTCCAACGAAATCGTTAGAGTTATCAAATATCCTCTTACAGATTCTACAAAAAGAGTGTTTCCAAACTGCTCTATCAAAAGAAAGGTTGGACTCTGTTAGTTGAGGACAGACATCACAAAGAAGTTTCTGAGAATGCTGCTGTATAGATTTTATATGAAGTTATTTCCTTTTTCAACACAGGCCTGAAAGGGCTCGAAATGTCCACTTCCACATACTACAGAAAGAGTGTTTCAAACCTGCTCTATGAAAGGGAATGTTCAGCTCTGTGAGTTGAATGCAGATATCACAAAGTAGTTTCTGACAGTGCTTCTGTCTAGATTTTAGATGAAGATAATCCCGTTCACAGCGAAATCTTCACAGTTATCCAAATATTAACTTGCAGATTCTACAAAAAGAGTGTTTCCAAACTGGTGTATCAAAAGAGAGGTTCAACTGTGTTAGTTGAGGACACACATCGCAAAGAAGTTTCTGAGAATGGTTCTGTCTAGATTATAAATGAAGATATTGCCTTTTCCAACGAAATCGTTAGAGCTATCCAAATATCCTTTTACAGATTCTACAAAAAGAGTGTTTCCAAACTGCTCTTTCAAAAGAAAGGTTGAAATCTGTAAGTTGAGGACACACATCACAAAGAAGTTTCTGAGAATGCTTCCTTTTAGATTTTATATGAAGATATTCCCGTTTCCTACGAAATCTTCACAGTTATCCAAATATCCACTTGCAGATTCTACAAAAAGAGTGTTTCCAAACTCCTATATCAAAAGAAAGGTTCAACTCTGTTAGTTGAGGACACACATCCCAAATAAGTTTTTGAGAATGCTTCTGTCTCGTTTTTATGTGAAGATATTTCCTTTTTCACCATAGGCCTGAAAGCGCTCGAAATGTCCACTTCCAGATACTACAGAAAGTGTGTTTCCAACCTGCCCTATGAAAGGGAATGTGCACCTCCATGACTTGAATGCAGATATTACAAAGTAGTTTCTGACAGTGCTTCTGTCTAGATTTTAGATGAAGATATTCCCGTTTACAGCAAAATCGTTAGAGGTATCCAAATATCCACTTACAGATTCTACAAAAATAGTGTTTCCAAACTTCTCTAACAAAAGAAAGGTTCAGCTCCATTAGTTGAGTACATTCATAAAAATGAAGTTTCTGAGAATGTTTCTGTCTAGATTTTATATGAAGATATTCCCTTTTCCAGAGAAATCTTCACAATTATCCAAATATCCACTGCAGATTCTACAGAAAGATTGTTTCCAAACTGTTGTATCAAAAGAAATGTTCAACTCTGTTAGTTGAGGACACAAATCACAATGAAGTCTCTAAAAATGCTTCTGTCTAGATTTTATATGAAGATATTCCAGTCTACAACGAAATCTTCACAGTTATCCAAACATCCACTTTCAGATACTACAAAAAGCGTGTTTCCAAACTGATGTATCAAAAGAAAGGATGAACTCTGTTAGTTGAGAACACACATCACAAAGAAGTTTCTGAGAATGCTTCTGTCTGGATTTTATATGAAGATATTCCAGTTTCCAACGAAATCGTTAGAGTAACAAAAATATCCTCTTACAGATTCTACAAAAAGGGTGTTTCCAAACTGCTCTATCAAAAGAAAGGTTGAACTGTGTTAGTTGAGGACACACATCACAAAGAAGTTTCTGAGAATGCTTCTGTCTAGATTTTATATGAAGATATTCCCGTTTACAAAGAAATCTTCACTTTTATCCAAATATCCAATTGCAGATTCTACAAAAAGTGTGTTTCCAAAATGCTGTTTCAAAAGAAAGGTTGAACTCTGTTAGTTAAGACCACACATCACAAAGAAGATTCTGAGAATGCTTCCGTCTAGATTTTATATGAAGATATTTCTGTTTCCAACGAAATTTTCACATTTATCCAAATATCCACTTGCAGATTCCACAAAAAGTGTGTTTCCAAGCTGCTGTATCAAAAGAAAGGTTGAACTCTGTTAGTTGAGGACACACATCACAAAGAAGTTTCTGAGATTGCTTCTGTCTTGATTTTATATGAAGATATTCCGCTTTCCAACGAAATTGTTAGAGCTATCCAAATATACACTTACAAATTCTACAAAGGAGTGTTTCCAAACTGCTCTATCAAAAGAATGGTTGAACTCTGTTGAGGACACACATCACAAAGAAGTTTCTGAGAATGCTTCTGTCCAGATTTTATATGAAGATATTCCCCTTTCCAATGAAATCTTCACTGTTATCCAAATATCCACTTGCAGATTCTACAAAAAGAGTGTTTCCAAACTTTTGTATCAAAAGAAAGGTTGAACTCTGTTAGTTGAGGACACACATCACAAAGAAGTTTCTGAGAATGTTTCTGTGTAGATTTTATATGAAGATATTCCTGTTTCCAATGAAATCTTTAGAGCTATCGAAATATCCTATTACAGATTCTACAAAAAGAGTGTTTCCAAACTGCTCTATCAAAAGAAAGTTTGAACTGTGTTAGTTGAGGACACACATCACAAAGAAGTTTCTTAGAATGCTTCGGTCTAGATTTTATATAAAGATATTCCCGTTTCCAACGAAATCTTCACAGTTATCCAAATATCCACTTTCAGATTCTACAAAAAGATTGTTTCCAAACTTCTGTATCAAAAGAAAGTTTCAGCTCTGTTAGTTGAGGACACACATCACAAATAAGTTTCTGAGAATGCTTCTGCCTAGATTTTATATGAAGATATTCCCGTTTCCAACGAAATCGTTAGAGCTATCCAATTATCCTCCTACTGATTGTACAAAAAGTGTGTTTCCAAACTACACTATCAAAAGAAAGGTTGAACTCTGTTAGTTGAGGACAAACGTCACAAAGAAGTTTCTGAGAATGCTTCTGTCTAGATTTTACAAGAAGATATTCCCGTTTCCAATGAAATCGTTAGAGCTATCCAAATATCCACTTGCAGATTCTACAAAAGTACTGTTTCCAAACTGCTATATCAAAAGAAAGGTGAAACTCTGTTAGTTGAGGACACACATACCAAATAAGTTTCTGAGAATGCTTCTGTCTCCTTTTTATGGGAAGATATTTCCTTTTTCTCCGTAGGCGTGAAAGCGCTCAAAATGTCCACTTCCAGATACTACAGAAAGAGTGTTTCAAACCTGCTCTATGAAAGGGAATGTTCAGCTCTGTGACTTGAATGCAGATATCACAAAGTAGTTTGTGAGAGTGCTTCTGTCTAGATTTAAATGAAGATATTCCCGTTTCCAACGGAATCGTTAGATCTAACCAAATATCCACTTACAGATTCTACAAAAAAAGTGTTTCCGAACTGCTGTATCAAAAGAAAGTTTGAAGTCTGTTAGTTGAGGACACACATCACAAAGTAGTTTCTGAGAATGCTTCAGTCTAGATTTTATATGAAGATATTCCCGTTTCCAATGAAATCTTCACAGTCATCCATATATCCACTTGCAGATTCTACAAAAAGTGTGTTCCAACACTTCTGTATCAAAAGAAATGTTCAAATCTGTTAGCTGAGGACATACATCCCAAATAAGTTTCTGAGAAATCCTCTGTCACGTTTTTATGGGAAGTTATTTCCTTTTTCACCATAGGCCTGAAAGCGCTCGAAATGTCCACTTCCAGATACTACAGAAAATGTGTTTCAAACCTGCCCTATGAAAGGGAATGTGCACCTCTGTGACTTGAATGCAGATATCACAAAGTAGTTTCTGACAGCGCTTCTGTCTACATTTTAGATGAAGATATTCCCGTTTACAGTGAAATCGTTAGAGCTATCCAAATATCCACTTACTGATTCTACAAAAATAGGGTTTCCAAACTGCTCTAACCAAAGAAAGGTTGAACTCCATTAGTTGAGGACACTCATGACAAAGAAGTTTCTGAGAATGCTTCCGTCCAGATTTTCAATGAAGACATTCCCTTTTCCAGAGAAATCTTCACAGTTATCCAAATATCCACTGCAGATTCTACAGAAAGATTGTTTCCAAACTGGTGTATCAAAAGAAAGGTTCAACTCTGTTAGTTGAGGATACTAATCACAATGAAGTCTCTGAGAATGCTGCTGTCTAGATTTTATATGAAGATATTCCCGTCTGCAACGAAATCATCACAGTTATCCAAATATCCACTTGCAGATTCTACAAAAAGCGTGTTTCTAAACTGATATATCAAAAGAAAGGATGAACTCGGTTATTTGAGAACACACATCACAAAGAAGTTTCTGAGAATGCTTCTGTCTAGATTTTACATGAAGATATTCCATTTTCCAACGAAATCGTTAGAGCTACCCAAATATCCACTTACAGATTCTACAAAAAGAGTGTTTCCAAACTGCTCTGTCAATAGAAAGGTTGAAATCTGTTTGTTGAGGACACATCAGAAAGAAGTTTCTGAGAATGCTTCTGTCTAGATTTTATAGTAAGATATTCCCGTTTCCAATGAAATCTTCACAGTTATTCAAATATTCACCTGGAGATTCTACAAAAACAGTGTTTCCAAACTGCTGTATCAAAAGAAAGGTTGAACTGTGTTAGTTGAGGACACACATCACAAAGATCCTTCTGAGAATGCTTCTGTGTAGATTTTATATGAAGATATTCCGTTTCCAACGAAATCTTCACATTTATCCACATATCCTCTTGCAGATTCTACAAAAAGAGAGTTTCCACACTGTTGTATCAAAAGAAAGTTTGAACTCTGTTAGTTGAGGACACACATCACAAAGAAGTTTCTGAGAATGCTTCTGTCTAGATTTTATATGAAGTTATTCCCGTTTCCAAGGAAATCGTTAGAGCTATCCAAATATCCTCTCACAGATTGTACAAAAAGAGTGTTTCCAAACTGCTCTATCAAAAGAAAGGTTGAACTCTGTTAGTTGAGGACACACATCCCAAATAAGTTTCTGAGAATGCTTCTGTCTAGATTTTATGGGAAGATATTTCCTTTTTCACCATTGGCCTGAAAGCGCTCGGAATGTACACTTCCAGATACTACAGAAGGAGTGTTTCAAACCTGCTCTATGAAAGGGAATGTTCAGCTCTGTGACTTCAATGCACATATCACAAAGTTGTTTCTGACAGTGCTTCTGTCTAGATTTTAGATGAAGATATTCCCGTTTCCAACAAAATCGTTAGAGCTATCCAAGTATCCACTTACAGATTCTACAAAAAGGGTGTTTCCAAACTGCTCTATCAAAACAAAGGTTGAGCTCTGTGAGTTGAGGACACAAATCACAAAGAAGTTTCTGAGAATGCTTCTCTCTAGATTTTATATGAAGATATTCCCGTTTCCAACGAAAGCTTCACAGTTATCCTAATATCCACTTGCGTATCCTAGAAAAAGAGTGTTTCCAAACTGCTGTATCAAAAGAAAGGTTGAACTCTGTTAGTTGAGGACACACATCCCAAATAAGTTTCTGAGAATGCTCCTGTCTCGTTTTTATGGGACGATATTTCCCTTTTCACCATAGGCCTCAAAGCGCTCGAAATGTCCACTTGCAGATAGTTCAAAAAGAGTATTCCAAACCTGCTCTTAGAAAGGGAATGTTCAGTTCTGCGAGTTCAATGCAGATATCACAAAGTAGTTTCTGAGAGTGCTTCTGTCTAGATTTTAGATTAAGATATTCAGGTTTCCAACGAAAGCATTAGAGCTATCCATATATCCACTTGCAGATTCTACAAAAAGAGTGTTTCCAAACTGCTCTATCAAAAGAAAGGTTCAACTCTGTTAGTTGAGGACCCACATCCCAAATAAGTTTCTGAGAATGCTTCTGTCAAGATTTTATGGGAAGATATTTGCTTTTTCACCATAGGCCTGAAAGCGCTCGAAATGTCCACTTCCAGATACTACAGAAGGAGTGTTTCAAACCTGCTCTATGAAAGGGAATGTTCAGCTCTCTGACTTGAATGCAGATATCACAAAGTACTTTCTGACCGTGCTTCTGTTTAGATTTTAGACGAATATATTCCCAATTCCAACGAAATCATTAGAGTTATCCAAATATCCTCTTACAGATTCTACAAAAAGAGTGTTTCCAAACTGCTCTATCAAAAGAAAGGTTGAACTCTGTTAGTTGAGGACACACATCACAAAGAAGTTTCTGAGAATGATTCTGTCTAGATTTTATATGAAGATATTCCCGTTTCCAATGAAATCTTCAGAGTTATCCAAATATCCACTTGCAGATTCTACAAAAAGAGTGTTTCCAATCTGCTGTATCAAAAGAAAGATTCAACTCTGTTAGTTGAGGACACACATCACAAAGAAGTTTCTGAACACGCTTCTGTCTAGATTTTATATGAAGATATTCACGTTTCCAATGAAATCGTTAGAGCTATCCAAATATCCTCTTACATATTCTTCAAAAAGAGTGTTTCCAAACTGCTCTATCAAAAGAAAGGATGAACTCCGTTAGTTGAGGACACACATCACAAAGAAGTTTCTGAGAATGCTTCTGTGTCGTTTTTATGTGAAGATATTTCCTTTTTCACCATAGGCCTGAAAGCGCTCGAAATGTCCACTTCCAGATACTACAGAAAGAGTGTTTCAAACCTGCCCTATGAAAGGGAATGTTCACCTCGCTGACTTGAACGCAGATATCACAAAGTAGTTTCTGACAGTGCTTCTGTGTAGATTTTAGATGAAGATATTCCCGTTTACAGTGAAATCGTTAGAGCTATCCAAATATCCACTTACAGATTCTACAAAAAGAGTGTTTCCAAACTGCTCTAACGAAAGAAAGTTTCAACTCCGTTAGTTGTGGACACTCATATCAAAGAAGTTTCTGAGAATGCTTCTGTCTGGATTTTATATGAAGATATTCCCGTTTCCACAGAAATCTTCACAGTTATCCAAATATCCACTTGCAGATTCTACAGAAAGATTGTTTCCAAACTGGTATATCAAAAGAAAGGTTCAACTCTGTTAGTTGAGGACACAAATCACAAAGAAGTTTCTGAGAATGCTTCTGTCTAGATTTTATTTGAAGATATTCCCGTTTGCAACGAAATCTTCACATTTATCCAAATATCCACTTGCAGATTCTTCAAAAAGTCTGTTTCCAAACTGCTGTATCAAAAGAAAGGATGAACTCTGTTAGTTGATGACACACATCACTAAGAAGTTTCTGAGAATGCTTCTGTTTAGCTTTTATATGAAGATATTCCAGTTTCCCAAGAAATCGTTACTGCTTACCAAATATCCTCTTACAGATTCTACAAAAAGGGTGTTTCCAAACTGCTCTATCAAAAGAAAGGTTGAACTGTGTTAGTTGAGGACACACATCACAAAGAAGTTTCTGAGAATGCTTCTGTCTAGATTTTATAAGAAGATATTCCCGTTTCCAACGAAATCTTCACAGTTATCCAAATATCCACTTGCAGATTCCACAAAAAGTGTGTTTCCAAACTGCTGTAACAAAAGAAAGGTTGAACTCTGTTAGTTGAGAACACACATCACACAGAAGTTTCTGAGAATGCTTCCGTCTAGATTTTATATGAAGATATTCCCGTTTCCAAGGAAATCGTTAGAGCTCTCCAAATATCCACTTACAGATTCTACAAAAAGAGTTTTTCCAAACCGCTCTATCAAAAGAATTGTTGAACTCTGTTAGTTGAGGACACACAACACAAAGTGGTTTCTGAGAATGCTTCAGTCTAGATTTTATATGAAGATATTCCAGTTTCCAATGAAATCGTTAGAGCTCTCCGAATATCCAATTACAGATTCTACAAAAAGTGTGTTTCCAAACTGCTCTATCAAAAGAATGGTTGAACTCCGTTAGTTGAGGACACACATCACAAAGAAGTTTCTGAGAATGCTTCTGTCTTGATTTTTTATGAAGATATTCCTGTTTCCAACGAAATCTTCACTCTTATCCAAATATCCACTTGCAGATTCTACAAAAAGTGTGTTTCCAAACTGCTATATCAAAAGAAAGGTGAAACTCTGTTAGTTGAGGACACACATCCTAAATAAGTTTCTGAGAATGCTTCTGTCTCGTTTTTATGTGAAGATATTTCCTTTTTCACCATAGGCCTGAAAGCGCTCAAAATGTCCACTTGCAGATACTATAGAAAGAGCGTTTCCAACCTGCTCTATGAAAGGGAATGTTCAGCTCTGTGACTTGAATTTAGATATTACAAAGTAGTTTCTGAGAGTGCTTCTGTCTCGATTTAAATGAAGATATTCCCGTTTCCAACGAAATTGTTAGAGCTATCCAAATATCCATTTACAGATTCTTCAAAAAGAATGTTTCCAAACTGCTCTATCAAAAGGAAGGTTCAACTCTGTTAGTTGAGGACACACATCACAAAGAAGTTTCTGAGAATGCTTCTGTCTAGATTTTATATGAAGATATTCCCGTTTCCAATGAAACCTTCACAGTTATCCAAATATCCAGTTGCAGATCCTACAAAAAGAGTGTTACCAAACTGCTGTATCAAAAGACAATGATTCTCAGATTCTATGAGACGGTAACTTGAATGTCATGGTTGCTCTGCAACTCATCATGAACTATTGAAACATTATACTCAAATAATACTGTGCTAAATGGCATATGCTCGGCTCACACAAGTCTCTGGAAAAGGCAGGAAATAGCAGGTGCCAAAATTAAGAAAAAGCATGGATGCAAACCTAGAAAATAAGCACATTCTCTGTATTAATATATTTTTTTGCAAATTAGGAAGAAATATTGTTCAATTTTAGTAGCAGAATCCTCATGGAGCCCCTGGATCAGCAATAAGATTTACTGCTATTGAATCAGCCCCAACATCTGGTTTTCTAATTCCTTTTAGCTCTTACTTTAGTCTCTGAGAAGCCAACCTTATAATACCATTTGGAGAGTATAAAAAACTCTAGATTAAAGTTCATCCAGGATCCTCAAACACCAAGTCTGCTAATTTTAAAACCTTCATTTCTTTATAAGGGCAATTTAACTCCTGAAATTTTCTACCTCTAGTAAATGAGAAAACCTCCAAGGAGACAAGATATGTATAGATACTAGTGTACATCCAGCTGCCTTTGAGTTTTCTTCTCATTTAATTTAGTACAATGCTCCATATTGAAATCACTGTCAGCATATGTTTGGCATTAGGCTACTTCAAAAAAAAAACAGCCTTGGAGTGACTCAGTAAGTAGGTTAGTCGAGGTGTGAGATGAGAAAACCCGTCATTTCAGGCAAGGAAACTATTTTGTCCCTCCAATATACGTTATCACATGGTTCCTGACAGCATCATTATTATCTATGAGCGTCTATCTATTTGAAAGAAGGGAAGGAACGAAAGTAAGGATTTATAGCACACTTACTGTGTGTTGGGCATTGTGTTCACACACTTCAACTATTTAAAGCTTAAAGAAGCTCAGAAAGGTTACATGGCTTTCCCAAACAGGATCACACAGACAGCAAGTGGGGAAATTGAGAGGGGAGCCTGCCCTCCTGCCTGCAAAATCCATATTTTTCTAGTCTACAGCACTGGCCCTTAATCAGTGATTCCCACCCTACAGTATCACAATCATTTCAGTCAAGAAAGATACTAAAATTCTACAAATAATACTTCAAACCAAAAATCTAGTTAATTTTAAACATAATTTTAAATATATATGTCACACAGTGCTTTGTATTGAAGAGTAGCTTTAATTAGATGACATCAGGTCAAACAACTTCACAAAAGGGTGGGACTTACTGGACCAAATGCATAGATTTTACACCCCATGTTGATTCCCTTCCATTCCCCCTCACTCCAGAGTGCCAGTCCCTCTATTAAGTCAGGTGCCAGCCATCAGTAATGTCCAAAGACTCTACTTATTGATGTCTTTAAGTGGTGTTGACAACTTATAGAAGCTCTCACTGTAAATGGATGATACTGTGAGTAACAATTTTCCATGCAGTAAACCATTCAAAAGAGTTGAAGAACAAACAAACAAAAAAAAAGAAAGGTTCAACTCTGTTAGTTGAGGACACACATCTCAAATAAGTTACTGAGAATGCTTCTGTCTAGATTTTATGGGAAGATATTTCCTTTTTCACCATAGGCCTGGAAGTGCTCGAAATGTCCACTTCCAGATACTGCAGAAAGAGTGTTTCAAACCTGCTCTACGAAACAGAATGTTCAGCTCTGTGACTTGAATGCAGACATCATAAAGCAGTTTCTGAGAGTGCTTCCGTCTAGATTTTAGACGACGATATTCCCGTTTAAAACAAAATCGTTAGAGCTTTCCAATTATCCACATACTGATTCTACAAAAAGAATGTTTCCAAACTGCTGTATCAAAAGAAAGGCTGAACTCTGTTAGTTGAGGACACACATCACAAAGAAGAATCTAAGAATGCTTCTGTCTAGATTTAATATGAAGATATTCCTGTTTCCAATGAAATCTTCACAGTTATCCAAATATCCACTTGCAGATTCTACAAAAAGAGTGTTTCCAAATTGCTATATCAAAAGAAAGGTTCAACTCTGTTAGTTGAGGACACACATCACAAAGAAGTTTCTGAGAATGCTTCTATCTAGATTTTAGATGAAGATATTCCCGTTTCCAACAAAATCGTTAGAGCTATCCAAATATCCACTTACAGATTCTACAAAAACAGTGTTTCCAAACTGCTCTATCAAAAGAAAGGTTCAACTTTGTGAGTTGAGGACACACATCACAAAGAAGTTTCTGAGAATGCTTCTGTCTAGATTTTATATGAAGATATTCCCGTTTCCAACGAAATCTTCACATTTATCCAAATATCGACTTGCAGATTCTACAAACAGAGTGTTTCCAAACTGCTGTAACAAAAGAAAGGTTGAAATCTGTTAGTTGAGGACACACATCACAAGTAGGTTTCTGAGTATGCTTCTGTCTCCTTTTTATGTGAAGATATTTCCTTTTTCACCATAGGCCTGAAATCGCTCGAAATGTCCACTTCCAGATACTACAGATTGAGTGTTTCAAACCTGCTCCATGAAAGCGAATGTACAGATCTGTGACTTGAATGCACATATGACAAAGTAGTTTCTGACAGTGCTTCTGTCTAGATTTTAGATGAACATATTCCCGTTTCTAACGAAATCGTTAGAGCTATCCAACTATCCACTTACAGATTCTACAAAAAGAGTGTCTCCAAACTGCTCTATCAAAAGAAAGGTTGAACTCCGTTAGTTGAGGACACTCATCACAAAGAAGTTTCTGAGAATGCTTCTGTCTAGATTTTATATGAAAATACTCCCGTTTCCAACGAAATCTTCACAGTTATGCAAATACCCACTTGCAGATTCTACAAAAAGAGTGTCTCCATACTGCTGTATCAAAAGAAAGTTTGAACTCTGTTAGTTGAGGACACACATCACAAAGAAGTTTCTGAGAATGCTTCTGTCTAGATTTTATATGAATATATCCAGTTTCCAACGAAACCTTCACAGTTGTCCAAATATCCACTTGCAGATTCTACAAAAAGAGTGTTTCCAAACTGTTTTATCAAAAGAAAGGTTCAACTCTGTCAGTTGAGGACACACATCACAAAGAAGTTTCTGAGAATGTTTCTGTCCATTTTTTATATGAAGTTATTCCCGTTTCCAATGAAATCGTTAGAGCTATCCAAATATCCTCTTACAGATTGTACAAAAAGAGTGTTTCCAAACTGCTCTATCAAAAGAAAGGTTGAACTCTGTTAGTTGAGGACGCACATCCCAAATAAGTTTCTGAGAATGCTTCTGTCTAGATTTTATGGGAAGATATTTCCTTTTTCACCATTGGCCTGAAAGCGCTCAAAATGTACACTTCCAGATACTACAGAAGGAGTGTTTCAAACCTGCTCTATGAAAGGGAATGTTCAGCTCTGTGACTTCAATGCACATATCACAAAGTTGTTTCTGACAGTGCTTCTGTCTAGATTTTAGGCGAAGATATTCCCGTTTCCAATGAAATCGTTAGAGCTTTCCAATTATCCACATACTGATTCTACAAAAAGAATGTTTCCAAACTGCTGTATCAAAAGAAAGGCTGAACTCTGTTAGTTGAGGACACACATCACAAAGAAGTTTTTGAGAATGCTTCTGTCTAGATCTTATATGAAGATATTCCCGTTTCCAACGAAATCTTCACAGTTATCCAAATATCCACTTCCAGATTCTACAAAAAGAGTGTTTCCAAGCTGCTGTATCAAATGAAAGGTTGAACTCTGTTAGTTGAGGACACCCATCACAAAGAAGTTTCTGAGAATGCTTCTGTCTAGATTTTATGGGAGGATATTTCCTTTTTCACCATAGGCCTCAAATGGCTGAAAATGTCCACTTCCAGATACTACAGAAAGAATGTTCCAAACCTACTCTACGAAAGGGAATGTTCAAGTCTGTGACTTGAATGCAGACATCAAAAAGTAATTTCTGAGAGTGCTTCTGTCTAGATTTTAGATGAAGATATTCCCGTTTCCAACAAAATCGTTAGAGCTATCCAAATATCCACTTACAGATTCTACAAAAACAGTGTTTCCAAACTTCTCTATCAAAAGAAAGGTTCAACTCTGTGAGTTGGGGACACACATCCCAAAGAAGTTTCTGAGTATGCTTCTGTCTCGTTTTTATGTGAAGATATTTCTTTTTTCACCATAGGCCTGAAATCACTCAAAATGTCCACTTCCAGATACTACAGATTGAGTGTTTCAAACCTGCTCTATGAAAGCGAATGTTCAGATCTGTGACTTGAATGCAGATATCACAAAGTAGTTTCTGACAGTGCTTCTGTCTAGATTTTAGAGGAAGTTATTCCCGTTTCCAACGAAATTGTAAGAGCTATCCAACTATCCACTTACAGATTCTACAAAAAGAGTGTTTCCAAACTGCTCTATCAAAAGAAAGGTTCAACTCCGTTAGCTGAGGACACTCCTCACAAAGAAGTTTCTGAGAATGTTTCTGTCTAGATTTTATACGAAGATATCCCCGTTTCCAAAGAATTCTTCACAGTTATCCAAATATCCACTTGCAGATTCTACAAAAAGAGTGTTTCCAAACTGGTGTATCAAAAGAAAGGTGCAACTCCGTTAGTTGAGGACACACAACCCAAAGAAGTCTCTGAGAATGCTTCTGTCTAGATTTTATATGAAGAAATACCGGTTTGCAACGAAATCGTTAGAGCTATCCAAATATCCTCTAACAGAGTCTACAAAAAGAGTGTTTCCAAACTGCTTTATCAAAAGAATGGTTGAACTCTGTTAGTTGAGGACACACATCCGAAATAAGTTTCTGAGAATGCTTCTGTCTACAGTTTAAATGAAGATATTCCCGTTTCCAACGAAATCTTCACAGTTATCCAATCATGCAATCGCAGATTCTACAAAAGAGTGTTTCCAAACTGCTCTATCAAAAGAAAGGTCCAACTCTGTTAGTTGAGGACACACATCCCAAATAAGTTTCTGAGAAAGCATCTGTCTCGTTTTATTGGGAAGACATTTCCTTTTTCATCATTGGCCTGAAAGCGCTCGAAATGTCCACTTCCAGATACAACAGAAAGAGTGTTTGAAACCTGCTCTATGAAAGGGAATGTTCACCTCCTTGAATTGAATGCAGATATCACAAAGTAGTTTCTGACAGTGCTTCTGTCTAGATTTTATATGAAGATATTCCCGTTTCTAATGAAATCTTTAGAGCGATCCAAATATCCACTTACAGATTCTACTAAAAGAGTGTTTCCAAACTGCTGTATCAAAAGAAAAGTTCAGTTCTGTTAGTTGAGGACACACTTCACAAACAAGTTTCTGAGAATGCTTCTGTCTAGATTTTATACAAAGATATTCCCGTTTCCAAGGAAATCGTTAGAGGTATCCAAATATCCTCTTACAGATTCCACAAAAAGAGTGTTTGCAAACTGCTGTATCAAAAGAAAGGTTGAACTCTGTTAGTTGAGGGAAAACATCACAAAGAAATTTCTGAGAATGCTTCTGTCTAGATTTTATATGAAGGTATTCCAGTTTCCAATGAAATCTTCACAATTATCCATATATCCACTTGCAGATTCTACAAAAAGAGTTTTTCAAAACTGCCGTATCAAAAGAAGGGTTGAACTCTGTTAGTTGAGGACACACATCACAAAGATGTTTCTGAGAATGCTTCTGTCTAGATTTTATATGAATATATTCCCGTTTCCAACGATATCTTCACAGTTATCCAAATATCCACTTGCAGATTCTACAAAAAGCGTGCTTCCAAACAGCTGTATCAAAAGAAAGGTAGAACTCTGTTAGTTGAGGACACACATCCCAAATAAGTTTCTGAGGATGCTTCTGTCTAGATTTTATGGAAAGATATTTCCTTTTCCACCGTAGGCCTGAAAGCGCTCAAAATGTCCACTTCCAGAAACTACAGAAGGGGTGTTTCAAACCTACTCTATGAAAGGGAATGTTTAGCTCTGTGACTTGAATGCAGATACCACAAAGTAGTTTCTGACAGTGCTTCTGTCTAGATTTTAGACGAAGATATTCCCGTTTCCAACGAAATCTTTAGAGCTATCCAAATGTCCACTTGCAGATTTTACAAAAAGAGTGTTTCCAAATTTGTGTATCAAAAGGAAGGTTGAACTGTGTTAGTTGAGGACACACATCACAAAGAAGTTTCTGAGAATGCTTCTGTCTAGATTTTAAATGAAGATATTCCCTTTTCCAACGAAATCGTTAGAGCTATCCCAATATCCACTTACAGATTCCACAAAAACTGTGTTTCCAAGGTGCTCTGTTAAAAGAAAGGTTGAACTCTGTTAGTTGACGACACACATCACAAAGACGTTTCTGAGAATGCTTCTGTCTAGATTTTATGGGAAGATATTTCCTTTTTCACCATAGGCTTGAAGGTCATCGAAATGTCCACTTCCAGATACTGCTGAAAGAGTGTTTCAAACCTGCTCTATGAAAGGGAATGTTCAGCTCTGTGACTTGAATGCAGATATCACAAAGTAGTTTCTGACAGTGCTTCTGTCTAGATTTTAGATGCAGATTTTCCCGTTTCCATCGAAATCGTTAGAGCTATCCAAATATCCACTTACAGATTCTACAAAAAGAGTGTATCCAAACTGCTCTATCAAAAGAAAAGTTCAAATCTGTTACTTGAGAACACACATCACAAAGAAGTTTCTGAGAATGCTTCTGTCTAGATTTTATATGAAGATATTCCCGTTTCCAAAGAAATCTTCCCAGTTATCCAAATATCCACTTGCAGATTCTACAAAAAGTGTGTTTCCAAACGGCTATATGAAAAGAAAAGTTCAACTCTGTTAGTTGTGGAAACACATCTCAAATAAGTTTCGGAGAATGCTTCTGTCTAGATTTTATGGGAAGATATTTGCTTTTTCATCATAGGCCTGAAAGCGCTCGAAATTCCCACTTCCGGGTGCTACAGAAAGAGTGTTTAAAACCTGCTGTATGAAAGGGAATGTTCAGCTCTCTGACTTGCATGCAGATATCAAAAAGTAGTTTCTGAGAGTGCTTCTGTCTAGATTTTAGATGAAGAAATTCCCGTTTCCAATGAAATCGTTAGATCTATCAAAATACCCACTTACAGATTTTCAAAAAGCGTATTTCCAAACCGCTCTATCAAAACTAAAGTTGAACTCTGTTAGTTGAGGGCACATATCACAAAGAAGTTTCTGAGAATGCTTCTGTCTAGATTTTATATGAAGATATTCCCCTTTCCAATGAAATCTTCACAGTTATCCAAATATCCACTTGCAGATTCTACAAAAAGAGTGTTTCCAAGCTGCCCTATAAAAAGAAGGGTTCAACTCCGTTAGTTGAGGACACTCATCACAAAGATGTTTCTGAGCATGCTTCTGCCCAGATTTTATATGAAGATATTCCCGTTTCCAATGAAATCTTCAGAGTTATCCAAATGTCGACTTGCAGATTCTTCAAAAAGAGTGTTTCCAAGCTGCTGTATCAAAAAAAAGCTTCAACTCTGTTAGTTGAGGCGCACATCGCAAATCAGTTACTGAGTATGCTTCTGTCTCGTTTTTATGTGAAGATATTTCCTTTTTCAACATAGGCCTGAAAGCTCTCGAAATGTCCACTTCCAGATACTACAGATAGAGTGTTTCAAACCCGCTCTCTGAAAGCGAATGTTCAGCTCTGTGACTTGAATGCAGATATCACAAAGTAGTTTCTGACAGTGCTTCTGTCTAGATTTTAGATTAAGATATGCCCGTTTCCAACGAAATCTTCACAGTTATCCAAATATCCACTTGCATATTCTACAAAAAGAGTGTTTCCAAACTGCCGTATCAAAAGAAATGTTCGCCTCTATTAGGTGAGTACACACATCCCAAATAAGTTTCTGAGAAAGCCTCTGTCTCGTTTTTATGGGAAGATATTCCCTTTTTCAATATAGGCTTGAAAGCGCTCCAAATGTCCACTTCCAGATACTACAGAAAGAGTGTTTCAAACCTGCTCAATGAAAGGGAATGTTCAGCTCTGTGACTTGAATGCAGATATCACAAAGTAGTTCCTGACAGTGCTTCTGTCTAGATTTTAGATGAAGATATTCCCGTTTCCAACGAAATTGTTAGAGGTATCCAAATAGCCAATTACAGATTCTACAAAAAGAGTGTCTCCAAACTGCTCTATCAAAAGAAAGGTTGAGCTTTGTTAGTTGAGGACACTCATCACAAAGAAGTTTCTGAGAAATCTTCTCTCTTGATTTTACATGAAGATATTCCCGTTTCCAATGAAATCGTTAGAGCTATCCCAATATCCACTTACAGATTCTACAAAAACTGTGTTTTCAAAGTGCTCTGTCAAAAGAAAGGTTGAACTCTGTTAGTTGAGGACACACTTCACAAAGAAGTTTCTGAGAATGCTTCTGTCTAGATTTTATGGGAAGATATTTCCTTTTTCACCATAGGCCTGAAGGTCCTCGAAATGTCCACTTCCAGATACTGCTGAAAGACTGTTTCAAACCTGCCCTATGAAAGGGAATGTTCAGCTCTGTGACTTGAATGCAGACATCATAAAGTAGTTTCTGAGAGTGCTTCTGTCTAGATTTTAGATGAAGATATTCCCATTTCCAACGAAATCATTAGAGCTATCCAAATATCCCCTTACAGATTCTACAAAAAGAGTGTTTCCAAACTTCTCTATCAAAAGAAAGGTTGAACTCTGTTAGTTGAGGACACACATCACAAAGAAGTTTCTGAGAATGCTTCTGTATAGATTTTATACGAAGATATTCCCTTTTCCAATGATATCTCCACATTTAACCAAATATACACTTGCAGATTCTACAAAAAGCGTGTTTCCAAACTGCTGTATCAAAAGAAGTGTTGAACTCTGTTAGTTGGGGACACACATCCCAAATAAGTTTCTGAGAAAGCCTCTGTCTCGTTTTTATGGGAAGATATTTCCTTTTTCACCATAGGTCTGAAAGCGTTCGAAATGTCCAGTTCCAGATACTACAGAAAGAGTGTTTTAAACCTGCTCTATGAAAGGGAGTGTTCAACGCTCTGCCTTGAATGCAGATATCACAAAGTAGTTTCTGAGAGTGCTTCTGTCTAGATTATAGATGAAGATATTCCCATTTCGAACGAAATCATTAGAGCTATCAAAATATGCACTTACAGAGTCTACAAAAAGAGTGTTTCCAAGCTGCCCTATAAAAAGAAGGGTTCAAATCTGTTAGTTGAGGACATTCATCACAAAGATGTTTCTGAGAATGCTTCTGTCTAGATTTTATATGAAGATATTCCCGTTTCCAACAAAATCTTCACAGTTATCCAAATATCCACTTGCAGATTCTACAAAAAGAGTGTTTCCAAACTGCTCTATCAAAAGAAAAGTTCAACTCTGTTAGTTGAGGACACTCATCACAAAGAAGATTCTGAGAATGACTCTGTCTAGATTTTATATGAAGATATTCCCGTTTCCAACGAAATCTGCACAGTTATCCAAATATCCACTTGCAGATTCTAGAAAAAGAGTGTTTCCAAACTGCTCTATCAAAGAAAATTCAACTCCGTTACTTGAGGACACTCATCACAAAGAAGTTTCTGAGAATGCTCGTGTCTACATTTTACATGAAGATATTCCCTTTTCCAACGAAATCTTCACAGTTATCCAAATACCCCCTTACAGATCCCACAAAAAGAGTGTTTCCAAACTGCTCTATCAAAGGAAAAGTTCAATTCTGTTAGTTGAGAACACACATCACAAAGAAGTTTCTGGGAATCATTCTGTCTAGATTTTATACGAAGATATTCCCGTTTGCAATGAAATCGTTAGAGCTATCCAAATATCCTCTTATAGATTCTACAAAAAGAGTGTTTCCAAGCTGCTCTATCAAAAGAATGGTTGAATTCTGTTAGTTGAGGACACATATGAGAAAGAAGTTTCCGAGAATGCTTCTGTCTAGATGTTCAATGAAGATATTCCCGTTTCCAACGAAATCGTTAGAGCTATCCCAATATCCACTTACAGATTCTACAAAAACTGTGTTTCCAAAGTGCCCTATCAAAAGAAAGGTTGAACTCTGTTAGTTGAGGACACACATCACAAAGAAGTTTCTGAGAATGCTTCTGTCTATATTTTATGGGAAGATATTTCCTTTTTCACTGTAGGCCTGAAAACGCTCGAAATGTCTACTTCCAGATACTGCAGAAAGAGTTTTTCAAACCTGCTCTATGAAACGGAATATTCAGCTCTGTGACTTCAATGCAGACATCATAAAGTAGTTTCTGAGAGTGCTTCAGTCTAGATTTTAGATGAAGATATTCCCGTTTCCAATGAAATCGTTAGAGCTCTCCAAATATCCCCTTACATTTTCTACAAGGAGAGTGTTTCCAAACTGCTCTATCAAAAGAAAGTTGAACTCTGTTAGTTGAGGGCACACATCACAAAGAAGTTTCTGAGAATGCTGCTGTAGAGATTTTATATGAAGATATTCCGTATTCCAACGAAATCTTCACAGTTAACCAAATATCCACTTGTAGATTCTACAAAAAGAGTGTTTCCAAACTTCTGTATCAAAAGAAATGTTCAACTCTGTTAGCTGAGGACACACATCCCAAATAAGTTTGTGAGAAAGCCACTGTCTCATTTTTATGGGAAGATATTTCCTTTTTCACCGTAGGCCTTAAAGTGCTCGAAAAGTCCACTTCCAGATACTACAGAAAGAGTGTTTCAAACCTGCCCTATGAAAGGGAATGTTTACCGCTCTGACTTCAATGCAGATATCACAAAGTAGGTTCTGACAGTGCTTCTGTCTAGATTATAGATGACCATATTCCCGTTTCCAACGAAATTGTTAGAGCTATCCAAATATCCAATTACAGATTCTACAAAAACAGTGTTTCCAAACGGCTCAATCAAAAGAAAGGTTGAACTCTGTTAGTTGAGGACACACATCACAAAGATGTTTCTGAGAACGCTTCTGTCTAGATTTTATATGAAAATATTCCCCTTTAAAACGAAATCTTCACAGTTATCTAAACATCAACTTGCAGATTCTACAAAAAGAGAGTTTCCAAACTGCTGTATCAAAAGAAAGTTTGAACTCTGTTAGTTTAAAACACATCACAAAGAAGTTTCTGAGAATGCTTCTGTCTAGATTTTATATGAAGATATTCCCGTTTCCAACAAAATCTTCACAGTTATCCAAATATCCACTTGCAGATTCTACAAAAGGGTGTTTCCAAACTGCTCTATCAAAAGAAAGGTTCAACTATGTTAGTTGAGGACACTCATCACAAAGTAGTTTCTGAGAATGCTCCGGTCTAGATTTTGTATGAGGACATTCCGTTTCCAAATAAATCTTCACAGTTATCCAAATATCTACCTGCAGATTCCACAAAAAGAGTGTTTCCAAAATGCTCTATCAAAAGAAATGTTCAACACTGTTAGTTGAGGACACACTTCCCAAATAAGTTTCTGAGAAAGCCTCTGTCTCGTTTTTATGGGAAGATATTTCCTTTTTCACCATAGGCCTGAAAGCGCTCGAAATGTCCAATTCCAGATACTTCAGAAAGAGTGTTTCAAACCTGATCTATGAAAGGCAATGTTCAGCTCTGTGACTTGAATGCAGACATCACAAAGTAGTTTCTGACAGTGCTTCTGTCTAGATTTTAGATGAAGATATTCCCGTTTCCAATGAAATTGTTAGAGCTATCCAAATATCCACCTACAGATTCTACAGAAAGAGGGTTTCCAAACTGCTGTATTAAAAGAAAGGTTCAACTTTGTTAGTTGAGGACACACATCGCAAAGAAGTTTCTGAGAATGCTTCTGTCTAGATTTTATATGAAGACATTCACGTTTCCAAGGAAATCTTCACTGTTATCCAAATATGCACTTGCAGATTCTACAAAAAGAGTGTTTCCAAACTGCTGTATCAAAAGAAAGGTTGAAGTCTATTAGTTGATGACACACATCCCAAATGAGTTTCTGAGAATGCTTCTGTCTAGATTTTATGGGAAGATTGTTCTTTTTTCACCATAGGCCTCAAAGGGCTCGAAATGTCCACTTCCAGATACTGCAGAAAGAGTGTTTCAAACCTGCTCTATGAAAGGGAATGTTCAGCTCTGTGACATGAATTCAGATATCACAAAGTAGTTTCTGACAGTGCTTCTGTCTAGATTTTAGATGAAGATATCCCCGTTTCCAAAGAAATCGTTAGATCTATCCAAATATCCACTTAGAGATTTTACAAACAGAGTGTTTCCAAACTTCTCTATCAAAACTAAAGTTGCACTCTGTTCGTTGAGGACACACATCACAAAGAAATTTCTGAGAATGCTTCTGTCTAGATTTTATATGAGTATATTCCCCTTTCCAGCGAAAACTTCACAGCTATCCAAATATCCACTTGCAGATTCCACAAAAAGAGTGTTTGCAAACTGCTTAATCAAAAGAAAGGTTCAACTCTGTTAGTTGAGGACACACATCCCATATAAGTTCCTGGAAAATGCTTCTGTCTCGTCTTTATGTGAGGATATTTCCTTTTTCACCATAGGACTTAAAGCGCTCGAAATGTCTACTTCCAGATACTACAGAAAGAGTGTTTCAAACCTGCCCTATGAAAGGGAATGTTTACCGCTATGACTTCAATGCAGATATCACAAAGTAGTTTCTGAGAGTGCTTCTGTCTACATTTCAGATGAAGACATTCCCGTTTCGAATGAAATCGTTACATCTATCCAAATATCCACTTACAGATTCTACAAAAAGAGTGTTTCAAAACTGCTCTATTAAAAGAGAAGTTCAACTCCGTTAGTTGAGGACACTCATCACAAAGAAGTTTCTGAGAATGCTTCTGTCTAGATTTTATATGAAGATATTCCCGTTTCCAACGAAATCTTCACAGTTGTCGAAATATCCACTAGCAGACTCTACAAAAAGAGTGTTTCCAAACTGCCGTACCAAAAAAAAGGTTCAACTCTGTTAGTTGAGGACACACATAACAAAGTAGTTTCTGAGAGTGCTTCTGTCTAGATTTTATATGAAGATATAACCGTTTCCAACGAAATCCTTTGAGATAACCAAATATCCTCTAACAGATTCTACAAAAAGAGTGTTTCCAAACTGCTCTACCAAAAGAAAGGTTGAACTCTGTTAGTTGAGGACACACATCACAAAGAAGTTTCTGACAAAGCTTCTGTCTAGATTTTATATGAAGATATTCCCGTTTATAACGAAATCTTCACATTTATCCAAACATCCACTTGCAGAATTTACAAAAAGTGTGTTTCCAAACTGCTGTATCAAAAGAAAGGATGAACTGTGTTAGTTGAGAACACACATCACAAAAAAGTTTCTGAGAAGGCTTCTGTCTATATTTTAAATGAAGATATTCCCGTTTCTAACGAAATCATTAGGGCTATCCAAATATCCACTTACAGATTCTACAAAAACTGTGTTTCCAAAGTGCTCTATCAAAAGAAAGGTTGAACTCTGTTAGTTGAGGACACACATCACAGAGAAGTTTCTGAGAATGCTTCTGTCAAGATTTTATGGGAAGATATTTCCTTTTTCACCATAGGCCTGAAAGCACTCGAAATGTCCACTTCCAGATACCGCTGAATGAGTGTTTCAAACCTTCTCTATGAAACGGAATGTTCAGCTCTGTGACTTGAATGCAGACATCATAAAGTAGTTTCTGAGAGTGCTTCTGTCTAGATTTTAGATGAAGATATTCCCGTTTCCAACGAAATCATAAGAACTATCCAAATATCCCCTTACAGATTAAACAAAAAGAGTGTTTCCAAACTGCTCTACCAAAAGAAAGGTTGAGCTCTGTTAGATGAGGGCACACTTCACAAAGAAGTTTCTGAGAATGCTTCTGCATAGATTTTATATGAAGATATTCCCTTTTCCAACGAAATCTTCACAGTTAACCAAATATCCACATGCAGATTCTACAAAAAGAGTGTTTCCAAACTGCTGTATCAAAAGAAAGGTTGAACTCGGTTAGCTGAGGACACACATCCCAAATAACTTTCTGAGAAAGCCTCTGTCCTGTTTTTATGGGAAGATATTTCCTTTTTCACCATATGTCTGAAAGCGCTCGAAATGTCCACTTCCAAATACTACAGAAAGAGTGTTTCAAACCTGCTCTATGAAACAGCATGTTCAGCTCTGTGCCTTGAATGCAGATATCACAAAGTAGTTTCTGAGAGTGCTTCTGTCTACATTTCAAATGAAGACATTCCCGTTTCGAATGAAATCGTTACATCTATCCAAATATCCACTTACAGATTCTACAAAAAGAGTGTTTCCAAACTGCTCTATCAAAAGAAATGTTGAACTCTGTTAGTTGAGGACACACATCACAAAGAAGTTTCTGAGAACACTTTGGTCTAGAATTTATATGAAGATATTCTCCTTTAAAAAGAAATCTTCACACTTATCCAAACATCCACTTGCAGATTCTACAAAAAGAGTGTTTCCAAACTGCTGTATCCAAAGAAAGGTTGAACTCTATTAGTTTAGAACACACATCACAAAGAAGTTTCTGAGAATGCTTCTGTCTAGATTTTATATGAAGATATTCCCGTTTCCAACAAAATCTTAACTGTTATCCAAATATCCACTTGAAAATTCTACAAAAAGGGTGTTATCAAACTGCTCTATCAAGAGAAAGGTTCAACTCTGTTAGTTAAGGACATTCATCACAAAGAAGCTTCTGAGAATGCTCCGGTCTAGATTTATATGAGGATATTCCCGTTTCCAAATAAATCTTCACAGTTATCCAAATATCCACTTGCAGATTCTACAAAAAGATTGTTTCCAAACTGCTGTATCAAAAGAAAGTTGAACTCCGTTAGTTGAAAACACACATCACAAAGAAGATTCTCAGAATACTTCTGTCTAGAATTTATATGAATATGTTCCCGTTTCCAACGAAATCTTCACAGTTATCCAAATATCCACTTGCAGATTCTACTAAAACAGTGCTTCCAAACTGCTCTATCTAAATAAAGGTTGAACTCTGTTAGTTGAGGACACTCATCACAAAGAAGTTTCTGAGAATGCTTCTGTCTAGATTTTAGATGAAGATATTCCCGTTTCCAAATTAATCTTCCCAGTTATCCAAATATCCACTTGCAGATTCTACAAAAAGAGTGTTTCCAAACTGCTATATCAAAAGGAAGGTTCAACTCTGTTAGTTCAGGAAACACATCCCGAAAAAGTTTCTGAGAATGCTTCTGTCTAGATTTTATGGGAAGATATTTGCTTCTTCACCATAGGCCAGAAAGCGCTCGAAATGTCCACTTCCAGATACTACAGAAAGAGTGTTTCAATCCTGCTCTATGGTTGGGTATGTTCAGCTCTGTGACTTGAATGCAGATATCACAAAGTTGTTTCTGAGAGTGCTTCTGTCTAGATTTTAGATGAAGATATACCCGTTTCCAATGAAATCGTTAGAGCTACCCAAATATCCACTTACAGATTTCACAAAAACACTGTTTCCAAACTGCTCCATCAAAACAAAAGTTGAACTCTCTTAGTTGAGGGTACACATCACAAAGAAGTTTCTGAGAATGCTTCTGTCTATATTTTATATGAAGATATTCCCGTTTCCAACGAAATCTTCACAGTTATCCAAATATCCACTTGCAGATTCTACAAAAAGAGTGTTTCCAAACTGCTGTCTCAAAAGAAACGCTGAACTCTGTTAGTTGAGGACACACATCCCAAATGAGTTCCTGAGAAAGAATCTGTCTTGTTTTTATGGGATGATATGTCCTTTTTCACCTTAGGCCTGAAAGAGCTCGAAAAGTCCACTTCCAGATACTACAGAAAGAGTGTTTCAAACCTGCTCTATGAAAGGGAATGCTCACCTCCATGAATTGAATGCAGATATCACATACCTTCTGAAAGTGCTTCTGTCTAGATTTTAGATGAAGATATTCCCGTTTCCAACGAAATTGTTAGAGCTATCCAAATATACACTTACAGATTCTACAAAAAGTGTTTTCCCAAACTGCTCTATCAAAACAAAGGTTCAACTCTGTTAGTTGAGGACACTCATCACAAAGAAGTTTCTGAGAATGCTTCTGTCTAGAGTTTATATGAAGATATTCCCGTTTCCAAAGAAATCTTCACAGTTATCCAAACATCCACATGCAGATACTACAAAAAGAGTGTTTCCAACGTGCTGTATCAAAAGGAAAGAAGAACTCTGTTAGTTGAGGACAAACATCACAAAGAAGTTTCTGAGAATGCCTCAGTCTAGATTTTAAATGAAGATATTCCCGTTTCCAACGAAATCGTAAGAGCTATCCCAATATCCACTTACAGATTCTACAAAAACTGTGTTTCCAAAGTGCTCTATCAAAAGAAAGGTTGAACTCTGTTAGTTGAGGACACACATCACAAAGCAGTTTCTGAGAATGCTTCTGTCTAGATTTTATGGGAAGATATTTAGTTTTTCACCGTAGTCCTGAAAGCGCTCGAAATGTCCAATTCCCGATACTGCTGAAAGAGTGTTTCAAACCTGCTCTATGAAAGGAAATGTTCAGCTCTGTGACTTGAATGCAGATGTCATAAAGTAGTTTCTGAGAGTGCTTCTGTCTAGATTTTAGATGAAGAAATTCCCGTTTAGAATGAAAACGATAGATCTATCCAAAAATCCACTTACAGATTTTACAAAAAGGGTGTTTCCAAACTGCTCTATCAGAACTAAAGTTGAACTCTGTTAGTTGAGGGCACACATCACAAAGAAGTTTCTGAGAATGCTTCTCTCTACATTTTATATGAAGATATTCCCTTTTCCAATGAAATCTTCACAGTTATCCAAATATCCACTTTCAGATTCTACAAAAAGTGTGTTTCCAAACTGTTGTATCAAAAGAAATGTTCCACTCTGTTATTTGAGGACACTCAACCCAAATAAGTTTCTGAGAATGCTTCTGTCTCGTTTTTATGAGGAATTATTTCCTTTTTCACCATAGGCTTAAAGTGTTCGAAATGTCCACTTCCAGATACCACAGAAAGAGTGTTTCAAACTTCCCCTATGAAAGGGAATGTTTACCGCTGTGACTTCAATGCAGATATCACAAAGTAGTTTCTGACAGTGATTCTGTCTAGATTTTAGATGAAGATAGTACCGTTTCCAATGAAATCCTTAGAGCTATCCAAATATCCACTTACAGATCCTACAAAAAGACTCTTTCCAAATGGCTCTATCAAAAGAAAAGTTCACCTCCGTTAGTTGAGGGCACTCATCACAAAGAAGTTTCTGAGAATGCTTCTGTCTAGATTTTATACGAAGATATTCCCGTTTCCAATGAAATCTTCACAGTTATCCAAATAACCACCTGCAGATTCTACAAAAAGAGTGTTTCCAAACTGCTGTACCAAAAGAAAGGTTCAACTCTGTTAGTTGAGGACACACATTACAAAGCAGTTTCTGAGAGTGCTTCTGTCTAGATTTTACATGAAGATAATCCCGTTTCCAACGAAATCCTTAGAGCTATCCAAACATCCTCTTACAGATTCTAAAAAAAGATTGTTTCCAAACTGCTCTATCAAAAGAAAGGTTGAACTCTTTTAGTTGAGGACACACATCACAAAGAAGTTTCTGAGAACGCTTCTGTATAGATTTTATATGAAGATATTCCCGTTTCCAATGAAATCTTCACAGTTATCCAAATATCCACTTGCAGATTCTACAAAAAGAGTGTTTCCAAACTGCTGTATCAAAAGAAAGGTTGAACTCTGTTAGTTGAGAACACACATCACAAAGAAGTTTCTGAGAATACCTCTGTCTAGGTTTTATATGAAGATATTCCCGCTTCCAACGAAATCTTCACAGTTTTCCAAATATCCACTTCCAGATTCTACAAAAAGAGTGTTTCCAAACTGCTCTATCAAAAGAAATGTTCAACTCTGTTAGTTGAGGCCACACATCACAAAGAAGTTTCTGAGAATGCTTCTGTCTGGATTTTAACTGAAGATATTCCCGTTTCCAACGAAATCGTTGGAGCTAACCCAATATCCACTTACAGGTTCTACAAAAACTGTATTTTGAAAGTGCTCTATCAAAAGAAAGTTTGAACTCTGTTAGTTGAGGACACACATCACAAAGAAGTTTCTGAGAATGCTTCTGTCTAGATTTTATTGGAAGATATTTCCTTTTTCACAATAGGCCTGAAAGCGCTCGAAATGTCCATTTCCAGATACTGCTGAAAGAGCGTTTCAAACCTGCTCTATGAAAGGGAATGTTCAGCTATGCAACTTGAATGCAGACATCATAAAGTAGTTTCTGAGAGTGCTTCTGTCTGGATTTTAGATGGAGATATTCCCGTTTCCGACGAAATCGTTAGAGCTATCCACATATCGACTTACAGATTCTAGGAAAAGAGTGTTTCCAAACTGATCTATCCAAAGAAATGTTGAACTCTCCTAGTTGGGGGCACACATCACAAAGAAGTTTCTTAGAATACTTCTGCATAGATTTTATATGAAGATATTCCCTTTTCCAACGAAATCTTCACAGTTAACCAGATATCCACTTGCAGATTCTACAAAAAGAGTGCTTCCAAACTGCTGTATCAAAAGAAAGGTTGAACACTGTTAGTTGAGGACACACATCCCAAATTTGTTTCTGAGAATGATTCTGTCTTGTTTTTATGGGATGATATTTCCTTTTTCACCATAGGCCTGAAAGCGCTCGAAATGTCCACTTCCAGATACTACAGATAGAGTTTTTCAAACCTGCTCTATGAATGGGAATGTTCACCTCCGTAAATTGAATGCAGATATCACTAAGTTGTTTCTGACAGTGCTTCTGTCTACATTTTAGATGAAGATATTACCGTTTTCAATGAAATTGTTAGAGCTATCAAAATATCCACTTACAGATTGACCAAAAAGTGTGTTTCCAAGCTGCTCTATCAAAAGAAAGGTTCAACTCTGTTAGTTGAGGACACTCATCACAAAGATGTTCCTGAGAATGCCTCTGTCTAGATTTTATATGAAGATATTCCCGTTTCCAATGAAATCTTCACAGTTATCCAAATATCCACTAGCAGCTTCTACAAAAAGAGTGTTTCCAAACTGCTGTACCAAAAGAAAGGTTAAACTCTGTTAGTTCAGGACACACATCACAAAGCAGTTTCTGAGAGTGCTTCTGTCTAGATTTTATAGGAAGATATAACCGTTTCCAACGAAATCGTTAGATCTATCCAAATATCCATTTACAGATTTTACAAAAGGACTGTTTCCAAACGGCTCTATCATAACTAAAGTTGAACTCTGTTAGTTGAGGGCACTCATCACAAAAAAGTTTCTGAGAATGCTTCTGTCTAGATTTTATATGAAGATATTCCCGTTTACAACGAAATCTTCACAGTTATCCAAATATCCACTTGCAGATTCTACAAAAAGAGTGTTTCCAAACTGCCGTATCAAAAGAAAGGTTCAACTCTCTTAGTTGAGGACACACATCACAAATTTGTTTCTGAGAATGATTCTGTCAGCATTTTATGGGAAGATATTTCCTTTTTCACAACTGGCCTAAATGCGTTTGAAATATCCCCTTGCATATAGCACAGAAAGAGAGTTTCAAACCTACTCTATGAAAGGAAATGTTCAGCTCTGTGACTTGAAGGCAGATATCACAAAGTTCTTTCTGAGAGTGCTTCTGTCTAGATTTTAGATGAAGATATTCCCGTTTCTAATGAAATCGTTAGAGCTATCCAAATATCCACTTAGAGATTCCACAAAAAGTGTGTTTCCAAACTGCTCTATCAAAAGAAAGGTTGAACTCTGTAAGTTGAGGACACACATCACAAAGAATTTCCTTCTGAGAATGCTTCTGTCTAGATTTTATGGGAAGATATTTCCTTATTCACCAAAGGCAAGCGCTTGAAATGTCCACTTGCAGATAGTACACAAAGAGTGTTTTAATCCTGCTCTGTGAAAGGGAATGTTCAGCTCTGTGACTTGAATGCAGATGTCACAAAGTTGATTCTGAGAGTGCTTCTGTCTAGATTTTAAATGAAGATATTCCCGTTTCCAATGAAATCGTTAGATCTATCCAAATATACACTTACAGATTCTATAAAAAGTGTGCTTCCAAACTGCTCCATCAAAAGAATGGTTGAACTCTGTTAGTTGAGGACACACATCACAAAGAAGTTTCTGAGAATGCTTCTGTCTAGATTTTATGGGAAGATATTTCCTTTTTCACCATAGGCCTGAAAGCGCTTGAAATGTCCACTTGCAGATAGTACAGAAACAGTGTTTCAATCCTGCTCTATGAAACGGAATGTTCAGCTCTGTGACTTGAATGCAGATGTCACAAAGTTGTTTCTGAGAGTGCTTCTGTCTAGATTTTAGATGAATATATTCCACTTTCCCACGAAATTGGTAGAGCTATCAAAATATCCACTTACAGATTCCACAAAAAGTGTGTTTCCAAACTGCTCTGTTGAAAGAAACGTTGAACTCTGTTAGTTCAGGACACACATCACAAAGAAGTGTCGGAGAATGCTTCGGTCTAAATTTTATATGAAGATATTCCCGTATCCAACGAAATCTTCACAATTATCCAAATATCCACTTGCAGATTCTACAAAAAGAGTGTTTCCAAACTGCTGTATCAAAAGAAAGGTTCAACTCTGTTAGTTGAGGAGACACATCTCAAATTTGTTTCTGAGAATGATTCTGTCTAAATTTTATCGGAAGATATTTCCTTTTTCAACATAGGCCTCAATGCGCTTGAATTGTCCCCTTGCATATAGTACGGAAAGAGTATTTCAAATCTGCTATATGAAAGGGAATGTTCAGCTCTGTGACTTGAATGCAGATATCACAAAGTTGTTTCTGAGAGTGCTTTTATCTAGATTTTAGATGAAGATATACCCGTTTCCAATGAAATCGTTAGAGCTATCCAAATAACCATTTAGAGATTCCACAAAAAGTGTGTTTCCAAACTGCTCTATCAAAAGAATGGTTGAACTCTGTAAGTTGAGGACACACATCGTAAAGAAGTTTCTCAGAATGCTTCTGTCTGGATTTTATATGAAGATATTCCCGTTTCCAAAGAAATCTTCACAGTTATCCAAATATCCACTTGCAGATTCTGCAAAAAGGGTGTTTCCAAACTGCTGTATGAAAAGAATGGTTGAACTCTGTTAGTTGAGGACACACATCACAAAGAAGTTTCTGAGAATGCTGCTGTCTAGATTTTATATGAAGATATTCCCGTTTCCAACGAAATCTTCACAGTTATCCGAATATCCATTGCAGATTCTACAAAAAGTGTGTTTCCAAATTGCTGTATCAAAAGAAAGGTTGAACTCTGTTAGTTGAGGACAGATATCACAAACAAGTTTCTGAGAATGCTTCTGTCTAGATTTTATCTGAAGATATTCCCGTTTCCAGCGAAATCTTCACAGTTATCCAAATATCCCCTTGTAGATTCTACAAAAAGACTGTTTCCAAACTACTGTATCAAAAAAAAGGTTCAACTCTGTTAGTTGAGGACACACATCCCAAATTTGTTTCTGAGAATGATTCTGTGTAGATTTTATCGGAAGATGTTTCCTTTTTCACCATAGGCCTGAATGTGCTTGAAATGTCCACTTGCAGATAGTTCAGAAACAGACTTTCAAACCTGCTCTACGAAGGGGAATGTTCAGCTCTGTGACTTGAATGCAGATATCACAAAGTTGTTTCTGAGAGTACTTCTGTCTAGATTTTAGATGAAGATATTCCCGTTTCCAACGTAATCGTTAGAGCTATCAAAATATCCACTTGGAGATTCCACAAAAAGAGGCTTTCCAAACTGTTCTATAAAAACATAGGTTGAACCCTGTTAGTTGAGGACACACATCAGAAAAAGTTTCTGAGAATCCTTCCGTCTGGATTTTATATGAAGATATTCCCGTTTGCACCGAAATCTTCACAGTTATCCAAATATCCACTTGCATATTCTACAAAAAGAGTGTTTCCAAATTGCTGTATGAAAAGAAAGGTTGAGCTCTGTTAGTTGAGGACACACATCACAAAGAAGTTTCTGAGAATGCTTCTGTCTAGATTTTATATGAAGATATTGAAGTTTCCTAGGAAATCTTCAGAGTTATCCAAATATCCCCTTGCAGATTCTACAAAAAGAGTGTTTCCAAACTGCTGTATCAAAAGAAAGGTTCAACTCTGTTAGTTGAGGACAGACATCTCAAATTTGCTTCTGAGAATGCTTCTGTCTAGATTTTATGGGAAGATATTTCCTTTTACAGCATAGGCCTCAAAGCCCTTGAGAAGTCCTCTTGCAGAGAGTACAGAAGGAGTGTTTCAATCCCGCTCTATGAAAGGGAATGTTCAGCTCTGTGACTTGAATGCAGATGTCACAAAGTTGTTTCTGAGAGTGCTTCCGTCTAGATTTTAGATGAAGATATTCCCGTTTACAACGAAATCTTCACAGTTATCAAAATGTCCGCTTGCAGATTCTACAAAAAGAGTGTTTCCAAATTGCTGTATGAAAAGAAACGTTGAACTCTGTTAGTTGAGGACACACATCACAAAGAAGTTTCTGAGAATGCTTCTCTCTAGATTTTATATGAAGATATTCCCATTTCCAGCGAAATCTTCACAGTTATCCAAATATCCGCTTGTAGATCCTACAAAAAGACTGTTTCCAAACTGCTGTATCAAAAGAAATGTTCATCTCGGTTGTTTGACGACACACATCCCAAATTTGTTTCTGAGAATGCTTCTGTCTAGATTTCATATGAAGATAGTTCCGTTTCCAGCGAAATCTTCACAGTTATCCAAATATCGACTTGCAGATTCTGCAAAAAGAGTGTTTCCAAACTCCTGTATCAACAGAAAAGTTCAACTCTGTTAGTTGAGGACACACATCCCAAATTTGCTTCTGAGAATGCTTCTGTCTAGATATTATGGGAAGATATTTCCTTTTTCACCAAAGGCCTGAAAGCGCTTGAAATGTCCCCTTTCAGATAGTACTGAAAGAGTGTTTCAGTGCTGCTCTATGAAAAGTAATGTTCAGCTCTGTGACTTGAATGCACATATCACAAAGTTGTCTCTGAGAGTGCTTCTGTCTAGGTTTTTGATGAAGATATTCCCGTTTCCAATGAAATCGTTAGAGATATCGAAATATCCACTTAGAGGTTCTATAAAAAGAGTGTTTCCAAACTGCTCTATCAAAAGAAAGGTTGAACTCTCTTAGTTGAGGACACAGATCACAACCTAGTTTCTGAGAATGCTTCTGTCTAGATTTTTTGTGAAGATATTCCCGTTTCCAACGAAATCGTTAGAGCTATCCAAGTATCCACTTACAGAGTCTACAAAAAGAGTGTTTCCAAACTGCTCCATCGAAATAAAGGTTGAACTCTGTTAGTTGAGCACACAGATCACAAAGAAGTTGCTGAGAATGCTTCTGTCTGGATCTTATATGAAGATATTCCCGTTTCCAACGAAATCTTCACAGTTATCCAAATATTCACTTGCAGGTTCTACAAAAAGAGTGTTTCCAAACTGCTGTATCAAAAGAAAGCTTCAACTCTGTTAGTTGAGGACACACATCCCAAATTTGCTTCTGAGAATGCTTCTGTCTAGATTTTATGGGAAGACATTTCCTTTTTCACCATAGGCCTCAAAGCGCTTGAAATGTCCACTTGCATGTAGTACACAAAGAGGGTTGCAATCCTGCTCTGTGAAAGGGAATGTTCAGCTCTGTGACTTGAATACAGATGTCACAAAGTTGTTTCTGAGAGTGCTTCTGTCAAGATTTTAGATGAAGATATTCCCGTTTCCAACGAAATCGTTAGAGCTATCCAAATATCCACTTACAGATTCTATAAAAAGTGTGCTTCCAAACTGCTCCATCAAAAGAATGGTTGAACTCCGTTAGTTGAGGACACACATCACAAAGAAGTTTCTGAGAATGCTTCTGTATAGATTTTATATGAAGATATTCCCGTTTACAACGTAATCTTCACAGTTATCCAAATGTCCACTTGCAGATAATACAAAAAGTGTGTTTCCAAATTGCTGTATCAAAAGAAAGGTTGAACCCTGTTAGTTGAGGACACACATCACAAAGAAGTTTCTGAGAATGCTTTTGTCTAGATTTTGTATGAAGATATTCACGTTTCCAACGAAATCTTCACAGTTATTCTAATATCCACTTGCAGATTCTACAAAAAGACTGTTTCCGAACTGCTGTATCAAAAGAAAGGTTCAAATCTGCTAGTTGAGGACACACATCCCAAATTTGTTTCTGAGAATGATTCTGTGTAGATTTTATCGGAAGATATTTCCTTTTTCACCATAGGCCTGAATGCGCATGAAATGTCCACTTGCATGCAATGCAGAAAGAGTGTTTCAAACCTGCTCTAGGAAAGCGAATGTTCAGCTCTGTGACTTGAATGCAGATATCACAAAGTTGTTTCTGGGAGTGCTTCTGGCTAGATTTTTGATGAAGATATTCCCGTTTCCAACCGAATCGTAAGTGCTATAGAAATATCCACTTAGAAATTCTTCAAAAAGAGTGTTTCCAAACTGCTCTACCAAAGAAAGGTTGCACTCTCTTAGTTGAAGACACACATCACAAAGAAGTTCCTGAGAATGCCTCTGTCTAGATTTTATATGAAGATATTCCCGTTTCCAACGAAATCGTTAGAGCTATCCAAATATCCACTTACAGATTCTACAAAAAGAGTGTCTCCAAACTGCTCCCTCAAAAGAAAGGTTGAACACTATTAGTTGAGGACACACATCACAAAGAAGTTTCTGAGAATGCTTCTGTGTAGATTTTATATGAGGATATTCCCGTTTCCAATGAAATCTTCTCAGTTATCCAAATATCCACTTGCAGATTCTACAAAAAGACTGCTTCCAATCTGCTGTATCAACAGAAAGGTTGAACTCTGTTATTTGAGGACTCAAGTCACAAAGAGGTTTCTGAGAATGCTTCTGTCTAGATTTTATATGAAGATATTCCCGTTTACAGTGAAATCTTCACAGTTATCCAAATGTCCACTTGCAGATTCTACAAAAAGAGAGTTTCCAAATTTCTGTATCAAAAGAAAAGTTGGACTCTGTTAGTTGAGGACACACATCCCAAACTTGTTTCTGAGAATGATTCTGTGTAGATTTTATCGGAAGATATTTCCTTTTTCACCATAGGCCTGAATGCTCTTGAAATGTCCACTTGCAGAGACTGCAGAAAGAGTGTTTCAAACCTGCTGTATGAAAGGGAATGTTCAGCTCTGTGACTTGAATGCAGATATCACAAAGTTGTTTCTGGGAGTGCTTCTGTCTAGATTTTAGATGAAGATATTCCCGTTTCCAATGAAATCGTTAGAGCTATCCGAATATCCAATTAGAGATTCTCCAAAAAGTGTCTTTCCAAACAGTTCTATCAAGAGAAAGGTTGAACTCCGTTAGTTGAGGTCACACATCAGAAAAAGTTTCTGAGAATCCTTCCGTCTGGATTTTATAGGAAGATAATCCCGTTTCCAACGAAATCTTCACAGTTATCCAAATATCGCATTGCAGATTCTACAAAAAGAGTGTTTCCAAATTGCTGTATGAAAAGAAAGGTTGAACTCTGTTAGTTGAGGACACAGATCACAAATTTCTTTCTGAGAATGCTTCTGTCTAGATTTTATATGAAGATATTCCCATTTCCAACGAAATCTTCACAGTTATCCAAATATCCCCTTGCAGATTCTACAAAAAGAGTGTTTCCAAACTTCTGCATCAAAAGAAAGGTTCAACTCTGTTAGTTGAGGACACACATCTCAAATTTGCTTCTGAGAATGCTTCTGTCCAGATTTTATGGGAAGATATTTCCTTTTTCACCATAGGCCTGAAAGCGCTTGAAATGTCCACTTGCAGATAGTACAGAAAGAGTGTTTCAATCCTGCTCTATGAAAGGGAATGTTCAGCTCTGTGACTGGAATGCAGATGTCACAAAGTTGTTTCTGAGAGTGCTTCTGGCTAGATTTTAGATAAAGATATTCCCGTTTCCAACGAAATCGTTAGAGCTATCCAAATATCCACTTACAGATTCTACAAAAAGAGTGTCTCCAAACTGCTCTCTTGAAAGAAATGTTGAACTCTGTTGGTTGAGGACACACATCACAAAGAAGTGTCTGAGAATGCTTCTGTCTGGATTTTATATGAAGATATTCCCGTTTCCAATGAAATCTTCACAGTTATCCAAATATCCACTTGCAGGTTCTACAAAAAGAGTGTTTCCAAACTGCTGTATCAAAAGAAAGGTTCAACTCTGTTAGCTGAGGACACACATCCCAAATTTGTTTCGGAGAATGATTCTGTCTAGATTTCATCGGAAGATATTTCCTTTTTCACCATAGGCCTGAAAGCGCTTGAAATGTCCCCTTGCATATAGTACGAAAAGAGTGTTCCAATCCTGCTCTATGAAAGGGAATGTTCAGCTCCGTGACTTGAATGCAGATGTCACAAAGTTGTTTCTGAGAGTGCTTCTGTCTAGATTTTAGATGAAGATATTCCCTTTTCCAACGAAATCGTTAGAGCTATCCAAATATCCACTTAGAGATTCCACAAAAAGAGTGTTTCCAAACTGCTCTATCAAAAGAAAGGTTGAACTCTCTTAGTTGAGGACACACATCACAAAGAAGTCTCTGAGAATGATTCTGTCTAGACTTTATATGAAGATATTCCCTTTTCCAACGAAATCTTCACAGTTATCCAAATATCCACTAACAGATTCTACAAAAAGAGTGTTTCCAAATTGCTGTATCAAAAGAAAGTTTGAACTCTGTTACTTGAGGACACACGTCACAAAGAAGTTTCTGAGAATGCTTCTGTCTAGATTTTATATGAAGCCATTCCCTTTTCCAATGAAATCTTCACAGTTATCCGAATATCCCCTTGCAGATTCTACAAAAATACTGTTTCCAAACTGCTGTATCAAAAGAAAGGTTCAACTCTGTTAGTTGAGGACACACATCTCAATCTGGCTTCTGAGAATGCTTTTGTCTAGATTTTATGGGAAGATATTTCTTTTTTCACCATAGGCCTCAAAGCGTTTGAAAGGTCCACTTGCAGAGAGTACACAAGGAGTGTTTCAGTCCCGCTCTTTGAAAGGGAATGTTCAGGTCTGTGACTTGACTGCAAATGTCACAAAGTTGTTTCTGAGGGTGATTCTGTCTAGATTTTAGATGAAGATATTCCCGATTCCACCGAAATCGTTAGAGCTATACAAATATCCACTTAGAGATTCGATAAAAAGAGTGTTTCCAAATTGATGTATCAAAAGAAAGGTTGATCTCTGTTAGTTGAGGACACACATCACAAAGAACATTCTGAGAATGCTTCTGTCTAGATTTTATATGAAGATATTCCCATTTCCAATGAAATCTTCACAGTTATCCAAATATCCAGTTGCAGATTCTACAAAAAGGGTGTTTCCAAATTGCTGTATCAAAAGAAAGGTTGAACTCTGTTAGTTGAGGACACACATCAGAAAAAGTTTCTGAGAATCCTTCCGTCTGGATTTTATATGAAGATATTCCCGTTTCCAACAAAATCTTCACGGTTATCCAAATATCCACTAGCATATTCTACAAAAAGAGTGTTTCCAAATTGATGTATCAAAAGAAAGGTTGAACTCTGCTAGTTGAGGTCACACATCACAAAGAAGTTTCTGAGAATGCTTCTGTCTAGATTTTATATGAAGATATTCCCGTTTCCAATGAAATCTTCACAGTTATCCAAATATCCCCTTGCAGATTCTACAAAAAGAGGGTTTCGAAACAGCTGTATCAAAAGAAAGGTTCAACCCCGTTAGTTGAGGACACACATCTCGAATTTCCTTCTGAGAATGCTTCTGTCTAGATTTTATGGGAAGATATTTCCTTTTTCACCATTGGCCTGAAAGCGCTTGAAATGTCCACTTGCAGATAGTACAGAAAGAGTGTTTCAATCCTACTCCATGAAAGGGAATGTTCAGCTCTGTGAATTGAATGCAGATGTCAAAAAGTTGTTTCTGAGAGTGCTTTTGTCTAGATTTTAGATGAAGATATTCCCGTTTCCAACGAAATCGTTAGAGCTATCCAAATATTCACTTAGAGATTTTATAAAAAGAGTGTTTCCAAACGGCTCTATCAAATAAAGTTTGAACTCTGTTAGTTGAGGACACACATCACAAAGAAGTTTCTGAGAATGCTTCTGTCTGGATTTTATATGAAGATATTCCCGTTAACAACGAAATCTTCACAGTTATCCAAATGTCCATTTGCAGATTCTACAAAAAGAGTGTTTCCAAATTGCTGTATCAAAAGAAAGGTTGAACTCTGTTAGTTGAGGACACACATCACAAAGAAGATTCTGAGAATGATTCAGTCTAGATTTTATATGAAGATATTCCCGTTTACAAAGAAATCTTCACAGTTCTCCAAATCTCCACTTGCAGATTCTGCAAAAACAGTGTTTCCAAATTGCTCTATCAAAAGAAAGGTTGAACTCTGTTAGTTGGGGACACACATCCCAAAGAAGTTTCTGAGAATGCTTTTGTGTAGATTTTATATGAAGATATTCCCGTTTCCAACGAAATCTTCACAGTTATCCGAATATCCCCTTGCAGATTCTACAAAAAAACTGTTTCCAAACTGCTGTATCAAAAGAAAGGTTCAACTCTGTTAGTTGAGGACACACATCTCAATCTGGCTTCTGAGAATGCTTTTGTCTAGATTTTATGGGAAGATATTTCTTTTTTCACAATAGGCCTCAAAGCGCTTGAAAGGTCCACTTGCAGAGAGTACACAAGGAGTGTTTCAGTCCCGCTCTTTGAAAGGGAATGTTCAGGTCTGTCACTTGACTGCAAATGTCACAAAGTTGTTTCTGAGGGTGATTCTGTCTAGATTTTAGATGTAGATATTCCCGATTCCAACGAAATCGTTAGAGCTATACAAATATCCACTTAGAGATTCGATAAAAAGAGTGTTTCCAAATTGATGTATCAAAAGAAAGGTTGACCTCTGTTAGTTGAGGACACACATCACAAAGAAGTTTCTGAGAATGCTTCTGTCTAGATTTTATATGAAGATATTCCCGTTAACAACGAAATCTTCACAGTTATCCAAATGTCCACTTGCAGATTCTACAAAAAGAGTGTTTCCAAATTGCTGTATCAAAAGAAAGGTTGAACTCTGTTAGTTGAGGACACACATCACAAAGAAGTTTCTGAGAATGATTCTGTCTAGATTTAATATGAAGATATTCCCGTTTACAATGAAATCTTCACAGTTATCCAAATATCCACTTGCAGATTCTGCAAAAAGAGTGTTTCCAAATTGCTCTATCAAAAGAAAGGTTGAACTCTGTTAGTTGGGGACACACATCACAAAGAAGTTTCTGAGAATGCTTTTGTGTAGATTTTATATAAAGATATTCCCGTTTCCAACGAAATCTTCACATTTATCCAAATAACCACTTGCAGATTCTACAAAAAGACTGTTTCCAAACTGCTGTATCAAAAGAAAGGTTCAACTTTGTTACTTGAGGACACACTTCCCAAATTTGTTTCTGAGAATGCTTCTGTCTAGATTTTATATGAAGATATTCCCGTTTCCAACGAAATCTACACAGTTATCCATATATCCAATTGCAGATTCTACAAAAAGACTGTTTCCAAACTGCTGTATCAAAAGAAATGCTCAACTTTGTTAGTTGAGGACACACATCCCAAATTTGTTTCTGAGAATGATTCTGTGTCGATTTTATCGGGAGATATTTCCTTTTTCACCATTGGCCTGAATGCGCTTGAAATGTCCTCTTGCAGACAGTGCAGAAAGAGTGTTTCAAACCTGCTCTATGAAAGGGAATGTTCAGCTCTGTGACTTAAATGCAGATATGACAAAGTTGTTTCTGGGAGTGCTTCTGTCTAGATTTTAGATGAAGATATTCCGGTTTCCAACGAAATCGTTAGAGCTATCCAAATATCCACTTAGAGATTCTACAAAAAGGGTGTTTCCAAACTGCTGTATCAAAAGAAATGTTCACCTCAGTTAGTTGAGGACACACATCCCAAATTTGTTTCTGAGAATGATTCTGTCTAGATTTTATATGAAGATAGTTCCGTTTCCAAGGAAAACTTCACAGTTATCCAAATATCCACTTGCAGAATCTGCAAAAAGAGTGTTTCCAAACTGCTGTATCAAAAGAAAGGTTCAACTCTGTTAGTTGAGGACACACATCTCAAATTTGCTTCTGAGAATGCTTCTGTCTAGATTTTATGGGAAGATATTTCCTTTTTCACCATAGGCCTGTAAGCGCTTGAAATGTCCCCTTGCAGATAGTACAGAAAGAGTGTTTCAGTCATGTTCTATGAAAAGGAATGTTCAGCTCTGTGACTTGAACGCACATATCACAATGTTGTTTCTGAGAGTGCTTCTATCTAGGTTTTAGATGAAGATATTCCCGTTTCCAATGTAATCCTTAGACCTATCCAAATATCCACTTAGAGATTCTACAAAAAGAGTGTTTCCAAACTGCAATATCAAAAGAAAGGTTGAACTCTCTTAGTTGAGGACACACATCACAAAGACGTTTCTGAGAATGCTTCTGTCTAGGTTTTATATGAAGATATTCCCGTTTCCAACGAAATCTTCACAGTTATCCAAATATCTACTTGCAGATTCTTCAAAAAGTCTGTTTCCAAACTGCTGTATCAAAAGACTGGTTCAACTCTGTTAGTTGAGGACACATACCCGAAATTTGTTTCTGTGAATGATTCTGTCTAGATTTTATCGGAAGATAGTTCCTTTTTCACCTTAGGCCTGAAAGCGCTTGAAATGTCCCCTTTCATATAGTATGGAAAGCGTGTTTCAAACCTGCTCTATGAAAGGGAATGTTCAGCTCTGTGACTTGAATCCAGATTTCACAAAGTTGTTTCTGAGAGTGCTTTTGTCTAGATTTTAGATGAAGATATTCCCTTTTCCATCGAAATCGTTAGAGCTATCCAAATATCCACTTAGAGATACCACAAAAAGAGTGTTTCTAAACTGCTGTATGAAAAGAAAGCTTGAACACTGTTAGTTGAGGACACACATCACAAAGAAGTTTCTGAGAATGCTTCTGTCTATATTTTATATGAAGATATTCCCGTTTCCAAAGAAATCGTTAGAGCTATCCAAATATCCACTTAGAAATTCTACAAAAAGATTGTTTCCAAACTGCTCTCTCAAAAGAAAGCTTGCACTCTCTTAGTTGAAGGCAAACATCACAAAGAAGTTTCTGAGAATGCTTCTGTCTAGATTTTATAAGAAGATACTCCGGTTTCCAACGAAATCATCACCATTATCCAAATATGCACTTGCAGATTCTGCAAAAAGAGTGTTTCCAAACTGCTGTATCAAAAGAAAGTTTCAGCTCTGTTAGTTGAGGACACACATCTCAAATTTGCTTCTGAGAATGCTTCTGTCTAGATTTTATAGGAAGATATTCCGTTTTTCACCATAGGCCTCAAAGCGCTTGAAATGTCCACTTGCAGAGAGTACAGAAAGAGAGTTTCAATCCCGCTCTATAAAAGGGAATGTTCAGCACTGTGAGTTGAATGCAGATATCACAAAGTTGTTTCTGAGAGTGCTATTGTCTAGATTTTAGATGAAGATATTCCCGTCTCCAAATAAATCGTTAGAACTATCCAAATATCCACTTAGAGATTCTACAAAAAGAGGGTTTCCAAACTGTTCTATTGACAGAAAGGATGAACCCTGTTAGTTGAGGACACACAGCAGAAAAAGTTTCTGAGAATCCTTCCGTCTGGATTTTATAAGAAGATATTCCCGTTTCCATCGAAATCTTCACAGTTATCCAAATATCCACTTGCAGATTCTACAAAAAGAGTGTTTCCAAATTGCTGTATGAAAAGAAAGGTTGAACTCTGTTAGTTGAGGACACACATCACAAAGAAGTTTCTGAGAATGCTTCTATCTAGATTTTATATGAAGATATTCCCGTTTCCAACGAAATCTTCACAGTTATCCAAATATCCCCTTGCAGATTCTACAAAAAGAGTGTTTCCAAACTGCTGTATCAAAAGGAACGTTCAACGCTGTTAGTTGAGGACACACATCTCAAACTTGCTTCTGAGAATGCTTCTCTCTAGATTTTATGGGAAGATATTTCCTTTTTCACCATAGGCCTCAAAGCGCTTGAAATGTCCACTTGCAGAGAGTACAGAAAGAGTGTTTCAATCCCGCTCTACGAAAGGGAATGTTCAGCTCCGTGACTTGAATGCAGATGTCACAAAGTTGTTTCGGAGAGTGCTTCTGTCTAGATTTTAGATGAAGATATTCCCGTTTCCAACGTAATCGTTAGAGCTATCCAAATATCCACTTAGAGATTCTACAAAAAGAGCGTTTCCAAACTGTTCTATCAAAAGAAAGGTTGAACCCTGTTAGTTGAGGTCACACATCAGAAAAAGTTTCTGATAATCATTCCGACTGGATTTTATATAAAGATATTCCCGTTTCCAAAGAAATCGTTACAGCTATCCAAATATCCACTTAGAGATTCCATAGAAAGAGTGTTTCCAAACTGCCCTATCAAAAAAAAGGTTGAACTGTGTTAGTTGAGGACACACATCACAAAGAAGTTTCTGAGAATGCTTCTGTCTAGATTTTATATGAAGATATTCCCGTTTCCAATGAAATCTTCAGAGTTATCCAAATATCCACTTGCAGATTCTACAAAAAGTGTGTTTCCAAATTGCTGTATGAAAAGAAAGGTTGAACTCTGTTAGTTGAGGACACACATCACAAAGCAATTTCTGAGAATGCTTCTGTCTAGATTTTATACGAAGATATTCCCGTTTCCAACGAAATCTTCACAGTTATCCAAATATCCCCTTGCAGATTCTACAAAAAGAGTGTTTCCAAACTGCTGTATCAAAAGAAAGGTTCAACTCTGTTAGTTGAGGACACACATCACAAAGAAGTTTCTGAGAATGCTTCTGTCTAGATTTTATACGAAGATATTCCCGTTTCCAACGAAATCTTCACAGTTGTCCAAATATCCCCTTGCAGATTCTACAAAAAGAGTGTTTCCAAACTGCTGTATCAAAAGAAAGGTACAACTCTCTTAGTTGAGGACACATATCTCAAACTTGCTTCTGAGAATGCTTCTGTCTAGATTTTATGGGAAGATATTCCCTTTTTCACAATAGCCCTCAAAGCGCTTGAGAGGTCCACTTGCAGAGAGTACAGAAAGAGTGTTTCAATCCCGCTCTATAAAAGGGAAAGTTCAGCTCTGTGACTTGAATGCAGATATCACAAAGTTGTTTCTGAGAGTGCTTCTGTCTAGATTTTAGATGAAGTTATTCCCGTTTCCAACGAAATCGTTAAAGCTATCCAAATATCCACTTGCAGATACTACAAAAAGTCTGTTTCCAAATTGCTGTATCAAAAGAAAGGATGAACTCTGTTAGTTGAGGACAGACATCACAAAGAAGTTTCTGAGAATGCTTCTGTCTAGATTTTATATGAAGATATTCCCGTTTCCAATGAAATCTTCACAGTTATCCAAATATCCACTTGCAGATTCTACAAAAAGTGTGTTTCCAAATTGCTGTATCAAAAGAAAGGATGAACTCTGTTAGTTGAGGACAGACATCACAAACAAGTTTCTGAGAATGCTTCTGTCTAGATTTTATTTGAAGATATTCCCGTTTCCTGGGAAATCTTCACAGTTTTCCAAATATCCCCATGTAGATTCTACAGAAAGAGTGCTTCCAAATTGCTGTATCAAAAAAAAGGTTCAACTCTGTTAGTTGAGGACACACATCCAAAATTTGTTTCTGAGAATGATTCTGTGTAGATTTTATCGGAAGATATTTCCTTCTTCACCATAGGCCTGAATGCTCTTGAAATGTCCTCTTGCAGATAGTGGAGAAAGAGTGTTTCTAACCTACACTATGAAAGGGTATGTTCAGCTCTGTGACTTGAATGCAGATATCACAAAGTTGTTTCTGAGAGTGCTTCTGTCTAGATTTTAGATGAAGATATTCCCTTTTCCGACGTAATCGTTAGAGCTATCCAAATATCCACTAAGGGATTTTACAAAAAGAGGGTTTCCAAACTGTTCTATCGAAAGAAAGGTTGAACCCTGTTAGTTGAGGACACACATAACAAAAAGTTTCTGAGAATCCTTCCGTCTGGATTTTATATGAAGATATTCCCGTTTCCAAGGAAATCTTCACAGTTATCCAAATATCCACTTGCATATTCCACAAAAAGAGTGTTTCCAAATTGCTGTATGAAAAGAACGGTTGAACTCTATTAGTTGAGGACACTCATCACAAAGAAGTTTCTGAGAATGCTTCTGTCTAGATTTTATATGATGATATTCCCGTTTCCAACGAAATCTTCACAGTTATCCAAATATCCCGTTGCAGATTGTACACAAAGAGTGTTTCCAAACTGCTGTATGAAAAGGAAGGTAGAACTCTGTTAGATGAGGACACACATCACAAAGAAGTTTCTGAGAATGCTTCTGTCTAGATTTTATATGAAGATATTCCCGTTTCCAATGAAATCTTCACAGTAATAAAATTATCCACTTGCAGATTCTACAAAGGTGTGTTTCCAAATTGCTGCATCAAAAGAAAGGTTGAACTCTGTTAGTTGAGGACACAGATCACAAAGAAGTTTCTGAGAATGCTTCTGTCTAGATTTTATGGGAAAATATTTCCTTTTTCAAAATAGGCCTCAAAGCGCTTTAGTGGTCCACCTGCAGAGAGTACAGAAAGAGTGTTTCAATCCCGCACTATGAAAGGAAATGTTCAGCTCTGTGACTTGAATGCAGATGTCACAAAGTTGTTTCTGAGTGTGCTTCTGTCTAGATTTTAGATGAGTATATTCCCGTTTCCAACGGAATCGTTAGAGTTATCCAAATATCCACTTAGAGATACCACAGAAAGAGTGTTTCCAAACTGCTCTATCAAAAGAAAGGTTGAACTCTGTTAGTTGAGGACACACATCACAAAGAAGTTTCTGAGAATGCTTCTGTCTAGATTTTATATGAAGATATTCCCGTTTCCAACGATATCTTCACAGTTATCCAAATATCCACTTGCAGATACTACAAAAAGTGTGTTTCCAAACTGCTGTATGAAAAGAACGGTTGAACTCTGTTAGTTGAGGACACACATCACAAAGAAGTTTCTGAGAATGCTTCTGTCTAGATTTTATATGAAGATATTCCCGTTTCCAATGATATCTTCAAATTTATCCAAATATCCACTTGCAGATTCTACAAAAAGTGTGTTTCCAAATTGCTGTATGAAAAGAAAGTTTGAACTCTGTTAGTTGAGGACACACATCACAAAGAAGTTTCTGAGAATGCTTCTGTCTAGATTTTATACGAAGATATTCCCGTTTCCAACGAAATCTTCATAGTTATCCAAATATCCCATTGCAGTTTCTACAAAAAGAGTGTTTCCAACCTGATGTATCAAAAGAAAGGTTCAACTCTGTTAGTTGAGGACACACATCACAAAGAAGTTTCTGAGAATGCTTCTGTCTAGATTTTATACGAAGATATTCCCGTTTCCAACGAAATCTTCACAGTTGTCCAAATATCCCCTTGCAGATTCTACAAAAAGAGTGTTTCCAAACTGCTGTATCAAAAGAAAGGTTCAACTCTGTTAGTGGAGGACACATATCTCAAATTTGCTTGTGAGAATGCTTCTGTCCAGATTTTATGGGAAGATATTCCCTTTTTCACAATAGGCCTCAAAGCGCTTGAGAAGTCCACTTGCAGAGAGTACAGAAAGAGTGTTTCAATCCCGCTCTATAAAAGGGAAAGTTCAGCTCTGTGAGTTGAATGCAGATATCACAAAGTTGTTTCTGCGAGTGCTTCTGTCTAGATTTTAGATGAAGATATTCCCGTTTCCAATGAAATCGTTAGAGCTATCCAAACATCCACTTGCAGATAGTACAAAAAGTGTGTTTCCAAATTGCTGTATCAAAAGAAAGGATGAACTCTGTTAGTTGAGGACAGTCATCACAAACAAGTTTCTGAGAATGCTTCTGTCTAGATTTTATATGAAGATATTCCCGTTTCCAACGAAATCTGCACACTTTTCCAAATATCCCCTTGCAGATTCTACAAAAAGTGTGTTTCCAAATTGCTGTATCAAAAGAAAGGTAGAACTCTGTTAGTTGAGGACAGACATCACAAACAAGTTTCTGAGAATGCTTCTGTCTAGATTTCATTTGAAGATATTCCCGTTTCCTGGGAAATCTTCACAGTTTTCCAAATATCCCCATGTAGATTCTACAAAAAGAGTGTTTCCAAACTGCTGTATCAAAAAAGAGGTTCAACTCTGTTAGTTGAGGACACACATCCCAAATTTGTTTCTGAGAATGATTCTGTGTAGATTTTATTGGAAGATATTTCCTTTTTCACCATAGGCCTGAAACCGCTTGAAATGTCCACTTGCAGATAGTGGAGAAAGAGTGTTTCTAACCTACACTATGAAAGGGTATGTTCAGCTCTGTGACTTGAATGCAGATATCACAAAGTTGTTTCTGAGAGTGCTTCTGTCTAGATTTTAGTTGAAGATATTCCCTTTTCCGACGTAATCGTTAGAGCTGTCCAAATATCCACTTAGGGATTGTACAAAAAGAGGGTTTCCAAACTGTTCTATCGAAAGAAAGGTTGAACCCTGTTAGTTGAGGACACACATCAGAAAAAGTTTCTGAGAATCCTTCCGTCTGGATTTTATATGAAGATATTCCCGTTTCCAACGAATTTGTTAGAGCTATCCAAATATCCACTTAGAGATTGCACAGAAAGAGTGTTTCCAAACTGCTCTATCAAAAGAAAAGTTGAACTCTGTTAGTTGAGGACACACACCACAAAGAAGTTTCTGAGAATGCTTCTGTCTAGATTTTATATGAAGATATTCCCGTTTCCAATGAAATCTTCACAGTTATCGAAACATCCCCTTGCAGATTCTACAAAAAGATTCTTTCCAAACTGCTGTATCAAAAGAAAGGTTCAACTCTGTCAGTTGAGGACACACATCTCAAATTTGCTTCTGAGAATGCTTCTGTCTAGATTTTATGGGAAGATATTTCCTTTTTCACCATTGGCCTCAAAGCGCTAGAGAGGTCCACTTGCAGAGAGTACAGAAAGAGTGTTTCAATACCGCTCTATAAAAGGGAAAGTTCAGCTCTGTGAGTTGAATGCAGATGTCACAAAGTTGATTCTGAGAGTGCTTCTGTCTAGATTTTAGATGAAGACATTCCCGTTTCCAACGAAATCATTAGAGCTATCCAAATATCCACTTAGAGATTCCACAGAAAGAGTGTTTCCAAACTGCTCTATCAAAAGAAAGGTTGAACTCTGTTAGTTGAGGACACACATCACAAAGAAGTTTCTGAGAATGCTTCTGTCTAGATTTTATATGAAGATAGTCCCGTTTCCAACGAAATCTTCACAGTTATCAAAATATCCACTTGCAGATTCTACAAAAAGTGTGTTTCCAAATTGCTGTATCAAAAGAAATGTTGAACACTGTTTGTTGAGGACAGACATCACAAACAAGTTTCTGAGAATGCTTCTGTCTAGATTTTATATGAAGATATTCCCGTTTCCATAGAAATCTTCACAGTTATCTAAATATCCCCATGTAGATTCTACAAAAAGAGTGTTTCCAAACTTCTGTATCAAAAGAAAGGTTCAACTCTGTTAGCCGAGGACACACATCCCAAATTTGTTTCTGAGAATGATTCTGTGTAGATTTTATCAGAAGATATTTCCTTTTTCACCATAGGCCTGAATGCGCATGAAATGTCCACTTGCAGATAGTGCAGAAAGAGTGTTTCAAACCTGCACTATGAAAGGGAATGTTCAGCTCTGTGACTTGAATGCATATATCACAAAGTTGTTTCTGAGAGTGCTTCTGTCTAGATTTTAGATGAAGATATTCCCTTTTCCAACGTAATCGTTAGAGCTATCCAAATATCCACTTAGAGATTCTACAAAAAGAGGGTTTCCAAACTGTTCTATCAAAAGAAAGGTTGAACCCTGTTAGTTGAGGACACACATCAGAAAAAGTTTCTGAGAATCCTTCCGTCTGGATTTTATATGAAGATCTTCAAGTTTCCAACGAAATCGTTAGAGCTATCCAAATATCCACTTAGAGATTCCACAGAAAGCGTGTTTCCAAACTGCTCTATCAAAAGTAAGGTTGAACTCTGTTAGTTGAGGACACACATCACAAAGAAGTTTCTGAGAATGCTTCTGTCTAGATTTTATATGAAGATAATCCCGTTCCCAACGAAATCTTCACAGTTATCAAAATATCCACTTGCAGATTTTACAAAAAGTGTGTTTCCAAATTGCTGTATCAAAAGAAAGGATGAACTCTGTTAGTTGAGGACAGTCATCACAAACAAGTTTCTGAGAATGCTTCTGTCTAGATTTTATAGGAAGATATTCCCGTTTCCAGAGAAATCTTCACATTTATCCAAATATCCCCATGTAGATTCTACAAAAAGAGTGTTTCCAAATTGCTGTATGAAAAGAAAGGTTGAACTCTTTTAGTTGAGGACACACATCACAAAGAAGTTTCTGAGAATACCACTGTCTAGATTTTATATGAAGATATTCCCGTTTCCAACGGAATCTTCACTGTTATCCAAATATCCCATTGTAGATTCTACTAAAAGAGTGTTTCCAAACTACTGTATCAAAAGAAAGGTTCAACTCTGTTAGTTGAGGACACACATCTCAAACTTGCTTCTGAGAATGCTTCTGTCTAGATTTTATGGGAAGATATTTCCTTTTTCACCATACGCCTCAAAGCGCTTGAGAGGTCCACTTTCAGAGAGTACAGAAAGAGTGTTTCAATCCCGCTCTATGAAAGGGAATGTTCAGCTTCGTGACTTGAATGCAGATGTCACAAAGTTGTTTCTGAGAGTGCTTCTGTCTAGATTTTAGATGAAGATATTCCCGTTTCCAATGAAATCGTTAGAGCTATCCAAATGTCCACATAGAGATTCCACAGAAAGAGTGTTTCCAAACTGCTCCATCAAAAGAACGGTTGAACTCTGTTAGTTGAGGACACACATCACAAAGAAGTTTCTGAGAATGCTTCTGTCTAGATTTTATATGAAGATAGTCCCGTTTCCAACGAAATCTTCACAGTTATCAAAATATCCACTTGCAGATTCTACAAAAAGTGTGTTTCCAAATTGCTGTATCAAAAGAAATGTTGAACACTGTTTGTTGAGGACAGACATCACAAACAAGTTTCTGAGAATGCTTCTGTCTAGATTTTATATGAAGATATTCCCGTTTCCATAGAAATCTTCACAGTTATCTAAATATCCCCATGTAGATTCTACAAAAAGAGTGTTTCCAAACTTCTGTATCAAAAGAAAGGTTCAACTCTGTTAGCCGAGGACACACATCCCAAATTTGTTTCTGAGAATGATTCTGTGTAGATTTTATCAGAAGATATTTCCTTTTTCACCATAGGCCTGAATGCGCATGAAATGTCCACTTGCAGATAGTGCAGAAAGAGTGTTTCAAACCTGCACTATGAAAGGGAATGTTCAGCTCTGTGACTTGAATGCATATATCACAAAGTTGTTTCTGAGAGTGCTTCTGTCTAGATTTTAGATGAAGATATTCCCTTTTCCAACGTAATCGTTAGAGCTATCCAAATATCCACTTAGAGATTCTACAAAAAGAGGGTTTCCAAACTGTTCTATCAAAAGAAAGGTTGAACCCTGTTAGTTGAGGACACACATCAGAAAATGTTTCTGAGAATCCTTCCGTCTGGATTTTATATGAAGATCTTCAAGTTTCCAACGAAATCGTTAGAGCTATCCAAATATCCACTTAGAGATTCCACAGAAAGCGTGTTTCCAAACTGCTCTATCAAAAGTAAGGTTGAACTCTGTTAGTTGAGGACACACATCACAAAAAAGTTTCTGAGAATGCTTCTGTCTAGATTTTATATGAAGATAATCCCGTTCCCAACGAAATCTTCACAGTTATCAAAATATCCACTTGCAGATTTTACAAAAAGTGTGTTTCCAAATTGCTGTATCAAAAGAAAGGATGAACTCTGTTAGTTGAGGACAGTCATCGCAAACAAGTTTCTGAGAATGCTTCTGTCTAGATTTTATAGGAAGATATTCCCGTTTCCAGTGAAATCTTCACATTTATCCAAATATCCCCATGTAGATTCTACAAAAAGAGTGTTTCCAAATTGCTGTATGAAAAGAAAGGTTGAACTCTTTTAGTTGAGGACACACATCACAAAGAAGTTTCTGAGAATACCACTGTCTAGATTTTATATGAAGATATTCCCGTTTCCAACGGAATCTTCACTGTTATCCAAATATCCCATTGTAGATTCTACTAAAAGAGTGTTTCCAAACTACTGTATCAAAAGAAAGGTTCAACTCTGTTAGTTGAGGACACACATCTCAAACTTGCTTCTGAGAATGCTTCTGTCTAGATTTTATGGGAAGATATTTCCTTTTTCACCATAGGCCTCAAAGCGCTTGAGAGGTCCACTTTCAGAGAGTACAGAAAGAGTGTTTCAATCCCGCTCTATGAAAGGGAATGTTCAGCTCTGTGACTTGAATGCGGATGTCACAAAGTTGTTTCTGAGAGTGCTTCTGTCTAGATTTTAGATGAAGGTATTCCCTTTTCCAACGTAATCGTTAAAGCTATCCAAATATCCACTTAGAGATTCTACATGAAGAGGGTTTCCAAACTCTTCTATCAAAAGAATGGTTGAACCCTGTTAGTTGAGGACACACATCAGAAAAAGTTTCTGAGAATCCTTCCGTCTGGAATATTTATGAAGATATTCCCGTTTCCAACGAAATCTTCACAGTTATCCAAATATCCACTTGCATATTCTGCAAAAAGAGTGTTTCCAAATTGCTGTATGAAAGGAAAGTTTGAACTCTGTTAGTTGAGGTCACGCATCACAAAGAAGTTTCTGAGAATGCCTCTGTCTAGATTTTATATGAAGATATTCCCGTTTCCAAGGAAATCTTCACAGTTATCCAAATATGCCCTTGCAGATTCTACAAAAAGAGTGTTTCCAAACTACTGAATCAAAAGAAAGTTCAACTCTGTTAGTTGAGGACACACATCTCAAACTTGCTTCTGAGAATGCTTCTGTCTAGATTTTATGGGAAGATATTTCCTTTTTCACCATACGCCTCAAAGCGCTTGAGAGGTCCACTTTCAGAGAGTACAGAAAGAGTGTTTCAATCCCGCTCTACGAAAGGGAATGTTCAGCTCCGTGACTTGAATGCAGATGTCACAAAGTTGTTTCTGAGAGTGCTTCTGTCTAGATTTTAGATGAAGATATTCCCGTTTCCAATGAAATCGTTAGAGCTATCCAAATGTCCACATAGAGATTCCACAGAAAGAGTGTTTCCAAACTGCTCCATCAAAAGAACGGTTGAACTCTGTTAGTTGAGGACACACGTCACAAAGAAGTTTCTGAGAATACTTCTGTCTAGATTTTATATGAAGATATTCCCGTTTCCAACGAAATCTTCACAATTATCCAAATATCCACTTGCAGATTCTGCAAAAAGAGTATTTCCAAACTTCTCTATCAAAAGAAAGGTTGAACTCTGTTAGTTGAGGACACACATCACAAAGAAGTTTCTGAGAATGCTTCTGTCTAAATTTTATATGAAGATATTCCCGTTTCCAACGAAATCTTCACAGTTATCCAAATATCCCGTTGTAGATTCTACAAAAAGAGTGTTTCAAAACCACTGTATCAAAAGAAAGGTTCAACTCTGCTAGTTGAGGACACACATCCCAAATTTGTTTCTGAGAATGATTCTGTGTAGATTTTATATGAAGATATTCCCCTTTCCAATGAAATCTTCACAGTTATCCAAATATCCCCATGTAGATTCTACAAAAAGAGTGTTTCCAAACTGCTGTATCAAAAGAAAGGTTCAACTCTGTTAGTTGAGGACACACATCCCAAATTTGCTTCTGAGAATGATTCTGTGTAGATTTTATCGGAAGATAATTCCTTTTTAACCATAGGACTGAATGCGCTTGAAATGTCCACTTGCAGATAGTGCAAAAAGAGTGTTTCACACCTGCACTATGAAAGGGAATGTTCAGCTCTGTGACTTGAATGAAGATATCACAAAGTTGTTTCTGAGAGTGCTTCTGTCTAGATTTTAGATGAAGATATTCCCTTTTCCAACGTAATCGTTAGGGCTATCCAAATATCCACTTAGAGATTCTACAAAAGGAGGGTTTCCAAACTCTTCTATCAAAAGAAAGGTTGAACCCTGTTAGTTGAGGACGCACATCAGAAAAAGTTTCTGAGAATCCTTCCGTCTGGAATATTTATGAAGATATTCCCGTTTCCAATGAAATCTTCACAGTTATCCAAATATCCACTTGCATATTCTGCAAAAAGAGTGTTTCCAAATTGCTGTATGAAAGGAAAGTTTGAACTCGGTTAGTTGAGGTCACACATCACAAAGAAGTTTCTGAGAATGCCTCTGTCTAGATTTTATATGAAGATATTCCCGTTTCCAAGGAAATCTTCACAGTTATCCAAATATGCCCTTGCAGATTCTACAAAAAGAGTGTTTCCAAACTACTGAATCAAAAGAAAGTTCAACTCTGTTAGTTGAGGACACACATCTCAAACTTGCTTCTGAGAATGCTTCTGTCTAGATTTTATGGGAAGATATTTCCTTTTTCACCATACGCCTCAAAGCGCTTGAGAGGTCCACTTTCAGAGAGTACAGAAAGAGTGTTTCAATCCCGCTCTATGAAAGTGAATGTTCAGCTCTGTGACTTGAATGCAGATGTCACAAAGTTGTTTCTGAGAGTGCTTCTGTCTAGATTTTAGATGAAGATATTCCCGTTTCCAATGAAATCGTTAGAGCTATCCAAATGTCCACTTAGAGATTCCACAGAAAGAGTGTTTCCAAACTGCTCCATCAAAAGAACGGTTGAACTCTGTTAGTTGAGGACACACATCACAAAGAAGTTTCTGAGAATGCTTCTGTCTAGATTTTATATGAAGATATTCCCGTTTCCAAAGAAATCTGCACAGTTATCCAAATATCCACTTGCAGATTCTGCAAAAAGAGTGTTTTCAAACTGCTGTATGAAAAGGAAGGTTGAACTCTGTTAGTTGAGGACACACATCACAAAGAAGTTTCTGAGAATGCTTCTGTCTAGATTTTATATGAAGATATTCCCGTTTCCAATGAAATCTTCACAGTTATCCAAATAACCACTTGCATATTCTACAAAAAGAGTGTTTCCAAATTGCTGAATCAAAAGAAAGGTTCAACTCTCTTAGTTGAGGACACACATCACAAATATGTTTCTGTGAATGATTCTGTGTAGATTTTATATGAAGATATTCCCGTTTCCAGCGAAATCTTCACGGTTATCCAAATATCCCCATGTAGATTCTACAAAAACAGTGTTTCCAAACTGCTGTATCAAAAGAAAGGTTCAACTCTGTTAGTTGAGGACACACATCTCAAACTTGCTTCTCAGAATGCTTCTGTCTAGATTTTATGGGAAGATATTTCCTTTTTCACCATGGGCCTCAAAGGGCTTGAGAGGTCCACTTGCAGAGAGTACAGAAAGAGTGTTTCAATCCCGCTCTATGAAAGGGAATGTTCAGCTCTGTGACTTGAATGCAGATGACACTAAGTTATTTCTGAGAGTGCTTCTGTCTAGATTTAAGATGAAGATATTCCCGTTTCCAACGAAATCGTTAGAGCTATCCAAATATCCACTTAGAGATTGCACAGAAAGAGTGTTTCCAAACTGCTCTATCAAAACAAAGGTTGAACTCTGTTAGTTGAGGACACACATCACAAAGAAGTTTCTGAGAATGCTTCTGTCTGGATTTTATATGAGGATATTCCCGTTTCCAACGAAATCTTCACAGTTATCCAAATATCCCCTTGCAGATTCTACAAAAAGAGTGTTTCCATACTGCTGTATCAAAAGAAAGGTTCAACTCTGTTAGTTGAGGACACACATCTCAAACTTGCTTCTGAGAATGCTTCTGTCGAGATTTTGTGGGAAGATATTTCCTTTTTCACCATAGGCCTCAAAGCGCTAGAGAGGTCCACTTGCAGAGAGTACAGAAAGAGTGTTTCAATCCCGCTCTATGAAAGGGAATGTTCAGCTCTTTGACTTGAATGCAGATGTCACGAAGTTGCTTCTGAGAGTGCTTCTGTCTAGATTTCAGATGAAAATTTTCCCGTTTCCAACGAAATTGTTAGAGCTATCCAAATATCCACTTAGAGATTCCACAGAAAGAGTGTTTCCAAACTGCTCTATCAAAAGAAATGTTGAACTCTATTAGTTGAGGACACACATCACAAAGAAGTTTCTGAGAATGCTTCTGTCTAAATTTTATATGAAGATATTCCCGTTTCCAACGAAATCTTCACATTATCCAAATATCCCCTTGTAGATTCTACAAAAAGAGTGTTTCAAAACTACTGTATCAAAAGAAAGGTTCAACTCTGTTAGTTGGGGACACACATCCCAAATTTGTTTCTGAGAATGATTCTGTGTAGATTTTATATGAAGATATTCCCGTTTCCAACGAAAACTTCACAGTTATCCAAATATCCCCATGTAGATTCTACAAAAAGAGTGTTTCCAAACTGCTGTATCAAAAGAAAGGTTCAACTCTGTTAGTTGAGGACACACATCCCAAATTTGCTTCTGAGAATGATTCTGTGTAGATTTTATCGGAAGATAATTCCTTTTTAACCATACGCCTGAATGCGCTTGAAATGGCCACTTGCAGAGAGTGCAGAAAGAGTGTTTCACACCTGCACTATGAAAGGGAATGTTCAGCTCTGTGACTTGAATGAAGATATCACAAAGTTGTTTCTGAGAGTGTTTCTGTCTAGATTTTAAATGAAGATATTCCCTTTTCCAACGTAATCGTTAGAGCTATCCAAATGTCCACATAGAGATCCCACAGAAAGAGTGTTTCCAAACTGCTCCATCAAAAGAACGGTTGAACTCTGTTAGTTGAGGACACACATCACAAAGAAGTTTCTGAGAATACTTCTGTCTAGATTTTATATGAAGATATTCCCGTTTCCAACGAAATCTGCACAATTATCCAAATATCCACTTGCAGATTCTGCAAAAAGAGTATTTCCAAACTTCTCTATCAAAAGAAAGGTTGAACTCTGTTAGTTGAGGACACACATCACAAAGAAGTTTCTGAGAATGCTTCTGTCTGGATTTTATATGAAGATATTCCCGTTTCCAACGAAATCTTCACAGTTATCCAAATATCCCCATGTAGATTCTACAAAAAGAGTGTTTCCAAACTGCTGTATCAAAAGAAAGGTTCAACTCTGTTAGTTGAGGACACACATCCCAAATTTGCTTCTGAGAATGATTCTGTGTAGATTTTATCGGAAGATAATTCCTTTTTAACCATACGCCTGAATGCGCTTGAAATGGCCACTTGCAGATAGTGCAGAAAGAGTGTTTCACACCTGCACTATGAAAGGGAATGTTCAGCTCTGTGACTTGAATGAAGATATCACAAAGTTGTTTCTGAGAGTGTTTCTGTCTAGATTTTAGATGAAGATATTCCCTTTTCCAACGTAATCGTTAGAGCTATCCAAATGTCCACATAGAGATCCCACAGAAAGAGGGTTTCCAAACTGCTCCATCAAAAGAACGGTTGAACTCTGTTAGTTGAGGACACACATCACAAAGAAGTTTCTGAGAATACTTCTGTCTAGATTTTATATGAAGATATTCCCGTTTCCAACGAAATCTGCACAATTATCCAAATATCCACTTGCAGATTCTGCAAAAAGAGTATTTCCAAACTTCTCTATCAAAAGAAAGGTTGAACTCTGTTAGTTGAGGACACACATCACAAAGAAGTTTCTGAGAATGCTTCTGTCTGGATTTTATATGAAGATATTCCCGTTTCCAACGAAATCTTCACAGTTATCCAAATATCCCCTTGCAGATTCTACAGAAAGAGTGTTTCCATACTGCTGTATCAAAAGAAAGGTTCAAATCTGTTAGTTGAGGACACACATCTCAAACTTGCTTCTGAGAATGCTTCTGTCTAGATTTTATGGGAAGATATTTCCTTTTTCACCATAGGCCTCAAAGGGCTAGAGAGGTACACTTGCAGAGAGTACAGAAAGAGTGTTTCAATCCCGCTCTATGAAAGGGAATGTTCAGCTCTTTGACTTGAATGCAGATGTCACGAAGTTGTTTCTGAGAGTGCTTCTGTCTAGATTTCAGATAAAGATTTTCCCGTTTCCAACGAAATTGTTAGAGCTATCCAAATATCCACTTAGATATTCCACAGAAAGGGTGTTTCCATACCGCTCTATCAAAAGAAATGTTGAACTCTGTTAGTTGAGGACACACATCACAAAGAAGTTTCTGTGAATGATTCTGTGTAGATTTTATATGAAGATATTCCCGTTTCCAGCGAAATCTGCACAGTTATCCAAATATCCACTTGCAGATTCTGCAAAAAGAGTGTTTCCAAACTGCTGTATGAAAAGGAAGGTTGAACTCTGTGAGCTGGGGACACACATCACAAAGAAGTTTCTGAGAGTGCTTCTGTCTAGATTTTAGATGAAGATATTACCGTTTCCAACGTAATCTTTAGAGCTATCCAAATATCCACATAGAGATTCTACAAAAAGAGGGTTTCCAAACTATTCTATGAAAAGAAAGGTTGAACCCTGTTAGTTGAGGACACACATCAGAAAAAGTTTCTGAGAATCCTTCTGTCTGGATTTTATATGAAGATATTCCCGTTTCCAACGAAATCGTTAGAGCTATCCAAATATCCACTTAGAGATTCCACAGAAAGCGTGTTTCCAAACTGCTCCATCAAAACAAAGGTTGAACTCTGTTAGTTTAGGACACATATCACAAAGAAGTTTCTGAGAATGCTTCTGTCTAGATTTTATATGAAGATATTCCCGTTTCCAACGAAATCCTCACAGTTATCCAAATATCTCCTTGCAGATTCTGCAAAAAGAGAGTTTCCAAACTGCTGTATGAAAAGAAAGGTTGAACTCTGTTAGTTGAGGGCACACATCACAAAGAAGTTTCTGCGAATCCTTCTGTCTAGATTTTCTATGAAAATATTCCCCTTTCCAACGAAATCTTCACAGTTATCAAAATATCCACTTGTAGATTCTACAAAAAGTGTGTTTCCAAATAGCTGTATCAAAAGAAAGGGTGAACTCTGTTAGTTGAGGACAGACATCACAAACAAGTTTCTGATAATGCTTCTGTCTAGATTTTATATGAAGATATTCCCGTTTCCAGAGAAATCTTCACAGTTATCCAAATATCGCCATGTAGATTCTACAAAAAGAGTGTTTCCAAACTGCTGTATCAAAAGAAAGGTTCAACTCTGTTAGTTGAGGACACACATCCCAAATTTGTTTCTGAGAATGATTCTGTGTAGATTTTATCGGAAGATATTTCCTTTTTCACCATAGGCCTGAATGCGCTTGAAATGTCCACTTGCAGATAGTGCAGAAAGAGTGTTTTAAACCTGCACTATGAAAGGGAATGTTCAGCTCTGTGACTTGGATGCAGATATCTCAAAGTTGTTTCTAAGAGTGCTTCTGTCTAGATTTTAGATGAATATATTCCCTTTTCCAACGTAATCGTTAGAGATATCCAAATATCCACTTAGAGATTCTACAAAAAGTGGGTTTCCAAACTCTTCAATCAAAAGAAAGGTTGAACCCTGTTAGTTGAGGACACACATCAGAAAATGTTTCTCAGAATCTTCCGTCTGGATTTTATATGAAATTATTCCCGTTTCCAACGAAATCTTCACAGTTATCCAAATATCCACTTGCAGATTCTACAAAAAATGTGTTTCCAAATTGCTGTATCAAAAGAAATTTTGAACTCTGTTAGTTGAAGACAGACATCACAAACAAGTTTCTGAGAATGCTTCTGTCTAGATTTTATATGAAGATATTCCCGTTTGCAGAGAAATCTTCACAGGTATCCAAATATCCCCATGTAGATTCTACAAAAAGAGTGTTTCCAAACTGCTGTATCAAAGGAAAGTTCAACTCTGTTAGCTGAGAACACACATCACAAATTTGTTTCTGAGAATGATTCTGTGTACATTTTATCGGAAGATATTTCCTTTTTCACCATAGGCGTGAATGCGCTTGAAATGTCCACTTGCAGATAGTGCAGAAAGAGTGTTTCAAACCTGCACAATGAAAGGGAATGTTCAGCTCTGTGACTTGAATGCATATATCACAAAATTGTTTCTGAGAGTGCTTCTGTCTAGATTTTAGGTGAAGATATTCCCGTTTCCAACGTAATCGATAGAGCTACCCAAATATCCACTTAGAGATTCTACAAAAAGAGGGTTTCCAAAGTGTTCTATCAAAAGAAAGGTTGAACCCTGTTAGTTGAGGACACACATCAGAAAAAGTTTCTGGGAATACTTCCGTCTGGATTTTATATGAAGATGTTCCCGTTTCCAAAGAAATCTTCACAGTTACACAAATATCCACTTGCAGATTCTGCAAAAAGAGTGTTTCCAAATTGCTGTATGAAAAGAAAGGTTGAACAATGTTAGTTGAGGACACACATCCCAAAGTTGTTTCTGAGAATAATTCTGTGTAGATTTTAAATGAAGATATTCCCGTTTCCAGTGAAATCTTCACAGTTATCCAAATATACCCATGTAGATTCTACAAAAGGAGTGTTTGCAAACTGCTGTATCAAAAGAAAGGTTCAACTCTGTTAGTTGAGGACACACATCCCAAATTTGTTTCTGAGAATGATTCTGTGTAGATTTTATCGGAAGAAATTTCCTTTTTCACCATAGGCCTGAATGCGCTTGAAATGTCCACTTGCAGATAGTGCAGAAAGAGTGTTTCAAACCTGCACTATGAAAGGGAATGTTCAGCTCAGTGACTTGAATGCAGATATCAAAAAGTTGTTTCTGAGAGTGCTTCTGTCTAGATTTTAGATGAAGATACTCCCTTTTCCAAAGTAATCGTCAGAGTTCTCCAAATATCCACTTAGAGATACTACAAAAAGAGGGTTTCCAAACTGTTCTATGAAAAGAAATGTTGAACACTGTTAGTAGAGGACACACATCAGAAAAAGTTTCTGAGAATCTTTCCGTCTGGATTTTATATGAATGTATTCCCGTTTCCAACGAACTCTTCACAGTTATCCAAATATCCACTTGCGTATTCTACAAAAAGAGTGTTTCCAAACTGCTGTATGAAAAGAAACGTTGAACTCTGTTAGTTGAGGACACACATCACAAAGAAGTTTCTGAGAATGCTTCTGTCTAGATTTTATATGAAGATATTCCCGTTTCCAACGAAATCCTCACAGTTATCCAAATATCCACTGGCAGATTCTGCAAAAAGTGAGTTTCCAAACTGCTGTATGAAAAGAAAGGTTGAACTCTGTTAGTTGAGGACACACATCACAAAGAAGTTTCTGAGAATGCTTCTGTCTAGATTTTATACAAAGATATTCCCGTTTCCATTGAAATCTTCAAATTTATCCAAATATCCACTTGTAGATTCTACAAAAAGTGTGTATCCAAACTGCTGTATCAAAAGAAAGGTACAACTCTGTTAGTTGAGGACACACATCCCAAATTTGTTTCTGAGAATGATTCTGTGTAGATTTTAGATGAAGATATTCCCGTTTCCAAAGAAATCCTCACAGTTATCCAAATATCCACTTACAGATTCTACAAAAAGTGTGTTTCCAAACTGCTGTATCAAAAGAAAGGTTGAACCCTGTTAGTTGAGGACAGACATGACTAACAAGTTTCTGAGAATGCTTCTGTCTAGATTTTATATGAAGATATTCCCGTTTCCAAAGAAATCTTCACAGTTATCCAAATATCCCCATGTAAATTCTACAAAAAGAGTGTTTGCAAACTGCTGTATCAAAAGAAAGGTTCAACTCTGTTAGTTGAGGACACACTTCCAAATTTGCTTCTGAGAATGATTCTGTGTAGATTTTATCGGAGGATATTTCCTTTTCACCATAGGCCTGAATGCGCTTGAAATGTCCACTTGCAGATAGTGCAGAAAGAGCGTTTCAAACCTGCACTATGAAAGAGAATGCTCAACTCTGTGACTAGAATGCAGATATCACAAAGTTGTTTCTGAGAGTGCTTCTGTCTAGATTTTAGATGAAGATATTCCCTTTTCCAACGTAATCGTTAGAGCTATCCAAATATCCACTTAGAGATTCCACAAAAAGAGGGTTTCCAAACTGTTCTATCAGAAGAAAGGTTGAACCCTGTTAGTTGAGGACCCACATCAGAAAATGTTTCTGAGAATCCTTCCGTCTGGATTTTATATGAAGATATTCCCGTTTCCAACGAAATCTTCACAGTTATCCAGATATCCACTTGCATATTCTACAAAAAGAGTGTTTCCACATTGCTGTATGAAAAGAAAGGTTGAACTCTGTTAGTTGAGGATACACATCACAAAGAAGTTTCTGAGAATGCTTCTGTCTAGATTTTATATGAAGATATTCCCGTTTCCAACGAAACCTTCACAGTTATCCAAATATCCCCTTGCAGATTCTACAAAAAGAATTTTTCCGAACTTCTCTATCGAAAGAAAGGTTCAACTCCGTTAGTTGAGGACACACATTTCAAATTTGCTTCTGAGAATGCTTCTGTCGAGATTTTATGGGAAGATATTTCCTTTTTCACCGTAGGCCTGAAACCTCGTGAAATGTCCATTTGCGGATAGTACAGAAAGAGTGTTTCCATCCTGCTCTATGAAAGGGAATGTTCAGCTCTGTGACTTGAATGCAGATGTCACAAAGTTGTTTCTGAGAGGGCTTCGGTCTAGATTTTAGATGAAGATATTCCCATTTCCCACGAAACCGTGAGAGCTATCCAAATATCCACATAGAGATTCCACAGAAAGCGTGATTCCAAACTGCTCTATCAAAAGAAAGGTTGAACTCTGTTAGTTGAGGAGACACAACACAAAGAAGTTTCTGAGAATGCTTCTGTCTAGATTTTATATGAAGATATTCCCGTTTCCAATGAAATCTTCACAGTTATCCAAATATCCACTTGCAGATTCTACAAAAAGAGAGATTCCAAATTGCTGTATCGAAAGAAAGGTTGAACCCTGTTATTTGAGGACAGACATCACAAACAAGTTTCTGAGAATGCTTCTGTCTAGATTTTATATGAAGATATTCCCGTTTCCAACGAAACCTTCACAGTTATCCAAATATCCCCATGTAGATTCTGCAAAAAGAGTGTTTCCAAACTGCTGTATCAAAAGAAAGGTTCAACTCTGTTAGTTGAGGACACAAATCCCAAATTTGCTTCTGAGAATGATTCTGTGTAGATTTTATTGGAAGAAATTTCCTTTTTCACCTTAGGCCTGAGTGCGCTTGAAATGTCCACTTGCAGATAGTGCAGAAAGAGTGTTTCAAACCTGCACTATGAAAGGGAATGTTCAGCTCTGTGACTTGAATGCAGATATCAAAAAGTTGTTTCTGAGAGTGCTTCTGTCTAGATTTTAGATGAAGATATTACCTTTTCCAAAGCAATCGTCAGAGCTCTCCAAATATCCACTTAGAGATTCTACAAAAAGAGGGTGTCCAAACTGTTCTATCAAAAGAAAGGTTGAACCCTGTTAGATGAAGACACACATCAGAAAAAGCTTCTGAGAATCCTTCCGTCTGGATTTTATATAAAGATATTCCCGTTTCCAACAAACTCTTCACAGTTATCCAAATATCCAATTGCGTATTCTGGAAAAAGAGTGTTTCCAAACTGCTGCATGAAAAGAAAGGTTGAACTCTGTTAGTTGAGGACACACATCACAAAGAAGTTTCTGAGAATGATTCTGTCTAGATATTATACGAACATATTCCCGTTTCCAACGAAATCTTCACAGTTATCCAAATATCCACTTGTAGATTCTACAAAAAGAGTGTTTCCAAACTGCTGTATGAAAAGAAAGGTTGAACTCTGTTAGTTGAGGACACACATCACAAAGAAGTTTCTGAGAATGATTCTCTCCAGATTTTCTACGAACATATTGGCGTTTCCAATGAAATCTTCACAGTTACCCAAATATCCACTTGTAGATTCTACAAAAAGAGTGTTTCCAAACTGCTGTATCAAAAGAAAGGTTCAACTCTGTTAGTTGAGGACACACATCCCAAATTTGTTTCTGAGAATGATTCTCTGTAGATTTTATATGAAGATATTCCCGTTTCCAGTGAAATCTTCACAGTTATCCAAATATCCCAATGTAGATTCTACAAAAAGAGTGTTTCCAAACTGATGTATCAAAAGAAAGGTTCAACTCTGTTAGTTGAGGACACATATCCCAAATTAGTTTCTGAGAATGATTCTGTGTAGATTTTATGGGAAGATATTCCCTTTTTCACCTTAGGCCTTAATGCGCTTGAAATGTCCACTTGCAGATAGTGCAGAAAGAGTGTTTCAAACCTACACTATGAAAGGGAATGTTCAGCTCTGTGACTTGAATGCAGATAACACAAAGTTGTTTCTGAGAGTGCTTCTGTCTAGATTTTAGATGAAGATATTCCCGTTTCCAACGAAATCGTTAGAGCTATCCAAATATCCACTTAGAGATTCTACAAAAAGAGGATTTCCAAACTGTTCTATCAATAGAAAGGTTGAACCCTGTTAGTTGAGGACACACATCAGAAAAAGTTTCTGAGAATCCTTCCCTCTGGACTTTATATGAAGATATTCCCGTTTCCAATGAAATCTTCACGGTTATCCAAATATCCTCTTGCATATTCTACAAAAAGAGTGTTTCCAAATTGCTGTATGAAAAGAAAGCTAGGACTCTGGTAGATGAGGACACACAACACAAAAAAGTTTCTGAGAATGCTTCTGTCTAGATTTTATATGAAGATATTCCCGTTTCCAAGGAAATCTTCACAGTTATCCAAATATCCCCTTGCAGATTCTACAAAAAGAGTGTTTCCAAACTGCTGTATCAAAAGAAAGGTTCAACTCTGTTAGTTGATGACACACATCTCAAACTTGCTTCTGAGAATGCTTCTGTCTAGATTTTATGGGAAGATATATCCTTGTTCACCATAGGCCTCAAAGCGCTTGAGACGTCCACTTGCAGAGTGTACGGAAAGAGTGTTTCAATCCCACTCTATGAAAGGGAATGTTCAGCTCTGTGACTTGAATGCAGATGTCACAAAGTTGTTTCTGAGAGTGCTTCTGTCTAGATTTTAGATGAAGATATTCCCGTTTCCAACGAAATCCTTATAGGTATCCAAGTATCCACTTAGAGATTCCACAGAGAGAGTGTTTCCAAACTGCTCTATCAAAAGAAAGGTTGAACTCTGTTAGATGAGGACACACATCACAAAGAAGCTTCTGAGAATGCTTCTGTCTAGATTTTAGATGAAGATATTCCCTTTTCCAACGTAATCGTTAGAGCTATCCCAATATCCACTTAGAGATTCTACAAAAAGAGTGTTTCCAAACTGCTCTATCAAAAGAAAGGTTGAACTCTGTTAGCTGAGAACACACATCTCAAATTTGCTTCTGAGAATGCTTCTGTCGAGATTTTATGTAAAGATATTTCCTTTTTCACCATAGGCCTGAAACCGCTTGAAATGTCCACTTGCAGATAGTAGAGAAAGAGTGTTTCAATCCTGCTCTGTGAAAGGGAATGTTCAGCTCTTTGACTTGAATGCAGATGTCACAAAGTTGTATCTGAGAATGCTTCTGTCTAGATTTCAGATGAAGATAATCCCGTTTCCAACGAAATCTTCACAGTTATCCAAATATCCACTTGCAGACCCTACAAAAAGAGTGTTTCCAAACTGCTGTATCAAAAGAATGATTTAACTCTGTTAGTTGAGGACACAAATCCCAAATTTCTTTCTGAGAATGATTCTGTGTAGATTTTATATGAAGATATTCCCTTTTCCAGCGAAATCTTCACAGTTATCCAAATATCCCCATGTAGATTCTACAAAAAGAGTGTTTCAAACTGCTGTATCAAAAGAAAGGTTCAACTCTGTTAGTTGAGGTCACACATCCCAAATTTGTTTCTGAGAATAATTCTGTGTAGATTTTATCGGAAGATATTTCTTTTTCACCATAGGCCTGAATGCGCTTGAAATGTCCACTTGCAGATAGTGCAGAAAGAGTGTTTCAAACCTGCACTATGAAAGGGACTGTTCAGCTCTGTGACTTGAATGCAGATATCACAAAGTTGTTTCTGAGAGTGATTCTGTCTAGATTTTAGATGAAGATATTCCCGTTTCCAACGAAATCGTTAGAGCTATCCAAAAAGACACATAGAGATTCCACAGAAAGAGTATTTCCAAACTGCTCTATCAAAAGAAAGGTTGAACTCTGTTAGTTGAGGACACACATCACAAAGAAGAGTCTGAGAATGCTTCTGTCTAGATTTTATATGAAGATATTCCCGTTTCCAACGAAATCTTCACAGTTATCCAAATATCCCCTTGCAGATTCTACAAAAAGAGTGTTTCCAAACTTCTGTATTAAAAGAAAGATTCACCTCTGTTAGTTGAGGACACACATCTCAAACTTGCTTCTGAGAATCCTTCTGTCTAGATTTTATGGGAAGATATTTCCTTTTTCACCATAGGCCTCAAAGCGCTTGAGAGGTCCACTTGCAGAGAGTACAGAAAGAGTGTTTCAATCCCGCTCTATGAAAGGGAATGTTCAGCTCTGTGACTTGAATGCAGATGTCACAAAGTTGTTTCTCAGAGTGCTTCTGTCTAGATTTTAGATGAAGCTATTCCCGTTTCCACCGAAATCATTAGATCTCTCCAAATATCCACATAGAAATACCACAGAAAGCGTGTTTCCAAACTGCTCTATCAAAAGAAAGGTCGAACTCTGTTAGTTGAGGACACACATCAAAAAGAAGTTTCTGGGAATGCTTCTGTCTAGATTTTATAAGAAGATATTCCCGTTTCCAACGAAATCGTCACAGTTATGCAAATATCCACTTGCAGATTCAACAAAAAGTGTCTTTCCAAATTGCTGTATCAAAAGAAAGGTTGAACTCTGTTAGTTGAGGACAGACATCACAAACAAGTTTCTGAGAATGCTTCTGTCTAGATTTTATATGAAGATATTCCCGTTTCCAGAGAAATCTTCACTGTTATCCAAATATCCCCATGTAGATTCTACAAAAAGAGTGTTTCCAAACTACTGTATCAAAAGAAAGCTTCAACTCTGTTAGTTGAGGACACACATCCCAAATTTGTTTCTTAGAATGATTCTGTGTAGATTTTATCGGAAGATATTTCCTTTTTCACCATAGGCCTGAATGCGTTTGAAATGTCCACTTGCAGATAGTGCAGAAAGAGTGTTTCAAACCTGCACTGTGAAAGGGACTGTTCAGCTCTGTGACTTGAATGCAGATGTCACAAAGTTTTTCTCAGAGTGCTTCTCTCTAGATTTTAGATGAAGATATTCCCGTTTCCACCGAAATCGTGAGAGCTATCCAAATATCCACTTAGGGATTCCACAGAAAGCGTGTTTCCAAACTGCTCTATCAAAAGAAAGGTTGAACTCTGTTAGTTGAGGACACACGTAACAAAGAAGTTTCTGAGAATGCTTCTGTCTAGAGTTTAGATGAAGATATTCCCGTTTCCAGAGAAATCGTTAGAGCAATCCAAATATCGACTTAGAGATTCCACAGAAAGTGTGTTTCCAAACTGCTGTATGAAAAGAAAGGTTGAACTCTCTTAGTTGACGACAAACATCACAAAGAAGTTTCTGAGAATGCTTCTGTGTAGATTTTATATGAAGATATTCCCGTTTCCAACGAAATCTTCACAGTTATCCAAATATCCACTTGCAGATTCTATAAAAAGAGTGTTTCCAAACTTCTGTATCGAAACATAGGTTCAACTCTGTTAGTTGAGGACACACATCCCAAATTTGTTTCTGAGAATGATTCTGTGTAGATTTTATCAGAAATATTTCCTTTTTCACCGTATGCATGAATGCGTTTGAAATGTCCACTTGTAGATAGTGCAGAAAGAGTGTTTCAAACCTGCCCTATGAAAGGGAATGTTCAGCTCTGTGACTTGAATGCAGATATCAAAAAGTTGTTTCTGAGAGTGCTTCTGTCTAGATTTTAGGTGAAGACATTCCCGTTTCCAACGTAATCGATAGAGCTCTCCAAATATCCACTTAGAGATTCTACAAAAAGAGGGTTTCCAAACTGTTCTATCAAAAGGAAGGTTGAACCCTGTTAGTTGAGGACACTCATCAGAAAAAGTTTCTGAGAATCCTTCCGTCTGGATTTTATATGAAGATATTCCCGTTTCCAACGAAATCTTCACAGTTATCCAAATATCCCCTTGCAGATTCTACAAAAAGAGTGTTTCCAAACTGCTGTATGAAAAGAAAGGTTCAACTCTGTTTGTTGAGGACACACATCTCAAACTTGCCTCTGAGAATGCTTCTGTCTAGATTTTATGGGAAGATATTTCCTTTTTCACCTTAGGCCTTAATGCGCTTGAAATGTCCACTTGCAGATAGTGCAGAAAGAGTGTTTCAAACCTACACTATGAAAGGCAATGTTCAGCTCTGTGACTTGAATGCAGATAACACAAAGTTGTTTCTGAGAGTGCTTCTGTCTAGATTTTAGATGAAGATATTCCCGTTTCCAACGAAATCGTTAGAGCTATCCAAATATCCACTTAGAGATTCTACAAAAAGAGGATTTCCAAACTGTTCTATCAATAGAAAGGTTGAACCCTGTTAGTTGAGGACACACATCAGAAAAAGTTTCTGAGAATCCTTCCCTCTGGACTTTATATGAAGATATTCCCGTTTCCAATGAAATCTTCACGGTTATCCAAATATCCTCTTGCATATTCTACAAAAAGAGTGTTTCCAAATTGCTGTATGAAAAGAAAGCTAGGACTCTGGTAGATGAGGACACACATCACAAAAAAGTTTCTGAGAATGCTTCTGTCTAGATTTCATATGAAGATATTCCCGTTTCCAACGAAATCTTCACAGTTATCCAACTATCCCCTTGCAGATTCTACAAAAAGAGTGTTTCCAAACTGCTGTATCAAAAGAAAGGTTCAACTCTGTTAGTTGATGACACACATCTCAAACTTGCTTCTGAGAATGCTTCTGTCTAGATTTTATGGGAAGATATATCCTTGTTCACCATAGGCCTCAAAGCGCTTGAGACGTCCACTTGCAGAGTGTACGGAAAGAGTGTTTCAATCCCACTCTATGAAAGGGAATGTTCAGCTCTGTGACTTGAATGCAGATGTCACAAAGTTGTTTCTGAGAGTGCTTCTGTCTAGATTTTAGATGAAGATATTCCCGTTTCCAACGAAATCCTTATAGGTATCCAAGTATCCACTTAGAGATTCCACAGAGAGAGTGTTTCCAAACTGCTCTATCAAAAGAAAGGTTGAACTCTGTTAGATGAGGACACACATCACAAAGAAGTTTCTGAGAATGCTTCTGTCTAGATTTTAGATGAAGATATTCCCTTTTCCAACGTAATCGTTAGAGCTATCCCAATATCCACTTAGAGATTCTACAAAAAGAGTGTTTCCAAACTGCTCTATCAAAAGAAAGGTTGAACTCTGTTAGCTGAGAACACACATCTCAAATTTGCTTCTGAGAATGCTTCTGTCGAGATTTTATGTAAAGATATTTCCTTTTTCACCATAGGCCTGAAACCGCTTGAAATGTCCACTTGCAGATAGTACAGAAAGAGTGTTTCAATCCTGCTCTGTGAAAGGGAATGTTCAGCTCTTTGACTTGAATGCAGATGTCACAAAGTTGTATCTGAGAATGCTTCTGTCTAGATTTCAGATGAAGATAATCCCGTTTCCAACGAAATCTTCACAGTTATCCAAATATCCACTTGCAGACCCTACAAAAAGAGTGTTTCCAAACTGCTGTATCAAAAGAATGATTTAACTCTGTTAGTTGAGGACACAAATCCCAAATTTCTCTCTGAGAATGATTCTGTGTAGATTTTATATGAAGATATTCCCTTTTCCAGCGAAATCTTCACAGTTATCCAAATTTCCCCATGTAGATTCTACAAAAAGAGTGTTTCCAAATTGCTGTATCAAAAGAAAGGTTCAACTCTGTTAGTTGAGGTCACACATCCCAAATTTGTTTCTGGGAATAATTCTGTGTAGATTTTATCGGAAGATATTTCTTTTTCACCATAGGCCTGAATGCTCTTGAAATGTCCACTTGCTGATAGTGCAGAAAGAGTGTTTCAAACCTGCACTATGAAAGGGACTGTTCAGCTCTGTGACTTGAATGCAGATATCACAAAGTTGTTTCTGAGAGTGCTTCTGTCTAGATTTTAGATGAAGATATTCCCTTTTCCAACGTAATCGTTAGAGCTATCCAAATATCCACTTAGAGATTCTACAAAAAGAGGGTTTCCAAACTGTTCTATCAAAAGAAAGGTTGAACCCTGTTAGTTGAGGACACACATCAGAAAAAGTTTCTGAGAATCCTTCCGTCTGGATTTTATACGAAGATATTCCCGTTTCCAACGAAATCTTCACTGTTATCCAAATATCCACTTGCGTATTCTACAAAAAGTGTGTTTCCAAATTGCTGTATGAAGAGAAAGCTTGAACTCTGTCAATTGAGGACACACATCACAAAGAAGTTTCTGAGAATGCTTCTGTCTAGATTTTATATGAAGATATTCCCGTTTCCAACGAAATCTTCACAGTTATCCAAATATCCCCTTGCAGATTCTACGAAAAGAGTGTTTCCAAACTGCTGTATCAAAAGAAAGGTTCAACTCTGTTAGTTGAGGACACACATCTCAAACTTGCTTCTGAGAATGCTTCTGTCTAGATTTTATGGGAGGATATTTCCTTTTTCACCATAGGCCTTAAATCGCTTGAAAAGTCCACTTGCAGAGAGTACAGAAAGAGTGTTTCAATCCCGCTCTATGAAAGGGAATGTTCAGCTCTGTGACTTGAATGCAGATGTCCCAAAGTTGTTTCTGAGAGTGATTCTGTCTAGATTTTAGATGAAGATATTCCCGTTTCCAACGAAATCGTTAGAGCTATCCAAAAAGACACATAGAGATTCCACAGAAAGAGTATTTCCAAACTGCTCTATCAAAAGAAAGGTTGAACTCTGTTAGTTGAGGACACACATCACAAAGAAGAGTCTGAGAATGCTTCTGTCTAGATTTTATATGAAGATATTCCCGTTTCCAACGAAATCTTCACAGTTATCCAAATATCCCCTTGCAGATTCTACAAAAAGAGTGTTTCCAAACTTCTGTATTAAAAGAAAGATTCAACTCTGTTAGTTGAGGACACACATCTCAAACTTGCTTCTGAGAATCCTTCTGTCTAGATTTTATGGGAAGATATTTCCTTTTTCACCATAGGCCTCAAAGCGCTTGAGAGGTCCACTTGCAGAGAGTACAGAAAGAGTGTTTCAATCCCGCTCTATGAAAGGGAATGTTCAGCTCTGTGACTTGAATGCAGATGTCACAAAGTTGTTTCTCAGAGTGCTTCTGTCTAGATTTTAGATGAAGCTATTCCCGTTTCCACCGAAATCATTAGATCTCTCCAAATATCCACATAGAAATACCACAGAAAGCGTGTTTCCAAACTGCTCTATCAAAAGAAAGGTCGAACTCTGTTAGTTGAGGACACACATCAAAAAGAAGTTTCTGGGAATGCTTCTGTCTAGATTTTATAAGAAGATATTCCCGTTTCCAACGAAATCGTCACAGTTATGCAAATATCCACTTGCAGATTCAACAAAAAGTGTCTTTCCAAATTGCTGTATCAAAAGAAAGGTTGAACTCTGTTAGTTGAGGACAGACATCACAAACAAGTTTCTGAGAATGCTTCTGTCTAGATTTTATATGAAGATATTCCCGTTTCCAGAGAAATCTTCACTGTTATCCAAATATCCCCATGTAGATTCTACAAAAAGAGTGTTTCCAAACTACTGTATCAAAAGAAAGCTTCAACTCTGTTAGTTGAGGACACACATCCCAAATTTGTTTCTTAGAATGATTCTGTGTAGATTTTATCGGAAGATATTTCCTTTTTCACCATAGGCCTGAATGCGTTTGAAATGTCCACTTGCAGATAGTGCAGAAAGAGTGTTTCAAACCTGCACTGTGAAAGGGACTGTTCAGCTCTGTGACTTGAATGCAGATGTCACAAAGTTTTTCTCAGAGTGCTTCTCTCTAGATTTTAGATGAAGATATTCCCGTTTCCACCGAAATCGTGAGAGCTATCCAAATATCCACTTAGGGATTCCTCAGAAAGAGTGTTTCCAAACTGCTCTATCAAAAGAAAGGTTGAACTCTGTTAGTTGAGGACACACGTAACAAAGAAGTTTCTGAGAATGCTTCTGTCTAGAGTTTAGATGAAGATATTCCCGTTTCCAGAGAAATCGTTAGAGCAATCCAAATATCGACTTAGAGATTCCACAGAAAGTGTGTTTCCAAACTGCTGTATGAAAAGAAAGGTTGAACTCTCTTAGTTGAGGACAAACATCACAAAGAAGTTTCTGAGAATGCTTCTGTGTAGATTTTATATGAAGATATTCCCGTTTCCAACGAAATCTTCACAGTTATCCAAATATCCACTTGCAGATACTACAAAAAGTGTGTTTCCAAACTGCTGTATGAAAAGAAAGGTTGAACTCTGTTAGTTGAGGACACACATCACAAAGAAGTTTCTCAGAATGCTTCTGTCTAGATTTTATCTGAAGATATTCCCGTTTCCAACGAAATCTTCACAGTTATCCAAATATCCACTTGCAGATTCTATAAAAAGAGTGTTTCCAAACTTCTGTATCGAAACATAGGTTCAACTCTGTTAGTTGAGGACACACATCCCAAATTTGTTTCTGAGAATGATTCTGTGTAGATTTTATCAGAAATATTTCCTTTTTCACCGTATGCATGAATGCGTTTGAAATGTCCACTTGTAGATAGTGCAGAAAGAGTGTTTCAAACCTGCCCTATGAAAGGGAATGTTCAGCTCTGTGACTTGAATGCAGATATCAAAAAGTTGTTTCTGAGAGTGCTTCTGTCTAGATTTTAGGTGAAGACATTCCCGTTTCCAACGTAATCGATAGAGCTGTCCAAATATCCACTTAGAGATTCTACAAAAAGAGGGTTTCCAAACTGTACTATCAAAAGGAAGGTTGAACCCTGTTAGTTGAGGACACTCATCAGAAAAAGTTTCTGAGAATCCTTCCGTCTGGATTTTATATGAAGATATTCCCGTTTCCAACGAAATCTTCACAGTTATCCAAATATCCCCTTGCAGATTCTACAAAAAGAGTGTTTCCAAACTGCTGTATGAAAAGAAAGGTTCAACTCTGTTTGTTGAGGACACACATCTCAAACTTGCCTCTGAGAATGCTTCTGTCTAGATTTTATGGGAAGATATTTCCTTTTTCACCTTTGGCCTCAAAGCGCTTGAGAGGTCCACTTGCAGAGAGTATAGAAAGAGTGTTTCAATCCCGCTCTATGAAAGGGAATGTTTAGCTCTGTGACATGAATCCAGATGTCACAAAGTTGTGTCTGAGAGTGCTTCTGTCTAGATTTTAGAAGAAGATATTCCCGTTTCCAACGTAATCGTTAGAGCTATCCAAATATCCACTTAGAGATTCCACAGAAAGAGTGTTTCCAAACTGCTAAATCAAAAGAAAGGTTGAACACTGTTAGTTGAGGACACACATCTCAAACTTGCTTCTCAGAATGCTTCTGTCTAGATTTTATATGAAGATATTCCCGTTTCCAGAGAAATCTTCACAGTTATCTAAATATCCACTTGGAGATTCTGCAAAAAGAGTGTTTCCAAACTGCTGTATGAAAAGAAAGGTTGAACTCTGTTACTTGAGGACAGACATCAAAAAGAAGTTTCTGAGAATGCTTCTGTCTAGATTTTATATGAAGATATTCCCGTTTCCAACGAAATCTTCACAGTTATCCAAATATCCCCTTGCAGATTCTACAAAAAGAGTGTTTCCAAACTTCTGTATCAAAAGAAAGGTTCAATTTTGTTAGTTGTGGACACTCATCTCAAATCTGCTTCTGAGAATGCTTCTGTCGAGATTTTATGGGAAGATATTTCCTTTTTAACCATAGGCCTGAAACTTCTTGAAACGTCCACTTGCAGATAATACAGAAAGAGTGTTCCAATCCTGCTCTATGAAAGGGAATGTTCACCTCTGTGACTTGAATGCAGATGTCACAAAGTTGTTTCTGAGAGTGCTTCTGTCTAGATTTTAGATGAAGATATTCCCGTTCGCAACGAAATCATTAGAGCTATCCAAATATCCACTTAGAGATTCCACAGAAAGTGTGTTTCCAAACTGCTGTATGAAAAGAAAGGATAAACTCTGTTAGTTGAGGACACACATCACAAAGAAGTTTCTGAGAATGCTTCTGTCTAGATTTTAGATGAAGATAATCCCGTTTCCAATGAAATCTTCACAGTTATCCAAATATCCAATTGCATATTCTACAAAAAGAGTGTTTCCAAATTGCTGTATGAAAAGAAAGGTTGAACTCTGTTAGTTGAGGACACACATCACAAAGAAGTTTCTCAGAATGCTTCTGTCTAGATTTTATATGAAGTTATTCCCGTTTCCAACGAAATCTTCACAGTTATCTAAATATCCCGTTGCAGATTCTACAAAAAGAGTGTTTCCAAACTGCTGTATCAAAAGAAAGGTTCAACTCTGTTAGTTGATGACACACATCTCAAACTTGCTTCTGAGAATGCTTCTGTCTGGATTTTATGTGAAGATATTTCCTTTTTCACCATAGACCTCAAAGCGCTTGAGAGGTCCACTTGCAGAGACTACAGAAAGAGTGTTTCAATCCCGCTCTACGAAAGGGAATGTTCACCTTTGTGACTTGAATGCAGATGTCACAAAGTTGTTTCTGAGAGTGCTTCTGTCTAGATTTTAGATGAAGATATTCCCGTTTCCAACGAAATCGTTAGAGCTATCAAAATATCCACATAGAGATTCCACAGAAAGAGTGTTTCCAAACTGCTCTATCAAAAGAAAGGTTGAACTCTGTTAGTTGAGGACACACGTCACAAAGAAGTTTCTTAGAATGCTTCTGTCTAGATTTTATATGAAGATATTCCCGTTTCCAACGAAATCTTCACAGTTATCCAAATATCCCCTTGCATATGCTACAAAAAGAGTGTTTCCAAACTTCTGTATTGAAAGAAAGGTTCAACTCTGTTAGTTGAGGACACACATCTCAAATTTGCTTCTGTGAATGCTTCTGTCTATATTTTATGGGAAGATATTTCCTTTTTCACCATAGGCCTGAAACCGCTTGAAATGTCCACTTGCAGATAGTACAGAAAGAGTGTTTCAATCCTGCTCTATGAAAGGGAATGTTCAGCTCTGCGACTGGAATGCAGATGTCACAAAGTTGTTTCTGAGAGTGCTTCTGTCTAGATTTTAGATGAAGATATACCCGTTTCCAACGAAATCGTTGGAGCTCTCCAAATATGCAGTTAGAGATTCCACAGAAATAGTGTTTGCAAACTGCTCTATCAAAAGAAAGGTTGAACTCTGTTAGTTGAGGACACACATCACAAAGAAGTTTCTGAGAATGCTTCTGTCTAGATTTTATATGAAGATATTCCCGTTTCCAACGAAATCTCCACAGTTATCCAAATATCCACTGGTAGATTCTCCAAAAGGGTGTTTCCAAACTGCTGTATCAAAAGAAAGGTTCAACTCTGTTAGTTGAGGACACACATCTCAAATTTGCTTCTGAGAATGATTCTGTGTAGATTTTATATGAAGATATTCCCGTTTCCTGCCAAATCTTCACAATTATCCAACTATAACCATGTAGATTCTACAAAAAGGGTGTTTCGAAACTGCTGTATCAAAAGAAAGGTTCAACTCTGTTAGTTGAGGACACACATCTCATATTTGCTTCTGAGAATGCTTCTGTCAAGATTTTATTGGAAGATATTTCCTTTTTCACCATAGGCCTGAAACCGCATGAAAAGTCCACTTGCAGATAGTACAGAAAGAGTGTTTCAATCCTGCTCTATGAAAGGGAATGTTCAGCTCTGTGACTTGAATGCAGATGTCACAAAGTTGTTTCTGAGAGTGCTTCTGTCTAGATTTTAGATGAAGATATTCCCGTTTCCCAAGAAATCGTGAGAGCTATCCAAATATCCACGTAGAGATTCCACAGAAAGCGTGTTTCCAAACTGCTCTATCAAAAGAAAGGTTGAAATCTGTTAGTTGAGGACACACGTAACAAAGAAGTTTCTGAGAATGATTCTGTCTGGATTTTAGATGAAGGTATTCCCGTTTCCAACGAAATCTTCACAGTTATCCAAATATCCACTTGCAGATTCTGCAAAAAGAGTGTTTCCAAACTGCTGTATCAAAAGAAAGGTTGAGCTCTGTTAGTTGAGGACAGACATCACAAACAAGTTTCTGAGAATGCTTCTGTCTAGATTTTATAAGAAGATATTCCCGTTTCCAATGAAATCATCACAGTTATCCAAATATCCCCTTGCAGATTCTACAAAAAGAGTGTTTCCAAACTGCTGTATCAAAAGAAAGGTTCAACTCTGTTAGTTGAGGACACACATCCCAAATTTGTTTCTGAGAATGATTCTGTGTAGACTTTATCGGAAGATAATTCCTTTTTCATCATAGGGCTGAAAGCGCTTGAAATGTCCACTTGTAGATAGTGCAGAAAGAGTGTTTCAAACCTGCACTATGAAAGGGAATGTTCAGCTCTGTGACTTAAATGCAGATGTCACAAAGTTGTTTCTGAGAGTGCCTCTGTCTAGATTTTAGAAGAAGATATTCCCGTTTCCAACGAAATCGTTAGAGCTATCCAAATATCCACTTAGAGATTCCACTGAAAGGGTGTTTCCAAACTGCTCTATCAAAAGAAAGGTTGAACTCTGTTAGTTGAGGACACACGTCACAAAGAAGTTTCTGGGAATGCTTCTGTCTAGTTTTATATGAGGGTATTCCCGTATCCAACGAAGTCTTCACAGTTATCCAAATATCCCCTTGCATATTCTACAAAAAGAGTGTTTCCAAACCTCTGTATTGAAAGAAAGGTTCAACTCTGTTAGTTGAGGACACACATCTCAAATTTGCTTCTGTGAATGCTTCTGTCGAGATTTTATGGGAAGATATTTCCTTTTTCACCATAGGCCTGAAACCGCTTGAAATGTCTACTTGAAGATAGTACAGAAAGAGTGTTTCATTCCTGCTCTATGAAAGGGAATGTTCAGCTCTGTGACTGGAATGCAGATGTCACAAAGTTGTTTCTTAGAGTGCTTCTGTCTAGATTTTAGATGAAGATATCCCCGATTCTAACTAAATCTTTGGAGCTCTCCAAAAATCCACTTAGAGATTCCTCAGAAAGAGTGTTTCCAAACTGCTCTATCAAAAGAAAGGTTGAACTCTGTTTGTTGAGGACACACATCACAAAGAAGTTTATGAGAATGCTTCTGTCTAGATTTTATATGAAGATATTCCCGTTTCCAACGAAATCTTCACAGTTATCCAAATATCCACTGGCAGATTCTACAAAAAGAGTGATTCCAAACTGCTGTATCAAAAGAAAAGTTCAACTATGTTAGTTGAGGACACACATCTCAAATTTGTTTCTGAGAATGATTCCGTGTAGATTTTATCGGAAGATATTTCCCTTTTCATCATATGCCTGAATGCGCTTGAAATGTCCACTTGCAGATAGTTCAGAAAGAGTGTTTCAAACCTGCACTATGAAAGGGAATGTTCAGCTCTGTGATTTGAATGCAGATATCACAAAGTTGTTTCTGAGTGTGCTTCCGTCTAGATTTTAGTTGAAGATATTCCCTTTTCCAACGTAATCGTTAGAGCTATCCAAATATCCACTTAGAGATTCTACAAAAAGAGGGTTTCCAAACTGTTCTATCAAAAGAAAGGTTGAACCCTGTTAGTTGAGGACACACATCAGAAAAAGTTTCTGAGAATCCTTCCGACTGGATTTTATATGAAGATATTCCCGTTTCCAACGAAATCTTCACAGTTATCCAAATATTCTCTTGCATATTCTACAAAAAGAGTGTTTCCAAACTTCTGTATCAAAAGAAAGGTTCAACTCTGTGAGTTGAGGACACACATCTCAAATTTGCTCCTGAGAATCCTTCTGTCGAGATTTTATGGGAAGATATATCCTTTTTCACCAAAGGCCTCAAAGCGCTTGAGAGGTCCACTTTCAGAGAGTACAGAAAGAGTGTTTCAATCCCACTCTATGAAAGGGAATGTTCAGCTCTGTGACTTGAATGCAGATGTCAAAAAGTTGTTTCTCAGAGTGCTTCTGTCTAGATTTTAGATGAAGATATTCCCGTTTCCAACGAAATCGTGAGAGCTGTCCAAATATCCACTTAGATATTCCACAGAAAGCGTGTTTCCAAACTGCTCTATCAACAGAAAGGTTGAACTCTGTTAGTTGAGGACACACATAACAAAGAAGTTTCTGAGAATGCTTCTGTCTAGATTTTAGATGAAGATATTCCCGTTTCCAACGAATTCGTTAGAGCTATCCAAATATCCACTTAGAGATTCCACAGAAAGAGTGTTTCCAAACTGCTGTATGAAAAGAAAGGTTGAACTCTGTTAGTTGAGGACACACATCACAAAGAAGTTTCTGAGAATGCTTCTGTCTAGATTTTATTTGAAGATATTCCCGTTTCCAACGAAATCTTCACAGTTATCCGAATATCCCCTTACAGATTCTACAAAAAGAGTGTTTCCAAACAGCTGTATAAAAAGAAAGGTTCAACTCTGTTAGTTGAGGACACACATCTCAAACTTGCTTCTGAGAATGCTTCTGTCTAGATTTTATGGGAACATATTTCCTTTTTAACCATAGGCCTCAAAGCGCTTGAGAGGTCCACTTGCAGAGAGTACAGAAAGAGTGTTTCAATCCCACTCTATGAAAGGGAATGTTCAGCTCTGTGACTTGAATGCAGATGTCACAAAGTTGTTTCTCAGAGTGCTTCTGTCTAGATTTTAGATGAAGATATTCCCGTTTCCAACGAAATCGTGAGAGCTGTCCAAATATCCACTTAGAGATTCCACAGAAAGCGTGTTTCCAAACTGCTCTATCAACAGAAAGTTTGAACTCTGTTAGGTGAGGACACACGTAACAAAGAAGGTTCTGAGAATGCTTCTGTCTAGATTTTATATGAAGATATTCCTGTTTCCAACGAAATCTTCACAGTTATCCGAATATCCCCTTACAGATTCTTCAAAAAGAGTGTTTCCAAACAGCTATATAAAAAGAAAGGTTCAACTCTGTTAGTTGAGGACACACATCTCAAACTTGCTTCTGAGAATGCTTCTGTCTAGATTTTATGGGAACATATTTCCTTTTTCACCATAGGCCTCAAAGCGCTTGAGATGTCCGCTTGCAGAGAGTACAGAAAGAGTGTTTCAATCCCGATCTATGAAAGGGAATGTTCAGCTCTGTGACTTGAATGCAGATGTCACAAAGTTGTTTCTGAGAGTGCTTCTGTCTAGATTTTAGATGAAGATATTCCCGTTTGCAACGAAATCGTTAGAGCTATCCAAATATCCATTTCGAGATTCCACAGAAGAGTATTTCCAAACTCCTCTATCAAAAGAAAGGTTGAACTCTGTTAGCTGAGTTCACATATCACCAAGAAGTTTCTGAGAATGCTTCTGTCTAGATTTTGTATGAAGATATTCCCGTTTCCAACGAAATCTTCACAGTTATCCAAATATCCACTTGCAGATTCTGCAAAAAGAGTGTTTCCAAAATAGCTGTATGAAAAGAACGGTTGATCCCTGTTAGTTGAGGACACACATCACAAAGAAGTTCTGAGAATGATTCTGTCTGGATTTTGTGTGAATATATTTCCGTTTCCAATGAAATCTTCACAGTTATCCAAATATCCACTTGTAGATTCTACAAAAAGAGTGTTTCCAAACTGCTGTATCAAAAGAAAGCTTCAACTCTGTTAGCTGAGGACACACATCCCAAATTTGTTGCTGAGAATGATTCTGTGTAGATTTCGTCGAAGATATTTCCTTTTTCAACCTAGGCCAGAATGCGCTTGAAATGTCCACTTGCAGATAGTGCAGAAAGAGTGTTTAAAACCTGCACTATGAAAGGGAATGTTCAGCTCTGTTACTTGAATGCAGATGTCACAAAGTTGTTTCTGAGAGTGCTTCTGTCTAGATTTTAGATGAAGATATTCCCTTTTCCAACGAAATCTTCACAGTTATCTAAATATGCCCTTGCAGATTCTACAAAAATAGTGTTTCCAAACTGCTGTATCAAAAGAAAGGTTCAAATCTGTTAGTTGAGGACATACATCTCAAACTTGCTTCCGATAATGCTTCTGTCTGGATTTTATGGGAAGATATTTCCTTTTTCACCATAGACCTCAAAGCGCTTGAGAGGTCCACTTGCAGAGAGTACAGAAAGAGTGTTTCAATCCTGCTCTATGAAAGCGAATGTTCAGCTCTGTGACTTGAATGCAGATGTCACAAAGTTGTTTCTGAGAGTGCTTCTGTCTAGATTTTAGATGAAGATATTCCCGTTTCCAACGAAATCATTAGAGCTATTCAAATATCCACTTAGAGATTCCACAGAAAGAGTGTTTCCAAACTGCTCTATCCAAAGAAAGGTTGAACTCTGTTAGTTGAGGACACACATCACAAAGAAGTTTCTGAGAATGCTTCTGTCTAGATTTTTTATGAAGATATTCCCGTTTCCAACGAAATCTTCACAGTTATCCAAATATCCACATGTAGATTCTACAAAAAGAGTGTTTCCAAACTTCTGTATCAAAAGAAAGGTTCAACTCTGTTAGTTGGGGACACACATCCCAAATTTCCTTCTGAGAATGATTCTGTGTAGATTTTATCGGAAGATATTTCCTTTTTCACCATAGGACTGAATGGGATTGAAATGTCCACTTGCAGATAGTGCAGAAAGAGTGTTTCAAACCTGCACTATGAAAGGGAACGTTCAGCTCTGTGACTTGAATGCATATATCACAAAGGTGTTTCAGAGAGTGCTTCTGTCTAGATTTTAGATGAAGATATTCCCTTTTCCATCGTAATCGTTAGGGCTATCCAAATATCCACTTATAGATTCCACAGAAAGAGTGTTTCCAAACTGCTCTATCAAAAGAAAGGTTGAACCCTGTTAGTTGAGGACACACATCACAAAGAAGTTTCTGAGAATGCTTCTGTCTAGATTTTATATGAAGATATTCCCGTTTCTAATGAAATTTTCCCAGTTATCCAAATATCCCCTTGCAGATTATACAAAAAGAGTGTTTCCAAATTGCTGTGTGAAAAGAAATGTTGAACTCTGTTAGTTGAGGACACACATCACAAAGAAGTTTCTGAGAATGCTTCTGTCTAGATTTTATATGAAGATATTCCCGTTTCCAACGAAATCTTCACAGTTATGCAAATATCCCCTTGCAGATTCTACAAAAAGAGTGTTTCCAAACTGCTGTATCAAAAGAAAGGTTCAACTCTGTTAGTTGAGGGCACACATCTCAAACTTGCTTCTGAGAATGCTTCTGTGTAGATATTATGGGAAGATATTTCCTTTTTCACCTTAGGCCTAAAAGCGCTTGAGATGTACACTTGCAGAGGGTACAGAAAGAGTGCTTCAAACCCGCTCTATGAAAGGGAATGTTCAGCTCTGTGACTTGAATGCAGATGTCACAAAGTTGTTTCTGAGAGTGCTTCTGTCTAGATTTTAGATGAAGATATTCCCGTTTCCAAATAAATCTTCACAGTTATCTAAATATCCACTTGCAGATTCTACAAAAAGTGTGTTTCCAAATTGCTGTATCAAAAGAAATGTGGAACCCTGTTAGTTGAGGAAAGACATCACAAACCAGTTTCTGAGAATGCTACTGTCTAGATTTTATATGAAGATATTACCGTTTCCAACAAAATCTTCACAGTTATCCAAATATCCCCATGTAGAATCTACAAAGAGAGTGTTTCCAACTGCTGTATCAAAAGAAAGGTTCAACTCTGTTAGTTGAGGACACACATCTCAAATTTGTTTCTGAGAATGATTCTGTGTAGATTTTATCGGAAGATATTTCCTTTTTCACCATAGGCCTGAATGCGCTTGAAATGTCCACTTGCAGATAGTGCAGAAAGAGTGTTTCAAACCGGAACTAAGAAAGGGAATGTTCAGCTCTGTGTCTTGAAAGAAGATATCACAAAGTTGTTTCTCAGAGTGCTTCTGTCTAGATTTTAGATGAAGATATTCCCTTTTCCAACGTAATCGTTAGTTCTATCCAAATATCCACTTAGAGATTCTACAAAACGAGGGTTTCCAAACAGTTCTATCAAAAGAAAGGTTGAACCCTGTTAGTTGAGGACACACATCAGAAAAAGTTTCTGAGAATCCTTCCGTCTGGATTTTATATGAAGATATTCCCGTTTCCAACGAAATCTTCACAGTTATCCAAATATCCTCCTGCATGTTCTACAAAAAGAGTGTTTCCAAATTGCTGTATCAAAAGAAAGGTTCATCTCTGTTAATTGAGGACACACATCCCAAATTTGTTGCTGAGAGTGATTCTGTGTAGATTTCATCGGAAGATATTTCCTTTTTCACCGTAGGCCTGAATGCGCTTGAAATGTCCACTTGCAGATATTGCGGAAAGAGTGTTTCAAACCTGCACTATGAAAGGGAATGTTCAGCTCTGTGACTTGAATGCAGATGTCAAAAAGTTGTTTCTCAGAGTGCTTCTGTCTAGATTTTCGATGAAGATATGCCCGCTTCCAACGAAATCGTGAGAGCTATCCAAATATCCACTTAGAGATTCCACAGAAACTGTGTTTCCAAACTGCTCTATCAAAAGAAAGGTTGAACTCTGTTAGATGAGGACACACGTAACAAAGAAGTTTCTGAGAATGCTTCTGTTTAGATTTTAGATGAAGATATTCCCGTTTCCAGCGAAATCGTTAGAGCTATCCAAATATCCACTTAGAGATTCCACAGAAAGAGTGTTTCCAAACTGCCGTATGGAAAGAAAGGTTGAACTCTGTTAGTTGAGGACACACATCACAAAGAAGTTTCTGAGAATGCTTCTGTCTAGATTTTATATGAGGATATTCCCGTTTCCAACGAAATCTTCACAGTTATCCAAATATCCACTCGCATATTCTACAAAAAGAGTGTTTCCAAATTGCTGTATGAAAACAAAGGCTGAACTCTGGTAGTTGAGGACACACTTCAGAAAGAAGTTTCTGAGAATGCTTCTGTCTAGATTTTATATGAAGATATTCCCGTTTCCAACGAAATCTTCACAGTTATCCAAATATCCCCTTGCAGATTCTACAAAAAGAGAGTTTCCAAACTGCTGTATCAAAAGAAAGATTCATCTCTGTTAGTTGAGTACACACATCTCAAACTTGCTTCTGAGAATGCTTCTGTCTAGATTTTATGGGAAGATATTGCCTTTTTCACCAAAGGCCTCAAAGCGCTTGAGAGGTCCACTTGCAGAGAGTACAGAAAGAGTGTTTCAATCCCGCTCTATGAAAGGGAATGTTTAGCTCTGTGACTTGAATGCAGATGTCACAAAGTTGTGTCTTAGAGTGCTTCTGTCTAGATTTTAGATGAAGATATTCCCGTTTCCAACGAAATCGTTAGAGTTACCCAAATATCCACTTAGAGATTCCACAGAAAGAGTGTTTCCAAACTGCTGTATCAAAAGAAAGGTTCAACTCTGTTAGTTGGGGACACACATCCCAAATTTGTTTCTGAGAATGATTCTCTGTAGATTTTATATGAAGATATTCCCGTTTCCAGCGAAATCTTCACAATTATCCAAATATCCCCATGTAGATTCTACAAAAAGGTTGTTTCGAAACTGCTGTGTCAAAAGAAAGGTTCAACTCTGCTATTTGAGGACACACATCTCAAATTGGCTTCTGAGAATGCTTCTGTCGAGATTTTATGGGAAGATATTTCCTTTTTCACCGTAGGCCTGAAACTGCGTGAAACGTCCTCTTGCAGATAGTACAGAAAGAGTGTTTCAATACTGCTCTATGAAAGGGAATGTTCAGCTCTGTGACTTGAATGCAGATGTCACAAAGTTGTTTCTCAGAGTGCTTCTGTCTAGATTTTAGATGAAGATATTCCCGTTGCCAGCAAAATCGTGAGAGCTATCCAAATATCCACTTAGAGATTCCACAGAAAGAGTGTTTCCAAACTGCTGTATGAAAGGAAAGGTTGAACTCTGTTAGTTGAGGACACACATCACAAAGAAGTTGCTGAGAATGCTTCTGTCTAGATTTTATATGAAGATATTCCCTTTTCCAATGAAATCTTCACAATTATCCCAATATCCCCTTGCAGATTCTACAAAAAGTGTGTTTCCAAACTTCTGTACCAAAAGAAAGGTTCAACTCTGTTAGTTGAGGACACACATCTCAAATTGGCTTCTGAGAATGCTTCTGTCGAGATTTTATGGGAGGATATTTCTTTTTCACCATAGGCCTGAAACCCCTTGAAACTCCCCTTGCAGATAGTACAGAAACAGTGTTCCAATCCTACTCTATGACAGGGAATGTTCAGCTCTGTGACTTGAATGCAGACGTCACAAAGTTGTTTCTAAGAGTGCTTCTGTCTAGATTTTAGATGAAGATATTCCCGTTTCCAACGAAATCGTTAGAGCTATCCAAACATCCACTTAGAGATTCCACAGAAAGAGTGTTTCCAAACTGCTCTATCAAAAGAAACGTTGAACTCTGTTAGCTGAGGACACACATCACAAAGAAGTTTCTGAGAATGCTTCTGTCTAGATTTTATGGGAAGATATTTCCTTTTTCAGCATAGGCCTCTTAGCGCTTCAGAGGTACACTTGCAGAGAGTACAGAAAGAGTGTTTCAATCCCGCTCTATGAAAGGGAATGTTCAGCTCTGTGACTTGAATGCAGATGTCACAAAGTTGTTTCTGAGAGTGCTTCTGTCTAGATTTTAGATGAAGATATTCCCGTTTCCAACAAAATCGTTGGAGCTATCCAAATATCCACTTAGAGATTCCACAGAAAGAGTGTTTCCAAACTGATCTATCAAAGAAAGGTTGAATTCTGTTAGTTGAGGACAAATATCACAAAGAAGTTTCTGAGAATGCTTCTGTCTAGATTTTACATGAAGATATTCCCGTTTCCAACGAAATCTTCACAGTTATCCAAATATCCCCTTGCAGATTGTACAAAAAGTGTGTTTCCAAACTGCTTTATCAAAAGAAAGGTTCAACTCTGTTAGTTGGGGACACACATCCCAAATTTGTTTCTGAGAATGATTCTGTGTAGATTTTATCGGAAGATATTTCCTTTTTCACCGAAGGCCTGAATGCGTTTGAAATGTCCACGTGCAGATACTGCAGAAAGAGTGTTTCAAACCTGCACTACGAAAGGGAGTGTTCAGCTCTGTGACTTGGATGCAGATATCACAAAGTTGTTTCTGAGAGTGCTTCTGTCTAAATTTTAGGTGAAGATATTCCCGTTTCCAATGTAACCGATAGAGCTATCCAAATATCCACTTAGAGATTCTACAAAAAGAGGGTTTCAAAACTGCTCTATCAAAAGAAAGGTTGAACCCTGTTAGTTGAGGACACACATCAGAAATAGTTTCTGAGAATCCTTCCGTCTGGATTTTATATGAAGATATTCCCGTTTCCAACGAAGTCTTCATGGTTTTCCAAATATCCACTTGCATATTCTACAAAAAGAGTGTTTCCAAATTGCTGTATGAAAAGAAAGGCTGAACTCTGGTAGTTGAGGACACACTTCAGAAAGAAGTTTCTGAGAATGGTTCAGTCTAGATTTTATATGAAGATATTCCCGTTTCCAACGAAACCTTCACAGTTATCCAAATATCCACTTGCAGATACTACAAAAAGTGTGTTTCCAAACTGCTGTATGAAAAGAAAGGTTGAACTCTGTTAGTTGAGGACACACATCACAAAGAAGTTTCTGAGAATGCTTCTGTCTAGATTTTATATGAAGATATTCCCTTTTCCAATGAAATCTTCACAGTTATCCAAATATCCCCTTGCAGATTCTACAAAAAGAGTTTTTCCAAACTTCTGTACCAAAAGAAAGGTTCAACTCTGTTAGTTGAGGACACACATCTCAAATTTTCTTCTGAGAATGCTTCTGTCGAGATTTTATGAGAAGATATTTCCTTTTCACCATAGGCCTGAAACCGCTTCAAACTCCACTTGCAGATAGTACAGAAACAGTGTTCCAATCCTACTCTATGACAGGGAATGTTCAGCTCTGTGACTTGAATGCAGATGTCACAAAGTTGTTTCTGAGAGTGCTTCTGTCTAGATTTTAGATGAAGATATTCCCGTTTCCAACGAAATCGTTAGAGCTATCCAAATATCCACTTAGAGATTCCACAGAAAGAGTGTTTCCAAACTGCTCTATCAAAAGAAAGGTTGAACTCTGTTAGTTGAGGACACACATCACAAAGAAGTTACTCAGAATGCTTCTGTCTAGATTTTACATGAAGATATTCCCGTTTCCAACGAAATCTTCACAGTTATCCAAATATCCACTTGCAGATTGTACAAAAAGTGTGTTTCCAAACTGCTGTATCAAAAGAAAGTTTCAACTCTGTTAGTTGGGGACACACATCCCAAATTTGTTTCTGAGAATGATTCTGTGTAGATTTTATATGAAGATATTCCCGTTTCCAGCGAAATCTTCACTGTTATCCAAATATCCCCTTGCAGATTCTACAAAAAGGGCGTTTCGAAACTGCTGTGTCAAAAGAAAGGTTCAACTCTGTTAGTTGAGGACACACATCTCAAATTAGCTTCTGAGAATGCTTCAGTCGAGATTTTATGGGAAGATATTTCCTTTTTCACCATAGGCCTGAAACTGCGTGAAATGTCCACTTGCAGATAGTACAGAAACAGTGTTTCAATCCTGCTCTATGAAAGGGATGTTCAGCTCTGTGACTTGAATGCAGATGTCACAAAGTTGTTTCTCAGAGTGCTTCTGTCTAGATTTTAGATGAAGATATGCCCGCTTCCAATGAAATCGTGAGAGCTATCCAAATATCCACTTAGAGATTCCACAGAAAGCGTGTTTCCAGACTGCTCTATCAAAAGAAAGGTTGAACTCGGTTAGTTCAGGACACACGTAACAAGGAAGTTTCTGAGAATGCTTCTGTTTAGATTTTAGATGAAGATATTCCCGATTCCAGCGAAATCGTTAGAGCTATCCAAATATCCACTTAGAGATTCCACAGAAAGAGTGTTTCCAAACTGCTGCATGAAAAGAAAGGTTGAACTCTGTTAGTTGAGGACACACATCACAAAGAAGTTTCTGAGAATGCTTCTGTCTAGATTTTATATGAAGATATTCCCGTTTCCAACGAAATCTTCACAGTTATCCAAATATCCACTTGCAGATACTACAAAAAGTGTGTTTCCAAACTGCTGTATGAAAAGAAAGGTTGAACTCTGTTAGTTGAGGACACACATCACAAAGAAGTTTCTGAGAATGCTTCTGTCTAGATTTTATATGAAGATATTCCCATTTCCAACGAAATCTTCACAGTTATCCAAATATCCCCTTGCAGATTCTACAAAAAGAGTGTTTCCAAACTTCTGTAACGAAACAAAGGTTCAACTCTGTTAGTTGAGGACACACATCCCAAATTTGTTTCTGAGAATGATTCTGTGTAGATTTTATCGGAAGATATTTCCTTTTTCACCGAAGGCCTGAATGCGTTTGAAATGTCCACTTGCAGATAGTGCAGAAAGAGTGTTTCATACCTGCACTATGAAAGGGACTGTTCAGCTCTGTGACTTGAATGCAGATATCACAAAGTTGTTTCTGAGAGTGCTTCTGTCTAGATTTTAGATGAAGATATTCCCGTTTCCAACGTAATCGTTAGAGTTATCCAAATATCCACTTAGAGATTCCACAGAAAGAGTGTTTCCAAACTTCTCTATCAAAAGAAAGGTTGAACTCTGTTAGTCGAGGACACACATCACAAAGAAGCTTCTGAGAATGCTTCTGTCTAGATTTTACATGAAGATATTCCCGTTTCCAACGAAATCTTCACAGTTATCCAAATATCCCCTTGCAGATTGTACAAAAAGTGTGTTTCCAAACTGCTGTGTCAAAAGAAAGTTCAATTCTGTTAGTTGGGGACACACATCCCAAATTTGTTTCTGAGAATGATTCTGTGTAGATTTTATATGAAGATATTCCCGTTTCCAGCGAAATCTTCACCGTTATCCAAATATCCCCATGTAGATTCTACAAAAAGGGTGTTTCGAAACTGCTGTGTCAAAAGAAAGGTTCAACTCTGTTATTTGAGGACACACGTCTCAAATTGGCTTCTGAGAATGCTTCTGTCGAGATTTTATGGGAAGATATTTCCTTTTTCACCATAGGCCTGAAACTGCGTGAAACGTCCTCTTGCAGATAGTACAGAAAGAGTGTTTCAATACTGCTCTATGAAAGGGAATGTTCAGCTCTGTGACTTGAATGCAGATGTCACAAAGTTGTTTCTCAGAGTGCTTCTGTCTAGATTTTAGATGAAGATATTCCCGTTTCCAGCGAAATCGTGAGAGCTATCCAAATATCCACTTAGAGATTCCACAGAAAGAGTGTTTCCAAACTGCTGTATGAAAGGAAAGCTTGAACTCTGTTAGTTGAGGACACACATCACAAAGAAGTTGCTGAGAATGCTTCTGTCTAGATTTTATATGAAGATATTCTCTTTTCCAATGAAATCTTCACAGTTATCCAAATATCCCCTTGCAGATTCTACAAAAAGAGTGTTTCCAAACTTCTGTACCAAAAGAAAGGTTCAACTCTGTTAGTTGAGGACACACATCTCAAATTGGCTTCTGAGAATGCTTCTGTCGAAATTTTATGGGAGGATATTTCCTTTTTCACCATAGGCCTGAAACCGCTTGAAACTCCCCTTGCAGATAGTATAGAAACAGTGTTCCAATCCTAATCTATGACAGGGAAAGTTCAGCTCTGTGACTTGAATGCAGATGTCACAAAGTTGTTTCTAAGAGTGCTTCTGTCTAGATTTTAGATGAAGATATTCCCGTTTCCAATGAAATCGTTAGAGCTATCCAAACATCCACTTAGAGATTCCACAGAAAGAGTGTTTCCAAACTGCTCTATCAAAAGAAAGGTTGAACTCTGTTAGTTGAGGACACACATCACAGAGAAGTTTCTGAGAATGCTTCTGTCTAGATTTCATGGGAAGATATTTCCTTTTTCAGCATAGGCCTCTAAGCGCTTCAGAGGTCCCCTTGCAGAGAGTACAGAAAGAGTGTTTCAATCCCGCTCTATGAAAGGGAATGTTCAGCTCTGTGACTTGAATGCAGATGTCACAAAGTTGTTTCTGAGAGTGCTTCTGTCTAGATTTTAGATGAAGATATTCCCGTTTCCAACGAAATCGTGAGAGCTGTCCAAATATCCACTTAGATATTCCACAGAAAGCGTGTTTCCAAACTGCTCTATCAACAGAAAGGTTGAACTCTGTTAGTTGAGGACACACATAACAAAGAAGTTTCTGAGAATGCTTCTGTCTAGATTTTAGATGAAGATATTCCCGTTTCCAACGAATTCGTTAGAGCTATCCAAATATCCACTTAGAGATTCCACAGAAAGAGTGTTTCCAAACTGCTGTATGAAAAGAAAGTTTGAACTCTGTTAGTTGAGGACACACATCACAAAGAAGTTTCTGAGAATGCTTCTGTCTAGATTTTATTTGAAGATATTCCCGTTTCCAACGAAATCTTCACAGTTATCCGAATATCCCCTTACAGATTCTACAAAAAGAGTGTTTCCAAACAGCTGTATAAAAAGAAAGGTTCAACTCTGTTAGTTGAGGACACACATCTCAAACTTGCTTCTGAGAATGCTTCTGTCTAGATTTTATGGGAACATATTTCCTTTTTAACCATAGGCCTCAAAGCGCTTGAGAGGTCCACTTGCAGAGAGTACAGAAAGAGTGTTTCAATCCCACTCTATGAAAGGGAATGTTCAGCTCTGTGACTTGAATGCAGATGTCACAAAGTTGTTTCTCAGAGTGCTTCTGTCTAGATTTTAGATGAAGATATTCCCGTTTCCAACGAAATCGTGAGAGCTGTCCAAATATCCACTTAGAGATTCCACAGAAAGCGTGTTTCCAAACTGCTCTATCAACAGAAAGTTTGAACTCTGTTAGGTGAGGACACACGTAACAAAGAAGGTTCTGAGAATGCTTCTGTCTAGATTTTATATGAAGATATTCCTGTTTCCAACGAAATCTTCACAGTTATCCGAATATCCCCTTACAGATTCTTCAAAAAGAGTGTTTCCAAACAGCTATATAAAAAGAAAGGTTCAACTCTGTTAGTTGAGGACACACATCTCAAACTTGCTTCTGAGAATGCTTCTGTCTAGATTTTATGGGAACATATTTCCTTTTTCACCATAGGCCTCAAAGCGCTTGAGATGTCCGCTTGCAGAGAGTACAGAAAGAGTGTTTCAATCCCGATCTATGAAAGGGAATGTTCAGCTCTGTGACTTGAATGCAGATGTCACAAAGTTGTTTCTGAGAGTGCTTCTGTCTAGATTTTAGATGAAGATATTCCCGTTTGCAACGAAATCGTTAGAGCTATCCAAATATCCATTTCGAGATTCCACAGAAGAGTATTTCCAAACTCCTCTATCAAAAGAAAGGTTGAACTCTGTTAGCTGAGTTCACATATCACCAAGAAGTTTCTGAGAATGCTTCTGTCTAGATTTTGTATGAAGATATTCCTGTTTCCAACGAAATCTTCACAGTTATCCAAATATCCACTTGCAGATTCTGCAAAAAGAGTGTTTCCAAAATAGCTGTATGAAAAGAACGGTTGATCCCTGTTAGTTGAGGACACACATCACAAAGAAGTTCTGAGAATGATTCTGTCTGGATTTTGTGTGAATATATTTCCGTTTCCAATGAAATCTTCACAGTTATCCAAATATCCACTTGTAGATTCTACAAAAAGAGTGTTTCCAAACTGCTGTATCAAAAGAAAGCTTCAACTCTGTTAGCTGAGGACACACATCCCAAATTTGTTGCTGAGAATGATTCTGTGTAGATTTCGTCGAAGATATTTCCTTTTTCAACCTAGGCCAGAATGCGCTTGAAATGTCCACTTGCAGATAGTGCAGAAAGAGTGTTTAAAACCTGCACTATGAAAGGGAATGTTCAGCTCTGTTACTTGAATGCAGATGTCACAAAGTTGTTTCTGAGAGTGCTTCTGTCTAGATTTTAGATGAAGATATTCCCTTTTCCAACGAAATCTTCACAGTTATCTAAATATGCCCTTGCAGATTCTACAAAAATAGTGTTTCCAAACTGCTGTATCAAAAGAAAGGTTCAAATCTGTTAGTTGAGGACATACATCTCAAACTTGCTTCCGATAATGCTTCTGTCTGGATTTTATGGGAAGATATTTCCTTTTTCACCATAGACCTCAAAGCGCTTGAGAGGTCCACTTGCAGAGAGTACAGAAAGAGTGTTTCAATCCTGCTCTATGAAAGCGAATGTTCAGCTCTGTGACTTGAATGCAGATGTCACAAAGTTGTTTCTGAGAGTGCTTCTGTCTAGATTTTAGATGAAGATATTCCCGTTTCCAACGAAATCATTAGAGCTATTCAAATATCCACTTAGAGATTCCACAGAAAGAGTGTTTCCAAACTGCTCTATCCAAAGAAAGGTTGAACTCTGTTAGTTGAGGACACACATCACAAAGAAGTTTCTGAGAATGCTTCTGTCTAGATTTTTTATGAAGATATTCCCGTTTCCAACGAAATCTTCACAGTTATCCAAATATCCACATGTAGATTCTACAAAAAGAGTGTTTCCAAACTTCTGTATCAAAAGAAAGGTTCAACTCTGTTAGTTGGGGACACACATCCCAAATTTCCTTCTGAGAATGATTCTGTGTAGATTTTATCGGAAGATATTTCCTTTTTCACCATAGGACTGAATGGGATTGAAATGTCCACTTGCAGATAGTGCAGAAAGAGTGTTTCAAACCTGCACTATGAAAGGGAACGTTCAGCTCTGTGACTTGAATGCATATATCACAAAGGTGTTTCAGAGAGTGCTTCTGTCTAGATTTTAGATGAAGATATTCCCTTTTCCATCGTAATCGTTAGGGCTATCCAAATATCCACTTATAGATTCCACAGAAAGAGTGTTTCCAAACTGCTCTATCAAAAGAAAGGTTGAACCCTGTTAGTTGAGGACACACATCACAAAGAAGTTTCTGAGAATGCTTCTGTCTAGATTTTATATGAAGATATTCCCGTTTCTAATGAAATTTTCCCAGTTATCCAAATATCCCCTTGCAGATTATACAAAAAGAGTGTTTCCAAATTGCTGTGTGAAAAGAAATGTTGAACTCTGTTAGTTGAGGACACACATCACAAAGAAGTTTCTGAGAATGCTTCTGTCTAGATTTTATATGAAGATATTCCCGTTTCCAACGAAATCTTCACAGTTATGCAAATATCCCCTTGCAGATTCTACAAAAAGAGTGTTTCCAAACTGCTGTATCAAAAGAAAGGTTCAACTCTGTTAGTTGAGGGCACACATCTCAAACTTGCTTCTGAGAATGCTTCTGTGTAGATATTATGGGAAGATATTTCCTTTTTCACCTTAGGCCTAAAAGCGCTTGAGATGTACACTTGCAGAGGGTACAGAAAGAGTGTTTCAAACCCGCTCTATGAAAGGGAATGTTCAGCTCTGTGACTTGAATGCAGATGTCACAAAGTTGTTTCTGAGAGTGCTTCTGTCTAGATTTTAGATGAAGATATTCCCGTTTCCAAATAAATCTTCACAGTTATCTAAATATCCACTTGCAGATTCTACAAAAAGTGTGTTTCCAAATTGCTGTATCAAAAGAAATGTGGAACCCTGTTAGTTGAGGAAAGACATCACAAACCAGTTTCTGAGAATGCTACTGTCTAGATTTTATATGAAGATATTACCGTTTCCAACAAAATCTTCACAGTTATCCAAATATCCCCATGTAGAATCTACAAAGAGAGTGTTTCCAACTGCTGTATCAAAAGAAAGGTTCAACTCTGTTAGTTGAGGACACACATCTCAAATTTGTTTCTGAGAATGATTCTGTGTAGATTTTATCGGAAGATATTTCCTTTTTCACCATAGGCCTGAATGCGCTTGAAATGTCCACTTGCAGATAGTGCAGAAAGAGTGTTTCAAACCGGAACTAAGAAAGGGAATGTTCAGCTCTGTGTCTTGAATGAAGATATCACAAAGTTGTTTCTCAGAGTGCTTCTGTCTAGATTTTAGATGAAGATATTCCCTTTTCCAACGTAATCGTTAGTTCTATCCAAATATCCACTTAGAGATTCTACAAAACGAGGGTTTCCAAACAGTTCTATCAAAAGAAAGGTTGAACCCTGTTAGTTGAGGACACACATCAGAAAAAGTTTCTGAGAATCCTTCCGTCTGGATTTTATATGAAGATATTCCCGTTTCCAACGAAATCTTCACAGTTATCCAAATATCCTCCTGCATGTTCTACAAAAAGAGTGTTTCCAAATTGCTGTATCAAAAGAAAGGTTCATCTCTGTTAATTGAGGACACACATCCCAAATTTGTTGCTGAGAGTGATTCTGTGTAGATTTCATCGGAAGATATTTCCTTTTTCACCGTAGGCCTGAATGCGCTTGAAATGTCCACTTGCAGATATTGCGGAAAGAGTGTTTCAAACCTGCACTATGAAAGGGAATGTTCAGCTCTGTGACTTGAATGCAGATGTCAAAAAGTTGTTTCTCAGAGTGCTTCTGTCTAGATTTTCGATGAAGATATGCCCGCTTCCAACGAAATCGTGAGAGCTATCCAAATATCCACTTAGAGATTCCACAGAAACTGTGTTTCCAAACTGCTCTATCAAAAGAAAGGTTGAACTCTGTTAGATGAGGACACACGTAACAAAGAAGTTTCTGAGAATGCTTCTGTTTAGATTTTAGATGAAGATATTCCCGTTTCCAGCGAAATCGTTAGAGCTATCCAAATATCCACTTAGAGATTCCACAGAAAGAGTGTTTCCAAACTGCCGTATGGAAAGGTTGAACTCTGTTAGTTGAGGACACACATCACAAAGAAGTTTCTGAGAATGCTTCTGTCTAGATTTTATATGAGGATATTCCCGTTTCCAACGAAATCTTCACAGTTATCCAAATATCCACTCGCATATTCTACAAAAAGAGTGTTTCCAAATTGCTGTATGAAAACAAAGGCTGAACTCTGGTAGTTGAGGACACACTTCAGAAAGAAGTTTCTGAGAATGCTTCTGTCTAGATTTTATATGAAGATATTCCCGTTTCCAACGAAATCTTCACAGTTATCCAAATATCCCCTTGCAGATTCTACAAAAAGAGAGTTTCCAAACTGCTGTATCAAAAGAAAGATTCATCTCTGTTAGTTGAGTACACACATCTCAAACTTGCTTCTGAGAATGCTTCTGTCTAGATTTTATGGGAAGATATTGCCTTTTTCACCAAAGGCCTCAAAGCGCTTGAGAGGTCCACTTGCAGAGAGTACAGAAAGAGTGTTTCAATCCCGCTCTATGAAAGGGAATGTTTAGCTCTGTGACTTGAATGCAGATGTCACAAAGTTGTGTCTTAGAGTGCTTCTGTCTAGATTTTAGATGAAGATATTCCCGTTTCCAACGAAATCGTTAGAGTTACCCAAATATCCACTTAGAGATTCCACAGAAAGAGTGTTTCCAAACTGCTGTATCAAAAGAAAGGTTCAACTCTGTTAGTTGGGGACACACATCCCAAATTTGTTTCTGAGAATGATTCTCTGTAGATTTTATATGAAGATATTCCCGTTTCCAGCGAAATCTTCACAATTATCCAAATATCCCCATGTAGATTCTACAAAAAGGTTGTTTCGAAACTGCTGTGTCAAAAGAAAGGTTCAACTCTGCTATTTGAGGACACACATCTCAAATTGGCTTCTGAGAATGCTTCTGTCGAGATTTTATGGGAAGATATTTCCTTTTTCACCGTAGGCCTGAAACTGCGTGAAACGTCCTCTTGCAGATAGTACAGAAAGAGTGTTTCAATACTGCTCTATGAAAGGGAATGTTCAGCTCTGTGACTTGAATGCAGATGTCACAAAGTTGTTTCTCAGAGTGCTTCTGTCTAGATTTTAGATGAAGATATTCCCGTTGCCAGCAAAATCGTGAGAGCTATCCAAATATCCACTTAGAGATTCCACAGAAAGAGTGTTTCCAAACTGCTGTATGAAAGGAAAGGTTGAACTCTGTTAGTTGAGGACACACATCACAAAGAAGTTGCTGAGAATGCTTCTGTCTAGATTTTATATGAAGATATTCCCTTTTCCAATGAAATCTTCACAATTATCCCAATATCCCCTTGCAGATTCTACAAAAAGTGTGTTTCCAAACTTCTGTACCAAAAGAAAGGTTCAACTCTGTTAGTTGAGGACACACATCTCAAATTGGCTTCTGAGAATGCTTCTGTCGAGATTTTATGGGAGGATATTTCTTTTTCACCATAGGCCTGAAACCCCTTGAAACTCCCCTTGCAGATAGTACAGAAACAGTGTTCCAATCCTACTCTATGACAGGGAATGTTCAGCTCTGTGACTTGAATGCAGACGTCACAAAGTTGTTTCTAAGAGTGCTTCTGTCTAGATTTTAGATGAAGATATTCCCGTTTCCAACGAAATCGTTAGAGCTATCCAAACATCCACTTAGAGATTCCACAGAAAGAGTGTTTCCAAACTGCTCTATCAAAAGAAACGTTGAACTCTGTTAGCTGAGGACACACATCACAAAGAAGTTTCTGAGAATGCTTCTGTCTAGATTTTATGGGAAGATATTTCCTTTTTCAGCATAGGCCTCTTAGCGCTTCAGAGGTACACTTGCAGAGAGTACAGAAAGAGTGTTTCAATCCCGCTCTATGAAAGGGAATGTTCAGCTCTGTGACTTGAATGCAGATGTCACAAAGTTGTTTCTGAGAGTGCTTCTGTCTAGATTTTAGATGAAGATATTCCCGTTTCCAACAAAATCGTTGGAGCTATCCAAATATCCACTTAGAGATTCCACAGAAAGAGTGTTTCCAAACTGCTCTATCAAAGAAAGGTTGAACTCTGTTAGTTGAGGACAAATATCACAAAGAAGTTTCTGAGAATGCTTCTGTCTAGATTTTACATGAAGATATTCCCGTTTCCAACGAAATCTTCACAGTTATCCAAATATCCCCTTGCAGATTGTACAAAAAGTGTGTTTCCAAACTGCTGTATCAAAAGAAAGGTTCAACTCTGTTAGTTGGGGACACACATCCCAAATTTGTTTCTGAGAATGATTCTGTGTAGATTTTATCGGAAGATATTTCCTTTTTCACCGAAGGCCTGAATGCGTTTGAAATGTCCACGTGCAGATACTGCAGAAAGAGTGTTTCAAACCTGCACTACGAAAGGGAATGTTCAGCTCTGTGACTTGGATGCAGATATCACAAAGTTGTTTCTGAGAGTGCTTCTGTCTAAATTTTAGGTGAAGATATTCCCGTTTCCAATGTAACCGATAGAGCTATCCAAATATCCACTTAGAGATTCTACAAAAAGAGGGTTTCAAAACTGCTCTATCAAAAGAAAGGTTGAACCCTGTTAGTTGAGGACACACATCAGAAATAGTTTCTGAGAATCCTTCCGTCTGGATTTTATATGAAGATATTCCCGTTTCCAACGAAGTCTTCATGGTTTTCCAAATATCCACTTGCATATTCTACAAAAAGAGTGTTTCCAAATTGCTGTATGAAAAGAAAGGCTGAACTCTGGTAGTTGAGGACACACTTCAGAAAGAAGTTTCTGAGAATGGTTCAGTCTAGATTTTATATGAAGATATTCCCGTTTCCAACGAAACCTTCACAGTTATCCAAATATCCACTTGCAGATACTACAAAAAGTGTGTTTCCAAACTGCTGTATGAAAAGAAAGGTTGAACTCTGTTAGTTGAGGACACACATCACAAAGAAGTTTCTGAGAATGCTTCTGTCTAGATTTTATATGAAGATATTCCCTTTTCCAATGAAATCTTCACAGTTATCCAAATATCCCCTTGCAGATTCTACAAAAAGAGTTTTTCCAAACTTCTGTACCAAAAGAAAGGTTCAACTCTGTTAGTTGAGGACACACATCTCAAATTTTCTTCTGAGAATGCTTCTGTCGAGATTTTATGAGAAGATATTTCCTTTTCACCATAGGCCTGAAACCGCTTCAAACTCCACTTGCAGATAGTACAGAAACAGTGTTCCAATCCTACTCTATGACAGGGAATGTTCAGCTCTGTGACTTGAATGCAGATGTCACAAAGTTGTTTCTGAGAGTGCTTCTGTCTAGATTTTAGATGAAGATATTCCCGTTTCCAACGAAATCGTTAGAGCTATCCAAATATCCACTTAGAGATTCCACAGAAAGAGTGTTTCCAAACTGCTCTATCAAAAGAAAGGTTGAACTCTGTTAGTTGAGGACACACATCACAAAGAAGTTACTCAGAATGCTTCTGTCTAGATTTTACATGAAGATATTCCCGTTTCCAACGAAATCTTCACAGTTATCCAAATATCCACTTGCAGATTGTACAAAAAGTGTGTTTCCAAACTGCTGTATCAAAAGAAAGTTTCAACTCTGTTAGTTGGGGACACACATCCCAAATTTGTTTCTGAGAATGATTCTGTGTAGATTTTATATGAAGATATTCCCGTTTCCAGCGAAATCTTCACTGTTATCCAAATATCCCCTTGCAGATTCTACAAAAAGGGCGTTTCGAAACTGCTGTGTCAAAAGAAAGGTTCAACTCTGTTAGTTGAGGACACACATCTCAAATTAGCTTCTGAGAATGCTTCAGTCGAGATTTTATGGGAAGATATTTCCTTTTTCACCATAGGCCTGAAACTGCGTGAAATGTCCACTTGCAGATAGTACAGAAACAGTGTTTCAATCCTGCTCTATGAAAGGGATGTTCAGCTCTGTGACTTGAATGCAGATGTCACAAAGTTGTTTCTCAGAGTGCTTCTGTCTAGATTTTAGATGAAGATATGCCCGCTTCCAATGAAATCGTGAGAGCTATCCAAATATCCACTTAGAGATTCCACAGAAAGCGTGTTTCCAGACTGCTCTATCAAAAGAAAGGTTGAACTCGGTTAGTTCAGGACACACGTAACAAGGAAGTTTCTGAGAATGCTTCTGTTTAGATTTTAGATGAAGATATTCCCGATTCCAGCGAAATCGTTAGAGCTATCCAAATATCCACTTAGAGATTCCACAGAAAGAGTGTTTCCAAACTGCTGCATGAAAAGAAAGGTTGAACTCTGTTAGTTGAGGACACACATCACAAAGAAGTTTCTGAGAATGCTTCTGTCTAGATTTTATATGAAGATATTCCCGTTTCCAACGAAATCTTCACAGTTATCCAAATATCCACTTGCAGATACTACAAAAAGTGTGTTTCCAAACTGCTGTATGAAAAGAAAGGTTGAACTCTGTTAGTTGAGGACACACATCACAAAGAAGTTTCTGAGAATGCTTCTGTCTAGATTTTATATGAAGATATTCCCATTTCCAACGAAATCTTCACAGTTATCCAAATATCCCCTTGCAGATTCTACAAAAAGAGTGTTTCCAAACTTCTGTATCGAAACAAAGGTTCAACTCTGTTCGTTGAGGACACACATCCCAAATTTGTTTCTGAGAATGATTCTGTGTAGATTTTATCGGAAGATATTTCCTTTTTCACCGAAGGCCTGAATGCGTTTGAAATGTCCACTTGCAGATAGTGCAGAAAGAGTGTTTCATACCTGCACTATGAAAGGGACTGTTCAGCTCTGTGACTTGAATGCAGATATCACAAAGTTGTTTCTGAGAGTGCTTCTGTCTAGATTTTAGATGAAGATATTCCCGTTTCCAACGTAATCGTTAGAGTTATCCAAATATCCACTTAGAGATTCCACAGAAAGAGTGTTTCCAAACTTCTCTATCAAAAGAAAGGTTGAACTCTGTTAGTCGAGGACACACATCACAAAGAAGCTTCTGAGAATGCTTCTGTCTAGATTTTACATGAAGATATTCCCGTTTCCAACGAAATCTTCACAGTTATCCAAATATCCCCTTGCAGATTGTACAAAAAGTGTGTTTCCAAACTGCTGTGTCAAAAGAAAGTTCAATTCTGTTAGTTGGGGACACACATCCCAAATTTGTTTCTGAGAATGATTCTGTGTAGATTTTATATGAAGATATTCCCGTTTCCAGCGAAATCTTCACCGTTATCCAAATATCCCCATGTAGATTCTACAAAAAGGGTGTTTCGAAACTGCTGTGTCAAAAGAAAGGTTCAACTCTGTTATTTGAGGACACACGTCTCAAATTGGCTTCTGAGAATGCTTCTGTCGAGATTTTATGGGAAGATATTTCCTTTTTCACCATAGGCCTGAAACTGCGTGAAACGTCCTCTTGCAGATAGTACAGAAAGAGTGTTTCAATACTGCTCTATGAAAGGGAATGTTCAGCTCTGTGACTTGAATGCAGATGTCACAAAGTTGTTTCTCAGAGTGCTTCTGTCTAGATTTTAGATGAAGATATTCCCGTTTCCAGCGAAATCGTGAGAGCTATCCAAATATCCACTTAGAGATTCCACAGAAAGAGTGTTTCCAAACTGCTGTATGAAAGGAAAGCTTGAACTCTGTTAGTTGAGGACACACATCACAAAGAAGTTGCTGAGAATGCTTCTGTCTAGATTTTATATGAAGATATTCTCTTTTCCAATGAAATCTTCACAGTTATCCAAATATCCCCTTGCAGATTCTACAAAAAGAGTGTTTCCAAACTTCTGTACCAAAAGAAAGGTTCAACTCTGTTAGTTGAGGACACACATCTCAAATTGGCTTCTGAGAATGCTTCTGTCGAAATTTTATGGGAGGATATTTCCTTTTTCACCATAGGCCTGAAACCGCTTGAAACTCCCCTTGCAGATAGTATAGAAACAGTGTTCCAATCCTAATCTATGACAGGGAAAGTTCAGCTCTGTGACTTGAATGCAGATGTCACAAAGTTGTTTCTAAGAGTGCTTCTGTCTAGATTTTAGATGAAGATATTCCCGTTTCCAATGAAATCGTTAGAGCTATCCAAACATCCACTTAGAGATTCCACAGAAAGAGTGTTTCCAAACTGCTCTATCAAAAGAAAGGTTGAACTCTGTTAGTTGAGGACACACATCACAGAGAAGTTTCTGAGAATGCTTCTGTCTAGATTTCATGGGAAGATATTTCCTTTTTCAGCATAGGCCTCTAAGCGCTTCAGAGGTCCCCTTGCAGAGAGTACAGAAAGAGTGTTTCAATCCCGCTCTATGAAAGGGAATGTTCAGCTCTGTGACTTGAATGCAGATGTCACAAAGTTGTTTCTGAGAGTGCTTCTGTCTAGATTTTAGATGAAGATATTCCCGTTTCCAACAAAATCGTTGGAGCTATCCAAATATCCACTTAGACTTTCAACAGAAAGTGCGTTTCCAAACTGCTCTATCAAAGAAAGGTTGAACTCTGTTAGTTGAGGACACACATCACAAAGAAGTTTCTGAGAATGCTTCTGTCTAGATTTTACATGAAGATATTCCCGTTTCCAACGAAATCTTCACAGTTATCCAAATATCCCCTTGCAGATTGTACAAAAAGTGTGTTTCCAAACTGCTGTATCAAAAGAAAGGTTCAACTCTGTTAGTTGGGGACACACATCACAAAGAAGTTTCTGAGAATGATTCTGTGTAGATTTTATATGAAGATATTCCCGTTTACAACGAAATCTTCACAGTTATCCAAATAACCACTTGCATATTCTACAAAAAGAGTGTTTCCAAATTGCTGAATCAAAAGAAAGGTTCAACTCTCTTAGTTGAGGACACACATCACAAATATGTTTCTGTGAATGATTCTGTGTAGATTTTATATGAAGATATTCCCGTTTCCAGCGAAATCTTCACGGTTATCCAAATATCCCCATGTAGATTCTACAAAAACAGTGTTTCCAAACTGCTGTATCAAAAGAAAGGTTCAACTCTGTTAGTTGAGGACACACATCTCAAACTTGCTTCTCAGAATGCTTCTGTCTAGATTTTATGGGAAGATATTTCCTTTTTCACCATGGGCCTCAAAGGGCTTGAGAGGTCCACTTGCAGAGAGTACAGAAAGAGTGTTTCAATCCCGCTCTATGAAAGGGAATGTTCAGCTCTGTGACTTGAATGCAGATGTCACAAAGTTGTTTCTGAGAGTGCTTCTGTCTAGATTTTAGATGAAGATATTCCCGTTTCCAACGAAATCGTTAGAGCTATCCAAATATCCACTTAGAGATTCCACAGAAAGAGTGTTTCCAAACTGCTCTATCAAAAGAAAGGTTGAACTCTGTTAGTTGAGGACACACATCACAAAGAAGTTTCTCAGAATGCTTCTGTCTAGATTTTACATGAAGATATTCCCGTTTCCAACGAAATCTTCACAGTTATCCAAATATCCCCTTGCAGATTGTACAAAAAGTGTGTTTCCAAACTGCTGTATCAAAAGAAAGGTTCAACTCTGTTAGTTGGGGACACACATCCCAAATTTGTTTCTGAGAATGATTCTGTGTAGATTTTATATGAAGATATTCCCGTTTACAATGAAATCTTCACAGTTATCCAAATATCCACCTGCACATTCTACAAAAAGAGTGTTTCCAAACTTCTGTATCGAAACAAAGGTTCAACTCTGTTAGTTGAGGACACACATCCCAAATTTGTTTCTGAGAATGATTCTGTGTAGATTTTATCGGAAGATATTTCCTTTTTCACCGAAGGCCTGAATGCGTTTGAAATGTCCACTTGCAGATACTGCAGAAAGAGTGTTTCAGACCTGCACTACGAAAGGGACTGTTCAGCTCTGTGACTTGGATGCAGATATCACAAAGTTGTTTCTGAGAGTGCTTCTGTCTAGATTTTAGGTGAAGATATTCCCGTTTCCAATGTAATCGATAGAGCTATCCAAATATCCACTTAGAGATTCTACAAAAAGAGGGTTTCAAAACTGCTCTATCAAAAGAAAGGTTGAACCCTGTTAGTTGAGGACACACATCAGAAATAGTTTCTGAGAATCCTTCCGTCTGGATTTTATATGAAGATATTCCCGTTTCCAACGAAGTCTTCATGGTTTTCCAAATATCCACTTGCATATTCTACAAAAAGAGTGTTTCCAAATTGCTGTATGAAAAGAAAGGCTGAACTCTGGTAGTTGAGGACACACTTCAGAAAGAAGTTTCTGAGAATGCTTCAGTCTAGATTTTATATGAAGATATTCCCGTTTCCAACGAAACCTTCACAGTTATCCAAATATCCACTTGCAGATACTACAAAAAGTGTGTTTCCAAACTGCTGTATGAAAAGAAAGGTTGAACTCTGTTAGTTGAGGACACACATCACAAAGAAGTTTCTGAGAATGCTTCTGTCTAGATTTTATATGAAGATATTCCCTTTTCCAATGAAATCTTCACAGTTATCCAAATATCCCCTTGCAGATTCTACAAAAAGAGTTTTTCCAAACTTCTGTACCAAAAGAAAGGTTCAACTCTGTTAGTTGAGGACACACATCTCAAATTTTCTTCTGAGAATGCTTCTGTCGAGATTTTATGAGAAGATATTTCCTTTTTCACCATAGGCCTGAAACCGCTTCAAACTCCACTTGCAGATAGTACAGAAACAGTGTTCCAATCCTACTCTATGACAGGGAATGTTCAGCTCTGTGACTTGAATGCAGATGTCACAAAGTTGTTTCTGAGAGTGCTTCTGTCTAGATTTTAGATGAAGATATTCCCGTTTCCAACGAAATCGTTAGAGCTATCCAAATATCCACTTAGAGATTCCACAGAAAGAGTGTTTCCAAACTGCTCTATCAAAAGAAAGGTTGAACTCTGTTAGTTGAGGACACACATCACAAAGAAGTTTCTCAGAATGCTTCTGTCTAGATTTTACATGAAGATATTCCCGTTTCCAACGAAATCTTCACAGTTATCCAAATATCCACTTGCAGATTGTACAAAAAGAGTGTTTCCAAACTGCTGTATCAAAAGAAAGTTTCAACTCTGTTAGTTGGGGACACACATCCCAAATTTGTTTCTGAGAATGATTCTGTGTAGATTTTATATGAAGATATTCCCGTTTCCAGCGAAATCTTCACTGTTATCCAAATATCCCCTTGCAGATTCTACAAAAAGGGTGTTTCGAAACTGCTGTGTCAAAAGAAAGGTTCAACTCTGTTAGTTGAGGACACACATCTCAAATTAGCTTCTGAGAATGCTTCAGTCGAGATTTTATGGGAAGATATTTCCTTTTTCACCATAGGCCTGAAACTGCGTGAAATGTCCACTTGCAGATAGTACAGAAACAGTGTTTCAATCCTGCTCTATGAAAGGGATGTTCAGCTCTGTGACTTGAATGCAGATGTCACAAAGTTGTTTCTCAGAGTGCTTCTGTCTAGATTTTAGATGAAGATATGCCCGCTTCCAACGAAATCGTGAGAGCTATCCAAATATCCACTTAGAGATTCCACAGAAAGCGTGTTTCCAGACTGCTCTATCAAAAGAAAGGTTGAACTCGGTTAGTTCAGGACACACGTAACAAGGAAGTTTCTGAGAATGCTTCTGTTTAGATTTTAGATGAAGATATTCCCGATTCCAGCGAAATCGTTAGAGCTATCCAAATATCCACTTAGAGATTCCACAGAAAGAGTGTTTCCAAACTGCTGCATGAAAAGAAAGGTTGAACTCTGTTAGTTGAGGACACACATCACAAAGAAGTTTCTGAGAATGCTTCTGTCTAGATTTTATATGAAGATATTCCCGTTTCTAACGAAATCTTCACAGTTATCCAAATATCCACTTGCAGATACTACAAAAAGTGTGTTTCCAAACTGCTGTATGAAAAGAAAGGTTGAACTCTGTTAGTTGAGGACACACATCACAAAGAAGTTTCTGAGAATGCTTCTGTCTAGATTTTATATGAAGATATTCCCGTTTACAACGAAATCTTCACAGTTATCCAAATATCCCCTTGCAGATTCTACAAAAAGAGTGTTTCCAAACTTCTGTATCGAAACAAAGGTTCAACTCTGTTCGTTGAGGACACACATCCCAAATTTGTTTCTGAGAATGATTCTGTGTAGATTTTATCGGAAGATATTTCCTTTTTCACCGAAGGCCTGAATGCGTTTGAAATGTCCACTTACAGATAGTGCAGAAAGAGTGTTTCACACCTGCACTATGAAAGGGACTGTTCAGCTCTGTGACTTGAATGCAGATATCACAAAGTTGTTTCTGAGAGTGCTTCTGTCTAGATTTTAGGTGAAGATATTCCCGCTTCCAACGTAATCGATAGAGCTATCCAAATATCCACTTAGAGATTCTACAAAAAGAGGGTTTCCAAACTGTTCTATCAAAAGAAAGGTTGAGCCCTGTTAGTTGAGGACACACATCAGAAAAAGTTTCTGAGAATCCTTCCGTCTGGATTTTATATGAAGATATGCCCGTTTCCAACGAAATATTCACGGTTTTCCAAATATCCACTTGCATATTCTATAAAAAGAGTGTTTCCGAATTGCTGTATGAAAAGAAAGGTTGAACTCTGTTAGTTGAGGACACACATCACAAAGAAGTTTCTGAGAATGCTTCTGTCTGGATTTTATATGAAGATATTCCCGTTTCCAACGAAATCTTCACAGTTATCCAAATATCCCCTTGCAGATTCTACAAAAAGAGTGTTTCCATACTGCTGTATCAAAAGAAAGGTTCAAATCTGTTAGTTGAGGACACACATCTCAAACTTGCTTCTGAGAATGCTTCTGTCTAGATTTTATGGGAAGATATTTCCTTTTTCACCATAGGCCTCAAAGGGCTAGAGAGGTACACTTGCAGAGAGTACAGAAAGAGTGTTTCAATCCCGCTCTATGAAAGGGAATGTTCAGCTCTTTGACTTGAATGCAGATGTCACGAAGTTGTTTCTGAGAGTGCTTCTGTCTAGATTTCAGATAAAGATTTTCCCGTTTCCAACGAAATTGTTAGAGCTATCCAAATATCCACTTAGATATTCCACAGAAAGGGTGTTTCCATACCGCTCTATCAAAAGAAATGTTGAACTCTGTTAGTTGAGGACACACATCACAAAGAAGTTTCTGAGAATGCCTCTGTCTAGATTTTATATGAAGATATTCCCGTTTCCAAGGAAATCTTCACAGTTATCCAAATATGCCCTTGCAGATTCTACAAAAAGAGTGTTTCCAAACTACTGAATCAAAAGAAAGTTCAACTCTGTTAGTTGAGGACACACATCTCAAACTTGCTTCTGAGAATGCTTCTGTCTAGATTTTATGGGAAGATATTTCCTTTTTCACCATACGCCTCAAAGCGCTTGAGAGGTCCAATTTCAGAGAGTACAGAAAGAGTGTTTCAATCCCGCTCTATGAAAGGGAATGTTCAGCTCTGTGACTTGAATGCAGATGTCACAAAGTTGTTTCTGAGAGTGCTTCTGTCTAGATTTTAGATGAAGATATTCCCGTTTCCAATGAAATCGTTAGAGCTATCCAAATGTCCACTTAGAGATTCCACAGAAAGAGTGTTTCCAAACTGCTCCATCAAAAGAACGGTTGAACTCTGTTAGTTGAGGACACACATCACAAAGAAGTTTCTGAGAATGCTTCTGTCTAGATTTTATATGAAGATATTCCCGTTTCCAAAGAAATCTGCACAGTTATCCAAATATCCACTTGCAGATTCTGCAAAAAGAGTGTTTTCAAACTGCTGTATGAAAACGAAGGTTGAACTCTGTTAGTTGAGGACACACATCACAAAGAAGTTTCTGAGAATGCTTCTGTCTAGATTTTATATGAAGATATTCCCGTTTCCAACGAAATCTTCACCGTTATCCAAATAACCACTTGCATATTCTACAAAAAGAGTGTTTCCAAATTGCTGAATCAAAAGAAAGGTTCAACTCTCTTAGTTGAGGACACACATCACAAATATGTTTCTGTGAATGATTCTGTGTAGATTTTATATGAAGATATTCCCGTTTCCAGCGAAATCTTCACGGTTATCCGAATATCCCCATGTAGATTCTACAAAAACAGTGTTTCCAAACTGCTGTATCAAAAGAAAGGTTCAACTCTGTTAGTTGAGGACACACATCTCAAACTTGCTTCTCAGAATGCTTCTGTCTAGATTTTATGGGAAGATATTTCCTTTTTCACCATGGGCCTCAAAGGGCTTGAGAGGTCCACTTGCAGAGAGTACAGAAAGAGTGTTTCAATCCCGCTCTATGAAAGGGAATGTTCAGCTCTGTGACTTGAATGCAGATGTCACAAAGTTATTTCTGAGAGTGCTTCTGTCTAGATTTAAGATGAAGATATTCCCGTTTCCAACGAAATCGTTAGAGCTATCCAAATATCCACTTAGAGATTGCACAGAAAGAGTGTTTCCAAACTGCTCTATCAAAAGAAAGGTTGAACTCTGTTAGTTGAGGACACACATCACAAAGAAGTTTCTGAGAATGCTTCTGTCTGGATTTTATATGAGGATATTCCCGTTTCCAACGAAATCTTCACAGTTATCCAAATATCCCCTTGCAGATTCTACAAAAAGAGTGTTTCCATACTGCTGTATCAAAAGAAAGGTTCAACTCTGTTAGTTGAGGACACACATCTCAAACTTGCTTCTGAGAATGCTTCTGTCGAGATTTTGTGGGAAGATATTTCCTTTTTCACCATAGGCCTCAAAGCGCTAGAGAGGTCCACTTGCAGAGAGTACAGAAAGAGTGTTTCAATCCCGCTCTATGAAAGGGAATGTTCAGCTCTTTGACTTGAATGCAGATGTCACGAAGTTGCTTCTGAGAGTGCTTCTGTCTAGATTTCAGATGAAAATTTTCCCGTTTCCAACGAAATTGTTAGAGCTATCCAAATATCCACTTAGAGATTCCACAGAAAGGGTGTTTCCAAACTGCTCTATCAAAAGAAATGTTGAACTCTATTAGTTGAGGACACACATCACAAAGAAGTTTCTGAGAATGCTTCTGTCTAAATTTTATATGAAGACATTCCCGTTTCCAACGAAATCTTCACAGTTATCCAAATATCCCCTTGTAGATTCTACAAAAAGAGTGTTTCAAAACTACTGTATCAAAAGAAAGGTTCAACTCTGTTAGTTGGGGACACACATCCCAAATTTGTTTCTGAGAATGATTCTGTGTAGATTTTATATGAAGATATTCCCGTTTCCAACGAAAACTTCACAGTTATCCAAATATCCCCATGTAGATTCTACAAAAAGAGTGTTTCCAAACTGCTGTATCAAAAGAAAGGTTCAACTCTGTTAGTTGAGGACACACATCCCAAATTTGCTTCTGAGAATGATTCTGTGTAGATTTTATCGGAAGATAATTCCTTTTTAACCATACGCCTGAATGCGCTTGAAATGGCCACTTGCAGATAGTGCAGAAAGAGTGTTTCACACCTGCACTATGAAAGGGAATGTTCAGCTCTGTGACTTGAATGAAGATATCACAAAGTTGTTTCTGAGAGTGCTTCTGTCTAGATTTTAGATGAAGATATTCCCTTTTCCAACGTAATCGTTAGGGCTATCCAAATATCCACTTAGAGATTCTACAAAAGGAGGGTTTCCAAACTCTTCTAGCAAAAGAAAGGTTGAACCCTGTTAGTTGAGGACACACATCAGAAAAAGTTTCTGAGAATCCTTCCGTCTGGAATATTTATGAAGATATTCCCGTTTCCTACGAAATCTTCACAGTTATCCAAATATCCACTTGCGTATACTGCAAAAAGAGTGTTTCCTAATTGCTGTATGAAAAGAAAGGTTGAACTCTGTTAGTTGAGGTCACACATCTCAAAGAAGTTTCTGAGAATGCCTCTGTCTAGATTTTATATGAAGATATTCCCGTTTCCAACGAAATCTTCACAGTTATCCAAATATGCCCATGCAGATTCTACAAAAAGAGTGTTTCCAAACTACTGAATCAAAAGAAAGGACAACTCTGTTAGTTGAGGACACACATCTCAAACTTGCTTCTGAGAATGCTTCTGTCTAGATTTTATGGGAAGATATTTCCTTTTTCACCATACGCCTCAAAGCGCTTGAGAGGTCCACTTTCAGAGAGTACAGAAAGAGTGTTTCAATCCCGCTCTATGAAAGGAAATGTTCAGCTCTGTGACTTGAATGCAGATGTCACAAAGTTCTTTCTGAGAGTGCTTCTGTCTAGATTTTAGATGAAGATATTCCCGTTTCCAATGAAATCGTTAGAGCTATCCAAATGTCCACTTAGAGATTCCACAGAAAGAGTGTTTCCAAACTGCTCCATCAAAACAATGGTTGAACTCTGTTAGTTGAGGACAGACATCACAAAGAAGTTTCTGAGAATGCTTCTGTCTATATTTTATATGAAGATATTCCCATTTCCAACGAAATCTGCACAGTTATCCAAATATCCACTTGCAGATTCTGCAAAAAGAGTGTTTCCAAACTGCTGTATGAAAAGGAAGGTTGAACTCTGTGAGCTGAGGACACACATCACAAAGAAGTTTCTGAGAGTGCTTCTGTCTAGATTTTAGATGAAGATATTACCGTTTCCAACGTAATCTTTAGAGCTATCCAAATATCCACATAGAGATTCTACAAAAAGAGGGTTTCCAAACTATTCTATGAAAAGAAAGGTTGAACCCTGTTAGTTGAGGACACACATCAGAAAAAGTTTCTGAGAATCCTTCTGTCTGGATTTTATATGAAGATATTCCCGTTTCCAACGAAATCGTTAGAGCTATCCAAATATCCACTTAGAGATTCCACAGAAAGCGTGTTTCCAAACTGCTCCATCAAAACAAAGGTTGAACTCTGTTAGTTTAGGACACATATCACAAAGAAGTTTCTGAGAATGCTTCTGTCTAGATTTTATATGAAGATATTCCCGTTTCCAACGAAATCCTCACAGTTATCCAAATATCTCCTTGCAGATTCTGCAAAAAGAGAGTTTCCAAACTGCTGTATGAAAAGAAAGGTTGAACTCTGTTAGTTGAGGGCACACATCACAAAGAAGTTTCTGCGAATCCTTCTGTCTAGATTTTCTATGAAAATATTTCCCTTTCCAACGAAATCTTCACAGTTATCAAAATATCCACTTGTAGATTCTACAAAAAGTGTGTTTCCAAATAGCTGTATCAAAAGAAAGGATGAACTCTGTTAGTTGAGGACAGACATCACAAACAAGTTTCTGATAATGCTTCTGTCTAGATTTTATATGAAGATATTCCCGTTTCCAGAGAAATCTTCACAGTTATCCAAATATCGCCATGTAGATTCTACAAAAAGAGTGTTTCCAAACTGCTGTATCAAAAGAAAGGTTCAACTCTGTTAGTTGAGGACACACATCCCAAATTTGTTTCTGAGAATGACTCTGTGTAGATTTTATCGGAAGATATTTCCTTTTTCACCATAGGCCTGAATGCGCTTGAAATGTCCACTTGCAGATAGTGCAGAAAGAGTGTTTTAAACCTGCACTATGAAAGGGAATGTTCAGCTCTGTGACTTGGATGCAGATATCTCAAAGTTGTTTCTAAGAGTGCTTCTGTCTAGATTTTAGATGAATATATTCCCTTTTCCAACGTAATCGTTAGAGATATCCAAATATCCACTTAGAGATTCTACAAAAAGTGGGTTTCCAAACTCTTCAATCAAAAGAAAGGTTGAACCCTGTTAGTTGAGGACACACATCAGAAAATGTTTCTCAGAATCTTCCGTCTGGATTTTATATGAAATTATTCCCGTTTCCAACGAAATCTTCACAGTTATCCAAATATCCACTTGCAGATTCTACAAAAAATGTGTTTCCAAATTGCTGTATCAAAAGAAATTTTGAACTCTGTTAGTTGAAGACAGACATCACAAACAAGTTTCTGAGAATGCTTCTGTCTAGATTTTATATGAAGATATTCCCGTTTGCAGAGAAATCTTCACAGGTATCCAAATATCCCCATGTAGATTCTACAAAAAGAGTGTTTCCAAACTGCTGTATCAAAGGAAAGTTCAACTCTGTTAGCTGAGAACACACATCACAAATTTGTTTCTGAGAATGATTCTGTGTACATTTTATCGGAAGATATTTCCTTTTTCACCATAGGCGTGAATGCGCTTGAAATGTCCACTTGCAGATAGTGCAGAAAGAGTGTTTCAAACCTGCACAATGAAAGGGAATGTTCAGCTCTGTGACTTGAATGCATATATCACAAAATTGTTTCTGAGAATGCTTCTGTCTAGATTTTAGATGAAGATATTCCCTTTTCCAACGTAATCATAAGGGCTATCCAAATATCCACTTAGAGATTCTACAAAATGAGGGTTTCCAAACTCTTCTATCAAAAGAAAGGTTGAACCCTGTTAGTTGAGGACACACATCAGAAAAAGTTTCTGGGAATACTTCCGTCTGGATTTTATATGAAGATGTTCCTGTTTCCAAAGAAATCTTCACAGTTACACAAATATCCACTTGCAGATTCTGCAAAAAGAGTGTTTCCAAATTGCTGTATGAAAAGAAAGGTTGAACACTGTTAGTTGAGGACACACATCCCAAAGTTGTTTCTGAGAATAATTCTGTGTAGATTTTAAATGAAGATATTCCCGTTTCCAGTGAAATCTTCACAGTTATCCAAATATACCCATGTAGATTCTACAAAAGGAGTGTTTGCAAACTGCTGTATCAAAAGAAAGGTTCAACTCTGTTAGTTGAGGACACACATCCCAAATTTGTTTCTGAGAATGATTCTGTGTAGATTTTATCGGAAGAAATTTCCTTTTTCACCATAGGCCTGAATGCGCTTGAAATGTCCACTTGCAGATAGTGCAGAAAGAGTGTTTCAAACCTGCACTATGAAAGGGAATGTTCAGCTCAGTGACTTGAATGCAGATATCAAAAAGTTGTTTCTGAGAGTGCTTCTGTCTAGATTTTAGATGAAGATACTCCCTTTTCCAAAGTAATCGTCAGAGTTCTCCAAATATCCACTTAGAGATTCTACAAAAAGAGGGTTTCCAAACTGTTCTATGAAAAGAAATGTTGAACACTGTTAGTAGAGGACACACATCAGAAAAAGTTTCTGAGAATCTTTCCGTCTGGATTTTATATGAATGTATTCCCGTTTCCAACGAACTCTTCACAGTTATCCAAATATCCACTTGCGTATTCTACAAAAAGAGTGTTTCCAAACTGCTGTATGAAAAGAAACGTTGAACTCTGTTAGTTGAGGACACACATCACAAAGAAGTTTCTGAGAATGCTTCTGTCTAGATTTTATATGAAGATATTCCCGTTTCCAACGAAATCCTCACAGTTATCCAAATATCCACTGGCAGATTCTGCAAAAAGTGAGTTTCCAAACTGCTGTATGAAAAGAAAGGTTGAACTCTGTTAGTTGAGGACACACATCACAAAGAAGTTTCTGAGAATGCTTCTGTCTAGATTTTATACAAAGATATTCCCGTTTCCATTGAAATCTTCAAATTTATCCAAATATCCACTTGTAGATTCTACAAAAAGTGTGTATCCAAACTGCTGTATCAAAAGAAAGGTACAACTCTGTTAGTTGAGGACACACATCCCAAATTTGTTTCTGAGAATGATTCTGTGTAGATTTTAGATGAAGATATTCCCGTTTCCAAAGAAATCCTCACAGTTATCCAAATATCCACTTACAGATTCTACAAAAAGTGTGTTTCCAAACTGCTGTATCAAAAGAAAGGTTGAACCCTGTTAGTTGAGGACAGACATGACTAACAAGTTTCTGAGAATGCTTCTGTCTAGATTTTATATGAAGATATTCCCGTTTCCAAGGAAATCTTCACAGTTATCCAAATATCCCCATGTAAATTCTACAAAAAGAGTGTTTGCAAACTGCTGTATCAAAAGAAAGGTTCAACTCTGTTAGTTGAGGACACACTTCCAAATTTGCTTCTGAGAATGATTCTGTGTAGATTTTATCGGAGGATATTTCCTTTTCACCATAGGCCTGAATGCGCTTGAAATGTCCACTTGCAGATAGTGCAGAAAGAGCGTTTCAAACCTGCACTATGAAAGAGAATGCTCAACTCTGTGACTAGAATGCAGATATCACAAAGTTGTTTCTGAGAGTGCTTCTGTCTAGATTTTAGATGAAGATATTCCCTTTTCCAACGTAATCGTTAGAGCTATCCAAATATCCACTTAGAGATTCCACAAAAAGAGGGTTTCCAAACTGTTCTATCAGAAGAAAGGTTGAACCCTGTTAGTTGAGGACCCACATCAGAAAATGTTTCTGAGAATCCTTCCGTCTGGATTTTATATGAAGATATTCCCGTTTCCAACGAAATCTTCACAGTTATCCAGATATCCACTTGCATATTCTACAAAAAGAGTGTTTCCACATTGCTGTATGAAAAGAAAGGTTGAACTCTGTTAGTTGAGGATACACATCACAAAGAAGTTTCTGAGAATGCTTCTGTCTAGATTTTATATGAAGATATTCCCGTTTCCAACGAAACCTTCACAGTTATCCAAATATCCCCTTGCAGATTCTACGAAAAGAATTTTTCCGAACTTCTCTATCGAAAGAAAGGTTCAACTCCGTTAGTTGAGGACACACATTTCAAATTTGCTTCTGAGAATGCTTCTGTCGAGATTTTATGGGAAGATATTTCCTTTTTCACCGTAGGCCTGAAACCTCGTGAAATGTCCATTTGCGGATAGTACACAAAGAGTGTTTCCATCCTGCTCTATGAAAGGGAATGTTCAGCTCTGTGACTTGAATGCAGATGTCACAAAGTTGTTTCTGAGAGTGCTTCGGTCTAGATTTTAGATGAAGATATTCCCGTTTCCAACGAAACCGTGAGAGCTATCCAAATATCCACATAGAGATTCCACAGAAAGCGTGATTCCAAACTGCTCTATCAAAAGAAAGGTTGAACTCTGTTAGTTGAGGAGACACAACACAAAGAAGTTTCTGAGAATGCTTCTGTCTAGATTTTATATGAAGATATTCCCGTTTCCAATGAAATCTTCACAGTTATCCAAATATCCACTTGCAGATTCTACAAAAAGAGAGATTCCAAATTGCTGTATCGAAAGAAAGGTTGAACCCTGTTATTTGAGGACAGACATCACAAACAAGTTTCTGAGAATGCTTCTGTCTAGATTTTATATGAAGATATTCCCGTTTCCAACGAAACCTTCACAGTTATCCAAATATCCCCATGTAGATTCTGCAAAAAGAGTGTTTCCAAACTGCTGTATCAAAAGAAAGGTTCAACTCTGTTAGTTGAGGACACAAATCCCAAATTTGCTTCTGAGAATGATTCTGTGTAGATTTTATTGGAAGAAATTTCCTTTTTCACCTTAGGCCTGAGTGCGCTTGAAATGTCCACTTGCAGATAGTGCAGAAAGAGTGTTTCAAACCTGCACTATGAAAGGGAATGTTCAGCTCTGTGACTTGAATGCAGATATCAAAAAGTTGTTTCTGAGAGTGCTTCTGTCTAGATTTTAGATGAAGATATTACCTTTTCCAAAGCAATCGTCAGAGCTCTCCAAATATCCACTTAGAGATTCTACAAAAAGAGGGTGTCCAAACTGTTCTATCAAAAGAAAGGTTGAACCCCGTTAGATGAAGACACACATCAGAAAAAGCTTCTGAGAATCCTTCCGTCTGGATTTTATATAAAGATATTCCCGTTTCCAACAAACTCTTCACAGTTATCCAAATATCCAATTGCGTATTCTGGAAAAAGAGTGTTTCCAAACTGCTGCATGAAAAGAAAGGTTGAACTCTGTTAGTTGAGGACACACATCACAAAGAAGTTTCTGAGAATGATTCTGTCTAGATATTATACGAACATATTCCCGTTTCCAACGAAATCTTCACAGTTATCCAAATATCCACTTGTAGATTCTACAAAAAGAGTGTTTCCAAACTGCTGTATGAAAAGAAAGGTTGAACTCTGTTAGTTGAGGACACACATCACAAAGAAGTTTCTGAGAATGATTCTCTCCAGATTTTCTACGAACATATTGGCGTTTCCAATGAAATCTTCACAGTTACCCAAATATCCACTTGTAGATTCTACAAAAAGAGTGTTTCCAAACTGCTGTATCAAAAGAAAGGTTCAACTCTGTTAGTTGAGGACACACATCCCAAATTTGTTTCTGAGAATGATTCTCTGTAGATTTTATATGAAGATATTCCCGTTTCCAGTGAAATCTTCACAGTTATCCAAATATCCCAATGTAGATTCTACAAAAAGAGTGTTTCCAAACTGATGTATCAAAAGAAAGGTTCAACTCTGTTAGTTGAGGACACATATCCCAAATTAGTTTCTGAGAATGATTCTGTGTAGATTTTATGGGAAGATATTCCCTTTTTCACCTTAGGCCTTAATGCGCTTGAAATGTCCACTTGCAGATAGTGCAGAAAGAGTGTTTCAAACCTACACTATGAAAGGGAATGTTCAGCTCTGTGACTTGAATGCAGATAACACAAAGTTGTTTCTGAGAGTGCTTCTGTCTAGATTTTAGATGAAGATATTCCCGTTTCCAACGAAATCGTTAGAGCTATCCAAATATCCACTTAGAGATTCTACAAAAAGAGGATTTCCAAACTGTTCTATCAATAGAAAGGTTGAACCCTGTTAGTTGAGGACACACATCAGAAAAAGTTTCTGAGAATCCTTCCCTCTGGACTTTATATGAAGATATTCCCGTTTCCAATGAAATCTTCACGGTTATCCAAATATCCTCTTGCATATTCTACAAAAAGAGTGTTTCCAAATTGCTGTATGAAAAGAAAGCTAGGACTCTGGTAGATGAGGACACACATCACAAAAAAGTTTCTGAGAATGCTTCTGTCTAGATTTTATATGAAGATATTCCCTTTTCCAGCGAAATCTTCACAGTTATCCAAATATCCCCTTGCAGATTCTACAAAAAGAGTGTTTCCAAACTGCTGTATCAAAAGAAAGGTTCAACTCTGTTAGTTGATGACACACATCTCAAACTTGCTTCTGAGAATGCTTCTGTCTAGATTTTATGGGAAGATATATCCTTGTTCACCATAGGCCTCAAAGCGCTTGAGACGTCCACTTGCAGAGTGTACGGAAAGAGTGTTTCAATCCCACTCTATGAAAGGGAATGTTCAGCTCTGTGACTTGAATGCAGATGTCACAAAGTTGTTTCTGAGAGTGCTTCTGTCTAGATTTTAGATGAAGATATTCCCGTTTCCAACGAAATCCTTATAGGTATCCAAGTATCCACTTAGAGATTCCACAGAGAGAGTGTTTCCAAACTGCTCTATCAAAAGAAAGGTTGAACTCTGTTAGATGAGGACACACATCACAAAGAAGCTTCTGAGAATGCTTCTGTCTAGATTTTAGATGAAGATATTCCCTTTTCCAACGTAATCGTTAGAGCTATCCCAATATCCACTTAGAGATTCTACAAAAAGAGTGTTTCCAAACTGCTCTATCAAAAGAAAGGTTGAACTCTGTTAGCTGAGAACACACATCTCAAATTTGCTTCTGAGAATGCTTCTGTCGAGATTTTATGTAAAGATATTTCCTTTTTCACCATAGGCCTGAAACCGCTTGAAATGTCCACTTGCAGATAGTAGAGAAAGAGTGTTTCAATCCTGCTCTGTGAAAGGGAATGTTCAGCTCTTTGACTTGAATGCAGATGTCACAAAGTTGTATCTGAGAATGCTTCTGTCTAGATTTCAGATGAAGATAATCCCGTTTCCAACGAAATCTTCACAGTTATCCAAATATCCACTTGCAGACCCTACAAAAAGAGTGTTTCCAAACTGCTGTATCAAAAGAATGATTTAACTCTGTTAGTTGAGGACACAAATCCCAAATTTCTTTCTGAGAATGATTCTGTGTAGATTTTATATGAAGATATTCCCTTTTCCAGCGAAATCTTCACAGTTATCCAAATATCCCCATGTAGATTCTACAAAAAGAGTGTTTCAAACTGCTGTATCAAAAGAAAGGTTCAACTCTGTTAGTTGAGGTCACACATCCCAAATTTGTTTCTGAGAATAATTCTGTGTAGATTTTATCGGAAGATATTTCTTTTTCACCATAGGCCTGAATGCGCTTGAAATGTCCACTTGCAGATAGTGCAGAAAGAGTGTTTCAAACCTGCACTATGAAAGGGACTGTTCAGCTCTGTGACTTGAATGCAGATATCACAAAGTTGTTTCTGAGAGTGCTTCTGTCTAGATTTTAGATGAAGATATTCCCTTTTCCAACGTAATCGTTAGAGCTATCCAAATATCCACTTAGAGATTCTACAAAAAGAGGGTTTCCAAACTGTTCTATCAAAAGAAAGGTTGAACCCTGTTAGTTGAGGACACACATCAGAAAAAGTTTCTGAGAATCCTTCCGTCTGGATTTTATACGAAGATATTCCCGTTTCCAACGAAATCTTCACTGTTATCCAAATATCCACTTGCGTATTCTACAAAAAGTGTGTTTCCAAATTGCTGTATGAAGAGAAAGCTTGAACTCTGTCAATTGAGGACACACATCACAAAGAAGTTTCTGAGAATGCTTCTGTCTAGATTTTATATGAAGATATTCCCGTTTCCAACGAAATCTTCACAGTTATCCAAATATCCCCTTGCAGATTCTACGAAAAGAGTGTTTCCAAACTGCTGTATCAAAAGAAAGGTTCAACTCTGTTAGTTGAGGACACACATCTCAAACTTGCTTCTGAGAATGCTTCTGTCTAGATTTTATGGGAGGATATTTCCTTTTTCACCATAGGCCTTAAATCGCTTGAAAAGTCCACTTGCAGAGAGTACAGAAAGAGTGTTTCAATCCCGCTCTATGAAAGGGAATGTTCAGCTCTGTGACTTGAATGCAGATGTCCCAAAGTTGTTTCTGAGAGTGATTCTGTCTAGATTTTAGATGAAGATATTCCCGTTTCCAACGAAATCGTTAGAGCTATCCAAAAAGACACATAGAGATTCCACAGAAAGAGTATTTCCAAACTGCTCTATCAAAAGAAAGGTTGAACTCTGTTAGTTGAGGACACACATCACAAAGAAGAGTCTGAGAATGCTTCTGTCTAGATTTTATATGAAGATATTCCCGTTTCCAACGAAATCTTCACAGTTATCCAAATATCCCCTTGCAGATTCTACAAAAAGAGTGTTTCCAAACTTCTGTATTAAAAGAAAGATTCAACTCTGTTAGTTGAGGACACACATCTCAAACTTGCTTCTGAGAATCCTTCTGTCTAGATTTTATGGGAAGATATTTCCTTTTTCACCATAGGCCTCAAAGCGCTTGAGAGGTCCACTTGCAGAGAGTACAGAAAGAGTGTTTCAATCCCGCTCTATGAAAGGGAATGTTCAGCTCTGTGACTTGAATGCAGATGTCACAAAGTTGTTTCTCAGAGTGCTTCTGTCTAGATTTTAGATGAAGCTATTCCCGTTTCCACCGAAATCATTAGATCTCTCCAAATATCCACATAGAAATACCACAGAAAGCGTGTTTCCAAACTGCTCTATCAAAAGAAAGGTCGAACTCTGTTAGTTGAGGACACACATCAAAAAGAAGTTTCTGGGAATGCTTCTGTCTAGATTTTATAAGAAGATATTCCCGTTTCCAACGAAATCGTCACAGTTATGCAAATATCCACTTGCAGATTCAACAAAAAGTGTCTTTCCAAATTGCTGTATCAAAAGAAAGGATGAACTCTGTTAGTTGAGGACAGACATCACAAACAAGTTTCTGAGAATGCTTCTGTCTAGATTTTATATGAAGATATTCCCGTTTCCAGAGAAATCTTCACTGTTATCCAAATATCCCCATGTAGATTCTACAAAAAGAGTGTTTCCAAACTACTGTATCAAAAGAAAGCTTCAACTCTGTTAGTTGAGGACACACATCCCAAATTTGTTTCTTAGAATGATTCTGTGTAGATTTTATCGGAAGATATTTCCTTTTTCACCATAGGCCTGAATGCGTTTGAAATGTCCACTTGCAGATAGTGCAGAAAGAGTGTTTCAAACCTGCACTGTGAAAGGGACTGTTCAGCTCTGTGACTTGAATGCAGATGTCACAAAGTTTTTCTCAGAGTGCTTCTCTCTAGATTTTAGATGAAGATATTCCCGTTTCCACCGAAATCGTGAGAGCTATCCAAATATCCACTTAGGGATTCCACAGAAAGCGTGTTTCCAAACTGCTCTATCAAAAGAAAGGTTGAACTCTGTTAGTTGAGGACACACGTAACAAAGAAGTTTCTGAGAATGCTTCTGTCTAGACTTTAGATGAAGATATTCCCGTTTCCAGAGAAATCGTTAGAGCAATCCAAATATCGACTTAGAGATTCCACAGAAAGTGTGTTTCCAAACTGCTGTATGAAAAGAAAGGTTGAACTCTCTTAGTTGACGACAAACATCACAAAGAAGTTTCTGAGAATGCTTCTGTGTAGATTTTATATGAAGATATTCCCGTTTCCAACGAAATCTTCACAGTTATCCAAATATCCCCTTGTAGATTCTACAAAAAGAGTGTTTCAAAACTACTGTATCAAAAGAAAGGTTCAACTCTGTTAGTTGGGGACACACATCCCAAATTTGTTTCTGAGAATGATTCTGTGTAGATTTTATATGAAGATATTCCCGTTTCCAACGAAAACTTCACAGTTATCCAAATATCCCCATGTAGATTCTACAAAAAGAGTGTTTCCAAACTGCTGTATCAAAAGAAAGGTTCAACTCTGTTAGTTGAGGACACACATCCCAAATTTGCTTCTGAGAATGATTCTGTGTAGATTTTATCGGAAGATAATTCCTTTTTAACCATACGCCTGAATGCGCTTGAAATGGCCACTTGCAGATAGTGCAGAAAGAGTGTTTCACACCTGCACTATGAAAGGGAATGTTCAGCTCTGTGACTTGAATGAAGATATCACAAAGTTGTTTCTGAGAGTGCTTCTGTCTAGATTTTAGATGAAGATATTCCCTTTTCCAACGTAATCGTTAGAGCTATCCAAATGTCCACATAGAGATCCCACAGAAAGAGTGTTTCCAAACTGCTCCATCAAAAGAACGGTTGAACTCTGTTAGTTGAGGACACACATCACAAAGAAGTTTCTGAGAATACTTCTGTCTAAATTTTATATGAAGATATTCCCGTTTCCAACGAAATCTGCACAATTATCCAAATATCCACTTGCAGATTCTGCAAAAAGAGTATTTCCAAACTTCTCTATCAAAAGAAAGGTTGAACTCTGTTAGTTGAGGACACACATCACAAAGAAGTTTCTGAGAATGCTTCTGTCTGGATTTTATATGAAGATATTCCCGTTTCCAACGAAATCTTCACAGTTATCCAAATATCCCCTTGCAGATTCTACAAAAAGAGTGTTTCCATACTGCTGTATCAAAAGAAAGGTTCAAATCTGTTAGTTGAGGACACACATCTCAAACTTGCTTCTGAGAATGCTTCTGTCTAGATTTCATGGGAAGATATTTCCTTTTTCACGATAGGCCTCAAAGGGCTACAGAGGTACACTTGCAGAGAGTACAGAAAGAGTGTTTCAATCCCGCTCTATGAAAGGGAATGTTCAGCTCTTTGACTTGAATGCAGATGTCACGAAGTTGTTTCTGAGAGTGCTTCTGTCTAGATTTCAGATAAAGATTTTCCCGTTTCCAACGAAATTGTTAGAGCTATCCAAATATCCACTTAGATATTCCACAGAAAGGGTGTTTCCATACCGCTCTGTCAAAAGAAATGTTGAACTCTGTTAGTTGAGGACACACATCACAAAGAAGTTTCTGAGAATGCTTCTGTCTAAATTTTATATGAAGATATTCCCGTTTCCAACGAAATCTTCACAGTTATCCAAATATCCCCTTGTAGATTCTACAAAAAGAGTGTTTCAAAACTACTGTATCAAAAGAAAGGTTCAACTCTGCTAGTTGAGGACACACATCCCAAATTTGTTTCTGAGAATGATTCTGTGTAGATTTTATATGAAGATATTCCCCTTTCCAATGAAATCTTCACTGTTATCCAAATATCCCCATGTAGATTCTACAAAAAGAGTGTTTCCAAACTGCTGTATCAAAAGAAAGGTTCAACTCTGTTAGTTGAGGACACACATCCCAAATTTGCTTCTGAGAATGATTCTGTGTAGATTTTATCGGAAGATAATTCCTTTTTAACCATAGGACTTAATGCGCTTGAAATGTCCACTTGCAGATAGTGCAAAAAGAGTGTTTCACACCTGTACTATGAAAGGGAATGTTCAGCTCTGTGACTTGAATGAAGATATCACAAAGTTGTTTCTGAGAGTGCTTCTGTCTAGATTTTAGATGAAGATATTCCCTTTTCCAACGTAATCGTTAGGGCTATCCAAATATCCACTTAGAGATTCTACAAAAGGAGGGTTTCCAAACTCTTCTACCAAAAGAAAAGTTGAACCCTGTTAGTTGAGGACGCACATCAGAAAAAGTTTCTGAGAATCCTTCCGTCTGGAATATTTATGAAGATATTCCCGTTTCCAATGAAATCTTCACAGTTATCCAAATATCCACTTGCATATTCTGCAAAAAGAGTGTTTCCAAATTGCTGTATGAAAGGAAAGTTTGAACTCGGTTAGTTGAGGTCACACATCACAAAGAAGTTTCTGAGAATGCCTCTGTCTAGATTTTATATGAAGATATTCCCGTTTCCAAGGAAATCTTCACAGTTATCCAAATATGCCCTTGCAGATTCTACAAAAAGAGTGTTTCCAAACTACTGAATCAAAAGAAAGTTCAACTCTGTTAGTTGAGGACACACATCTCAAACTTGCTTCTGAGAATGCTTCTGTCTAGATTTTATGGGAAGATATTTCCTTTTTCACCATACGCCTCAAAGCGCTTGAGAGGTCCAATTTCAGAGAGTACAGAAAGAGTGTTTCAATCCCGCTCTATGAAAGGGAATGTTCAGCTCTGTGACTTGAATGCAGATGTCACAAAGTTGTTTCTGAGAGTGCTTCTGTCTAGATTTTAGATGAAGATATTCCCGTTTCCAATGAAATCGTTAGAGCTATCCAAATGTCCACTTAGAGATTCCACAGAAAGAGTGTTTCCAAACTGCTCCATCAAAAGAACGGTTGAACTCTGTTAGTTGAGGACACACATCACAAAGAAGTTTCTGAGAATGCTTCTGTCTAGATTTTATATGAAGATATTCCCGTTTCCAAAGAAATCTGCACAGTTATCCAAATATCCACTTGCAGATTCTGCAAAAAGAGTGTTTTCAAACTGCTGTATGAAAAGGAAGGTTGAACTCTGTTAGTTGAGGACACACATAACAAAGAAGTTTCTGAGAATGCTTCTGTCTAGATTTTATATGAAGATATTCCCGTTTCCAACGAAATCTTCACAGTTATCCAAATAACCACTTGCATATTCTACAAAAAGAGTGTTTCCAAATTGCTGAATCAAAAGAAAGGTTCAACTCTCTTAGTTGAGGACACACATCACAAATATGTTTCTGTGAATGATTCTGTGTAGATTTTATATGAAGATATTCCCGTTTCCAGCGAAATCTTCACGGTTATCCAAATATCCCCATGTAGATTCTACAAAAACAGTGTTTCCAAACTGCTGTATCAAAAGAAAGGTTCAACTCTGTTAGTTGAGGACACACATCTCAAACTTGCTTCTCAGAATGCTTCTGTCTAGATTTTATGGGAAGATATTTCCTTTTTCACCATGGGCCTCAAAGGGCTTGAGAGGTCCACTTGCAGAGAGTACAGAAAGAGTGTTTCAATCCCGCTCTATGAAAGGGAATGTTCAGCTCTGTGACTTGAATGCAGATGTCACAAAGTTATTTCTGAGAGTGCTTCTGTCTAGATTTAAGATGAAGATATTCCCGTTTCCAACGAAATCGTTAGAGCTATCCAAATATCCACTTAGAGATTGCACAGAAAGAGTGTTTCCAAACTGCTCTATCAAAAGAAAGGTTGAACTCTGTTAGTTGAGGACACACATCACAAAGAAGTTTCTGAGAATGCTTCTGTCTGGATTTTATATGAGGATATTCCCGTTTCCAACGAAATCTTCACAGTTATCCAAATATCCCCTTGCAGATTCTACAAAAAGAGTGTTTCCATACTGCTGTATCAAAAGAAAGGTTCAACTCTGTTAGTTGAGGACACACATCTCAAACTTGCTTCTGAGAATGCTTCTGTCGAGATTTTGTGGGAAGATATTTCCTTTTTCACCATAGGCCTCAAAGCGCTAGAGAGGTCCACTTGCAGAGAGTACAGAAAGAGTGTTTCAATCCCGCTCTATGAAAGGGAATGTTCAGCTCTTTGACTTGAATGCAGATGTCACGAAGTTGCTTCTGAGAGTGCTTCTGTCTAGATTTCAGATGAAAATTTTCCCGTTTCCAACGAAATTGTTAGAGCTATCCAAATATCCACTTAGAGATTCCACAGAAAGGGTGTTTCCAAACTGCTCTATCAAAAGAAATGTTGAACTCTATTAGTTGAGGACACACATCACAAAGAAGTTTCTGAGAATGCTTCTGTCTAAATTTTATATGAAGATATTCCCGTTTCCAACGAAATCTTCACAGTTATCCAAATATCCCCTTGTAGATTCTACAAAAAGAGTGTTTCAAAACTACTGTATCAAAAGAAAGGTTCAACTCTGTTAGTTGGGGACACACATCCCAAATTTGTTTCTGAGAATGATTCTGTGTAGATTTTATATGAAGATATTCCCGTTTCCAACGAAAACTTCACAGTTATCCAAATATCCCCATGTAGATTCTACAAAAAGAGTGTTTCCAAACTGCTGTATCAAAAGAAAGGTTCAACTCTGTTAGTTGAGGACACACATCCCAAATTTGCTTCTGAGAATGATTCTGTGTAGATTTTATCGGAAGATAATTCCTTTTTAACCATACGCCTGAATACGCTTGAAATGGCCACTTGCAGATAGTGCAGAAAGAGTGTTTCACACCTGCACTATGAAAGGGAATGTTCAGCTCTGTGACTTGAATGAAGATATCACAAAGTTGTTTCTGAGAGTGCTTCTGTCTAGATTTTAGATGAAGATATTCCCTTTTCCAACGTAATCGTTAGGGCTATCCAAATATCCACTTAGAGATTCTACAAAAGGAGGGTTTCCAAACTCTTCTAGCAAAAGAAAGGTTGAACCCTGTTAGTTGAGGACACACATCAGAAAAAGTTTCTGAGAATCCTTCCGTCTGGAATATTTATGAAGATATTCCCGTTTCCAACGAAATCTTCACAGTTATCCAAATATCCACTTGCGTATACTGCAAAAAGAGTGTTTCCTAATTGCTGTATGAAAAGAAAGGTTGAACTCTGTTAGTTGAGGTCACACATCTCAAAGAAGTTTCTGAGAATGCCTCTGTCTAGATTTTATATGAAGATATTCCCGTTTCCAACAAAATCTTCACAGTTATCCAAATATGCCCATGCAGATTCTACAAAAAGAGTGTTTCCAAACTACTGAATCAAAAGAAAGGACAACTCTGTTAGTTGAGGACACACATCTCAAACTTGCTTCTGAGAATGCTTCTGTCTAGATTTTATGGGAAGATATTTCCTTTTTCACCATACGCCTCAAAGCGCTTGAGAGGTCCACTTTCAGAGAGTACAGAAAGAGTGTTTCAATCCCGCTCTATGAAAGGAAATGTTCAGCTCTGTGACTTGAATGCAGATGTCACAAAGTTCTTTCTGAGAGTGCTTCTGTCTAGATTTTAGATGAAGATATTCCCGTTTCCAATGAAATCGTTAGAGCTATCCAAATGTCGACTTAGAGATTCCACAGAAAGAGTGTTTCCAAACTGCTCCATCAAAACAATGGTTGAACTCTGTTAGTTGAGGACAGACATCACAAAGAAGTTTCTGAGAATGCTTCTGTCTATATTTTATATGAAGATATTCCCATTTCCAACGAAATCTGCACAGTTATCCAAATATCCACTTGCAGATTCTGCAAAAAGAGTGTTTCCAAACTGCTGTATGAAAAGGAAGGTTGAACTCTGTGAGCTGAGGACACACATCACAAAGAAGTTTCTGAGAGTGCTTCTGTCTAGATTTTAGATGAAGATATTACCGTTTCCAACGTAATCTTTAGAGCTATCCAAATATCCACATAGAGATTCTACAAAAAGAGGGTTTCCAAACTATTCTATGAAAAGAAAGGTTGAACCCTGTTAGTTGAGGACACACATCAGAAAAAGTTTCTGAGAATCCTTCTGTCTGGATTTTATATGAAGATATTCCCGTTTCCAACGAAATCGTTAGAGCTATCCAAATATCCACTTAGAGATTCCACAGAAAGCGTGTTTCCAAACTGCTCCACCAAAACAAAGGTTGAACTCTGTTAGTTTAGGACACATATCACAAAGAAGTTTCTGAGAATGCTTCTGTCTAGATTTTATATGAAGATATTCCCGTTTCCAACGAAATCCTCACAGTTATCCAAATATCTCCTTGCAGATTCTGAAAAAGAGAGTTTCCAAACTGCTGTATGAAAAGAAAGGTTGAACTCTGTTAGTTGAGGGCACACATCACAAAGAAGTTTCTGCGAATCCTTCTGTCTAGATTTTCTATGAAAATATTTCCCTTTCCAACGAAATCTTCACAGTTATCAAAATATCCACTTGTAGATTCTACAAAAAGTGTGTTTCCAAATAGCTGTATCAAAAGAAAGGATGAACTCTGTTAGTTGAGGACAGACATCACAAACAAGTTTCTGATAATGCTTCTGTCTAGATTTTATATGAAGATATTCCCGTTTCCAGAGAAATCTTCACAGTTATCCAAATATCGCCATGTAGATTCTACAAAAAGAGTGTTTCCAAACTGCTGTATCAAAAGAAAGGTTCAACTCTGTTAGTTGAGGACACACATCCCAAATTTGTTTCTGAGAATGACTCTGTGTAGATTTTATCGGAAGATATTTCCTTTTTCACCACAGGCCTGAATGCGCTTGAAATGTCCACTTGCAGATAGTGCAGAAAGAGTGTTTTAAACCTGCACTATGAAAGGGAATGTTCAGCTCTGTGACTTGGATGCAGATATCTCAAAGTTGTTTCTAAGAGTGCTTCTGTCTAGATTTTAGATGAATATATTCCCTTTTCCAACGTAATCGTTAGAGATATCCAAATATCCACTTAGAGATTCTACAAAAAGTGGGTTTCCAAACTCTTCAATCAAAAGAAAGGTTGAACCCTGTTAGTTGAGGACACACATCAGAAAATGTTTCTCAGAATCTTCCATCTGGATTTTATATGAAATTATTCCCGTTTCCAACGAAATCTTCACAGTTATCCAAATATCCACTTGCAGATCCTACAAAAAATGTGTTTCCAAATTGCTGTATCAAAAGAAATTTTGAACTCTGTTAGTTGAAGACAGACATCACAAACAAGTTTCTGAGAATGCTTCTGTCTAGATTTTATATGAAGATATTCCCGTTTGCAGAGAAATCTTCACAGGTATCCAAATATCCCCATGTAGATTCTACAAAAAGAGTGTTTCCAAACTGCTGTATCAAAGGAAAGTTCAACTCTGTTAGCTGAGAACACACATCACAAATTTGTTTCTGAGAATGATTCTGTGTACATTTTATCGGAAGATATTTCCTTTTTCACCATAGGCGTGAATGCGCTTGAAATGTCCACTTGCAGATAGTGCAGAAAGAGTGTTTCAAACCTGCACAATGAAAGGGAATGTTCAGCTCTGTGACTTGAATGCATATATCACAAAATTGTTTCTGAGAGTGCTTCTGTCTAGATTTTAGATGAAGATATTCCCTTTTCCAACGTAATCATAAGGGCTATCCAAATATCCACTTAGAGATTCTACAAAATGAGGGTTTCCAAACTCTTCTATCAAAAGAAAGGTTGAACCCTGTTAGTTGAGGACACACATCAGAAAAAGTTTCTGGGAATACTTCCGTCTGGATTTTATATGAAGATGTTCCTGTTTCCAAAGAAATCTTCACAGTTACACAAATATCCACTTGCAGATTCTGCAAAAAGAGTGTTTCCAAATTGCTGTATGAAAAGAAAGGTTGAACACTGTTAGTTGAGGACACACATCCCAAAGTTGTTTCTGAGAATAATTCTGTGTAGATTTTAAATGAAGATATTCCCGTTTCCAGTGAAATCTTCACAGTTATCCAAATATACCCATGTAGATTCTACAAAAGGAGTGTTTGCAAACTGCTGTATCAAAAGAAAGGTTCAACTCTGTTAGTTGAGGACACACATCCCAAATTTGTTTCTGAGAATGATTCTGTGTAGATTTTATCGGAAGAAATTTCCTTTTTCACCATAGGCCTGAATGCGCTTGAAATGTCCACTTGCAGATAGTGCAGAAAGAGTGTTTCAAACCTGCACTATGAAAGGGAATGTTCAGCTCAGTGACTTGAATGCAGATATCAAAAAGTTGTTTCTGAGAGTGCTTCTGTCTAGATTTTAGATGAAGATACTCCCTTTTCCAAAGTAATCGTCAGAGTTCTCCAAATATCCACTTAGAGATTCTACAAAAAGAGGGTTTCCAAACTGTTCTATGAAAAGAAATGTTGAACACTGTTAGTAGAGGACACACATCAGAAAAAGTTTCTGAGAATCTTTCCGTCTGGATTTTATATGAATGTATTCCCGTTTCCAACGAACTCTTCACAGTTATCCAAATATCCACTTGCGTATTCTACAAAAAGAGTGTTTCCAAACTGCTGTATGAAAAGAAACGTTGAACTCTGTTAGTTGAGGACACACATCACAAAGAAGTTTCTGAGAATGCTTCTGTCTAGATTTTGTATGAAGATATTCCCGTTTCCAACGAAATCCTCACAGTTATCCAAATATCCACTGGCAGATTCTGCAAAAAGTGAGTTTCCAAACTGCTGTATGAAAAGAAAGGTTGAACTCTGTTAGTTGAAGACACACATCACAAAGAAGTTTCTGAGAATGCTTCTGTCTAGATTTTATACAAAGATATTCCCGTTTCCATTGAAATCTTCAAATTTATCCAAATATCCACTTGTAGATTCTACAAAAAGTGTGTATCCAAACTGCTGTATCAAAAGAAAGGTACAACTCTGTTAGTTGAGGACACACATCCCAAATTTGTTTCTGAGAATGATTCTGTGTAGATTTTAGATGAAGATATTCCCGTTTCCAAAGAAATCCTCACAGTTATCCAAATATCCACTTACAGATTCTACAAAAAGTGTGTTTCCAAACTGCTGTATCAAAAGAAAGGTTGAACCCTGTTAGTTGAGGACAGACATGACTAACAAGTTTCTGAGAATGCTTCTGTCTAGATTTTATATGAAGATATTCCCGTTTCCAAGGAAATCTTCACAGTTATCCAAATATCCCCATGTAAATTCTACAAAAAGAGTGTTTGCAAACTGCTGTATCAAAAGAAAGGTTCAACTCTGTTAGTTGAGGACACACTTCCAAATTTGCTTCTGAGAATGATTCTGTGTAGATTTTATCGGAGGATATTTCCTTTTCACCATAGGCCTGAATGCGCTTGAAATGTCCACTTGCAGATAGTGCAGAAAGAGCGTTTCAAACCTGCACTATGAAAGAGAATGCTCAACTCTGTGACTAGAATGCAGATATCACAAAGTTGTTTCTGAGAGTGCTTCTGTCTAGATTTTAGATGAAGATATTCCCTTTTCCAACGTAATCGTTAGAGCTATCCAAATATCCACTTAGAGATTCCACAAAAAGAGGGTTTCCAAACTGTTCTATCAGAAGAAAGGTTGAACCCTGTTAGTTGAGGACCCACATCAGAAAATGTTTCTGAGAATCCTTCCGTCTGGATTTTATATGAAGATATTCCCGTTTCCAACGAAATCTTCACAGTTACCCAGATATCCACTTGCATATTCTACAAAAAGAGTGTTTCCACATTGCTGTATGAAAAGAAAGGTTGAACTCTGTTAGTTGAGGATACACATCACAAAGAAGTTTCTGAGAATGCTTCTGTCTAGATTTTATATGAAGATATTCCCGTTTCCAACGAAACCTTCACAGTTATCCAAATATCCCCTTGCAGATTCTACGAAAAGAATTTTTCCGAACTTCTCTATCGAAAGAAAGGTTCAACTCCGTTAGTTGAGGACACACATTTCAAATTTGCTTCTGAGAATGCTTCTGTCGAGATTTTATGGGAAGATATTTCCTTTTTCACCGTAGGCCTGAAACCTCGTGAAATGTCCATTTGCGGATAGTACACAAAGAGTGTTTCCATCCTGCTCTATGAAAGGGACTGTTCAGCTCTGTGACTTGAATGCAGATGTCACAAAGTTGTTTCTGAGAGTGCTTCGGTCTAGATTTTAGATGAAGATATTCCCGTTTCCAACGAAACCGTGAGAGCTATCCAAATATCCACATAGAGATTCCACAGAAAGCGTGATTCCAAACTGCTCTATCAAAAGAAAGGTTGAACTCTGTTAGTTGAGGAGACACAACACAAAGAAGTTTCTGAGAATGCTTCTGTCTAGATTTTATATGAAGATATTCCCGTTTCCAATGAAATCTTCACAGTTATCCAAATATCCACTTGCAGATTCTACAAAAAGAGAGATTCCAAATTGCTGTATCGAAAGAAAGGTTGAACCCTGTTATTTGAGGACAGACATCACAAACAAGTTTCTGAGAATGCTTCTGTCTAGATTTTATATGAAGATATTCCCGTTTCCAACGAAACCTTCACAGTTATCCAAATATCCCCATGTAGATTCTGCAAAAAGAGTGTTTCCAAACTGCTGTATCAAAAGAAAGGTTCAACTCTGTTAGTTGAGGACACAAATCCCAAATTTGCTTCTGAGAATGATTCTGTGTAGATTTTATTGGAAGAAATTTCCTTTTTCACCTTAGGCCTGAGTGCGCTTGAAATGTCCACTTGCAGATAGTGCAGAAAGAGTGTTTCAAACCTGCACTATGAAAGGGAATGTTCAGCTCTGTGACTTGAATGCAGATATCAAAAAGTTGTTTCTGAGAGTGCTTCTGTCTAGATTTTAGATGAAGATATTACCTTTTCCAAAGCAATCGTCAGAGCTCTCCAAATATCCACTTAGAGATTCTACAAAAAGAGGGTGTCCAAACTGTTCTATCAAAAGAAAGGTTGAACCCTGTTAGATGAAGACACACATCAGAAAAAGCTTCTGAGAATCCTTCCGTCTGGATTTTATATAAAGATATTCCCGTTTCCAACGAAATCTTCACAGTTATCCAAATATCCCCTTGCAGATTCTACGAAAAGAGTGTTTCCAAACTGCTGTATCAAAAGAAAGGTTCAACTCTGTTAGTTGAGGACACACATCTCAAACTTGCTTCTGAGAATGCTTCTGTCTAGATTTTATGGGTGGATATTTCCTTTTTCACCATAGGCCTTAAATCGCTTGAAAAGTCCACTTGCAGAGAGTACAGAAAGAGCGTTTCAATCCCGCTCTATGAAAGGGAATGTTCAGCTCTGTGACTTGAATGCAGATGTCCCAAAGTTGTTTCTGAGAGTGATTCTGTCTAGATTTTAGATGAAGATATTCCCGTTTCCAACGAAATCGTTAGAGCTATCCAAAAAGACACACAGAGATTCCACAGAAAGAGTATTTCCAAACTGCTCTATCAAAAGAAAGGTTGAACTCTGTTAGTTGAGGACACACATCACAAAGAAGAGTCTGAGAATGCTTCTGTCTAGATTTTATATGAAGATATTCCCGTTTCCAACGAAATCTTCACAGTTATCCAAATATCCCCTTGCAGATTCTACAAAAAGAGTGTTTCCAAACTTCTGTATTAAAAGAAAGATTCAACTCTGTTAGTTGAGGACACACATCTCAAACTTGCTTCTGAGAATCCTTCTGTCTAGATTTTATGGGAAGATATTTCCTTTTTCACCATAGGCCTCAAAGCGCTTGAGAGGTCCACTTGCAGAGAGTACAGAAAGAGTGTTTCAATCCCGCTCTATGAAAGGGAATGTTCAGCTCTGTGACTTGAATGCAGATATCACAAAGTTGTTTCTCAGAGTGCTTCTGTCTAGATTTTAGATGAAGCTATTCCCGTTTCCACCGAAATCATTAGATCTCTCCAAATATCCACATAGAAATACCACAGAAAGCGTGTTTCCAAACTGCTCTATCAAAAGAAAGGTCGAACTCTGTTAGTTGAGGACACACATCAAAAAGAAGTTTCTGGGAATGCTTCTGTCTAGATTTTATAAGAAGATATTCCCGTTTCCAACGAAATCGTCACAGTTATGCAAATATCCACTTGCAGATTCAACAAAAAGTGTCTTTCCAAATTGCTGTATCAAAAGAAAGGTTGAACTCTGTTAGTTGAGGACAGACATCACAAACAAGTTTCTGAGAATGCTTCTGTCTAGATTTTATATGAAGATATTCCCATTTCCAGAGAAATCTTCACTGTTATCCAAATATCCCCATGTAGATTCTACAAAAAGAGTGTTTCCAAACTACTGTATCAAAAGAAAGCTTCAACTCTGTTAGTTGAGGACACACATCCCAAATTTGTTTCTTAGAATGATTCTGTGTAGATTTTATCGGAAGATATTTCCTTTTTCACCATAGGCCTGAATGCGTTTGAAATGTCCACTTGCAGATAGTGCAGAAAGAGTGTTTCAAACCTGCACTGTGAAAGGGACTGTTCAGCTCTGTGACTTGAATGCAGATGTCACAAAGTTTTTCTCAGAGTGCTTCTCTCTAGATTTTAGATGAAGATATTCCCGTTTCCACCGAAATCGTGAGAGCTATCCAAATATCCACTTAGGGATTCCACAGAAAGCGTGTTTCCAAACTGCTCTATCAAAAGAAAGGTTGAACTCTGTTAGTTGAGGACACACGTAACAAAGAAGTTTCTGAGAATGCTTCTGTCTAGAGTTTAGATGAAGATATTCCCGTTTCCAGAGAAATCGTTAGAGCAATCCAAATATCGACTTAGAGATTCCACAGAAAGTGTGTTTCCAAACTGCTGTAGAAAAAGAAAGGTTGAACTCTCTTAGTTGACGACAAACATCACAAAGAAGTTTCTGAGAATGCTTCTGTGTAGATTTTATATGAAGATATTCCCGTTTCCAACGAAATCTTCACAGTTATCCAAATATCCACTTGCAGATTCTATAAAAAGAGTGTTTCCAAACTTCTGTATCGAAACATAGGTTCAACTCTGTTAGTTGAGGACACACATCCCAAATTTGTTTCTGAGAATGATTCTGTGTAGATTTTATCAGAAATATTTCCTTTTTCACCGTATGCATGAATGCGTTTGAAATGTCCACTTGTAGATAGTGCAGAAAGAGTGTTTCAAACCTGCCCTATGAAAGGGAATGTTCACCTCTGTGACTTGAATGCAGATATCAAAAAGTTGTTTCTGAGAGTGCTTCTGTCTAGATTTTAGGTGAAGACATTCCCGTTTCCAACGTAATCGATAGAGCTCTCCAAATATCCACTTAGAGATTCTACAAAAAGAGGGTTTCCAAACTGTTCTATCAAAAGGAAGGTTGAACCCTGTTAGTTGAGTACACTCATCAGAAAAAGTTTCTGAGAATCCTTCCGTCTGGATTTTATATGAAGATATTCCCGTTTCCAACGAAATCTTCACAGTTATCCAAATATCCCCTTGCAGATTCTACAAAAAGAGTGTTTCCAAACTGCTGTATGAAAAGAAAGGTTCAACTCTGTTTGTTGAGGACACACATCTCAAACTTGCCTCTGAGAATGCTTCTGTCTAGATTTTATGGGAAGATATTTCCTTTTTCACCTTTGGCCTTAATGCGCTTGAAATGTCCACTTGCAGATAGTGCAGAAAGAGTGTTTCAAACCTACACTATGAAAGGCAATGTTCAGCTCTGTGACTTGAATGCAGATAACACAAAGTTGTTTCTGAGAGTGCTTCTGTCTAGATTTTAGATGAAGATATTCCCGTTTCCAACGAAATCGTTAGAGCTATCCAAATATCCACTTAGAGATTCTACAAAAAGAGGATTTCCAAACTGTTCTATCAATAGAAAGGTTGAACCCTGTTAGTTGAGGACACACATCAGAAAAAGTTTCTGAGAATCCTTCCCTCTGGACTTTATATGAAGATATTCCCGTTTCCAATGAAATCTTCACGGTTATCCAAATATCCTCTTGCATATTCTACAAAAAGAGTGTTTCCAAATTGCTGTATGAAAAGAAAGCTAGGACTCTGGTAGATGAGGACACACATCACAAAAAAGTTTCTGAGAATGCTTCTGTCTAGATTTCATATGAAGATATTCCCGTTTCCAACGAAATCTTCACAGTTATCCAACTATCCCCTTGCAGATTCTACAAAAAGAGTGTTTCCAAACTGCTGTATCAAAAGAAAGGTTCAACTCTGTTAGTTGATGACACACATCTCAAACTTGCTTCTGAGAATGCTTCTGTCTAGATTTTATGGGAAGATATATCCTTGTTCACCATAGGCCTCAAAGAGCTTGAGACGTCCACTTGCAGAGTGTACGGAAAGAGTGTTTCAATCCCACTCTATGAAAGGGAATGTTCAGCTCTGTGACTTGAATGCAGATGTCACAAAGTTGTTTCTGAGAGTGCTTCTGTCTAGATTTTAGATGAAGATATTCCCGTTTCCAACGAAATCCTTATAGGTATCCAAGTATCCACTTAGAGATTCCACAGAGAGAGTGTTTCCAAACTGCTCTATCAAAAGAAAGGTTGAACTCTGTTAGATGAGGACACACATCACAAAGAAGTTTCTGAGAATGCTTCTGTCTAGATTTTAGATGAAGATATTCCCTTTTCCAAAGTAATCGTTAGAGCTATCCAAATATCCACTTAGAGATTCTACAAAAAGAGTGTTTCCAAACTGCTCTATCAAAAGAAAGGTTGAACTCTGTTAGCTGAGAACACACATCTCAAATTTGCTTCTGAGAATGCTTCTGTCGAGATTTTATGTAAAGATATTTCCTTTTTCACCATAGGCCTGAAACCGCTTGAAATGTCCACTTGCAGATAGTACAGAAAGAGTGTTTCAATCCTGCTCTGTGAAAGGGAATGTTCAGCTCTTTGACTTGAATGCAGATGTCTCAAAGTTGTATCTGAGAATGCTTCTGTCTAGATTTCAGATGAAGATAATCCCGTTTCCAACGAAATCTTCACAGTTATCCAAATATCCACTTGCAGACCCTACAAAAAGAGTGTTTCCAAACTGCTGTATCAAAAGAATGATTTAACTCTGTTAGTTGAGGACACAAATCCCAAATTTCTTTCTGAGAATGATTCTGTGTAGATTTTATATGAAGATATTCCCTTTTCCAGCGAAATCTTCACAGTTATCCAAATTTCCCCATGTAGATTCTACAAAAAGAGTGTTTCAAACTGCTGTATCAAAAGAAAGGTTCAACTCTGTTAGTTGAGGTCACACATCCCAAATTTGTTTCTGAGAATAATTCTGTGTAGATTTTATCGGAAGATATTTCTTTTTCACCATAGGCCTGAATGCGCTTGAAATGTCCACTTGCAGATAGTGCAGAAAGAGTGTTTCAAACCTGCACTATGAAAGGGAATGTTCAGCTCTGTGACTTGAATGCAGATATCACAAAGTTGTTTCTGAGAGTGCTTCTGTCTAGATTTTACATGAAGATATTCCCTTTTCCAACGTAATCGTTAGAGCTATCCAAATATCCACTTAGAGATTCTACAAAAAGAGGGTTTCCAAACTGTTCTATCAAAAGAAAGGTTGAACCCTGTTAGTTGAGGACACACATCAGAAAAAGTTTCTGAGAATCCTTCCGTCTGGATTTTATACGAAGATATTCCCGTTTCCAACGAAATCTTCACTGTTATCCAAATATCCACTTGCGTATTCTACAAAAAGTGTGTTTCCAAATTGCTGTATGAAGAGAAAGCTTGAACTCTGTCAATTGAGGACACACATCACAAAGAAGTTTCTGAGAATGCTTCTGTCTAGATTTTATATGAAGATATTCCCGTTTCCAACGAAATCTTCACAGTTATCCAAATATCCCCTTGCAGACTCTACGAAAAGAGTGTTTCCAAACTGCTGTATCAAAAGAAAGGTTCAACTCTGTTAGTTGAGGACACACATCTCAAACTTGCTTCTGAGAATGCTTCTGTCTAGATTTTATGGGAGGATATTTCCTTTTTCACCATAGGCCTTAAATCGCTTGAAAAGTCCACTTGCAGAGAGTACAGAAAGAGTGTTTCAATCCCGCTCTATGAAAGGGAATGTTCAGCTCTGTGACTTGAATGCAGATGTCCCAAAGTTGTTTCTGAGAGTGATTCTGTCTAGATTTTAGATGAAGATATTCCCGTTTCCAACGAAATCGTTAGAGCTATCCAAAAAGACACATAGAGATTCCACAGAAAGAGTATTTCCAAACTGCTCTATCAAAAGAAAGGTTGAACTCTGTTAGTTGAGGACACACATCACAAAGAAGAGTCTGAGAATGCTTCTGTCTAGATTTTATATGAAGATATTCCCGTTTCCAACGAAATCTTCACAGTTATCCAAATATCCCCTTGCAGATTCTACAAAAAGAGTGTTTCCAAACTTCTGTATTAAAAGAAAGATTCAACTCTGTTAGTTGAGGACACACATCTCAAACTTGCTTCTGAGAATCCTTCTGTCTAGATTTTATGGGAAGATATTTCCTTTTTCACCATAGGCCTCAAAGCGCTTGAGAGGTCCACTTGCAGAGAGTACAGAAAGAGTGTTTCAATCCCGCTCTATGAAAGGGAATGTTCAGCTCTGTGACTTGAATGCAGATGTCACAAAGTTGTTTCTCAGAGTGCTTCTGTCTAGATTTTAGATGAAGCTATTCCCGTTTCCACCGAAATCATTAGATCTCTCCAAATATCCACATAGAAATACCACAGAAAGCGTGTTTCCAAACTGCTCTATCAAAAGAAAGGTCGAACTCTGTTAGTTGAGGACACACATCAAAAAGAAGTTTCTGGGAATGCTTCTGTCTAGATTTTATAAGAAGATATTCCCGTTTCCAACGAAATCGTCACAGTTATGCAAATATCCACTTGCAGATTCAACAAAAAGTGTCTTTCCAAATTGCTGTATCAAAAGAAAGGTTGAACTCTGTTAGTTGAGGACAGACATCACAAACAAGTTTCTGAGAATGCTTCTGTCTAGATTTTATATGAAGATATTCCCGTTTCCTGCCAAATCTTCACAGTTATCCAACTATAACCATGTAGATTCTACAAAAAGAGTGTTTCCAAACTACTGTATCAAAAGAAAGCTTCAACTCTGTTAGTTGAGGACACACATCCCAAATTTGTTTCTTAGAATGATTCTGTGTAGATTTTATCGGAAGATATTTCCTTTTTCACCATAGGCCTGAATGCGTTTGAAATGTCCACTTGCAGATAGTGCAGAAAGAGTGTTTCAAACCTGCACTGTGAAAGGGACTGTTCAGCTCTGTGACTTGAATGCAGATGTCACAAAGTTTTTCTCAGAGTGCTTCTCTCTAGATTTTAGATGAAGATATTCCCGTTTCCACCGAAATCGTGAGAGCTATCCAAATATCCACTTAGGGATTCCACAGAAAGCGTGTTTCCAAACTGCTCTATCAAAAGAAAGGTTGAACTCTGTTAGTTGAGGACACACGTAACAAAGAAGTTTCTGAGAATGCTTCTGTCTAGAGTTTAGATGAAGATATTCCCGTTTCCAGAGAAATCGTTAGAGCAATCCAAATATCGACTTAGAGATTCCACAGAAAGTGTGTTTCCAAACTGCTGTATGAAAAGAAAGGTTGAACTCTCTTAGTTGAGGACAAACATCACAAAGAAGTTTCTGAGAATGCTTCTGTGTAGATTTTATATGAAGATATTCCCGTTTCCAACGAAATCTTCACAGTTATCCAAATATCCACTTGCAGATACTACAAAAAGTGTGTTTCCAAACTGCTGTATGAAAAGAAAGGTTCAACTCCGTTAGTTGAGGACACACATCACAAAGAAGTTTCTCAGAATGCTTCTGTCTAGATTTTATCTGAAGATATTCCCGTTTCCAACGAAATCTTCACAGTTATCCAAATATCCACTTGCAGATTCTATAAAAAGAGTGTTTCCAAACTTCTGTATCGAAACATAGGTTCAACTCTGTTAGTTGAGGACACACATCCCAAATTTGTTTCTGAGAATGATTCTGTGTAGATTTTATCAGAAATATTTCCTTTTTCACCGTATGCATGAATGCGTTTGAAATGTCCACTTGTAGATAGTGCAGAAAGAGTGTTTCAAACCTGCCCTATGAAAGGGAATGTTCAGCTCTGTGACTTGAATGCAGATATCAAAAAGTTGTTTCTGAGAGTGCTTCTGTCTAGATTTTAGGTGAAGACATTCCCGTTTCCAACGTAATCGATAGAGCTGTCCAAATATCCACTTAGAGATTCTACAAAAAGAGGGTTTCCAAACTGTACTATCAAAAGGAAGGTTGAAACCTGTTAGTTGAGGACACTCATCAGAAAAAGTTTCTGAGAATCCTTCCGTCTGGATTTTATATGAAGATATTCCCGTTTCCAACGAAATCTTCACAGTTATCCAAATATCCCCTTGCAGATTCTACAAAAAGAGTGTTTCCAAACTGCTGTATGAAAAGAAAGGTTCAACTCTGTTTGTTGAGGACACACATCTCAAACTTGCCTCTGAGAATGCTTCTGTCTAGATTTTATGGGAAGATATTTCCTTTTTCACCTTTGGCCTCAAAGCGCTTGAGAGGTCCACTTGCAGAGAGTATAGAAAGAGTGTTTCAATCCCGCTCTATGAAAGGGAATGTTTAGCTCTGTGACATGAATCCAGATGTCACAAAGTTGTGTCTGAGAGTGCTTCTGTCTAGATTTTAGAAGAAGATATTCCCGTTTCCAACGTAATCGTTAGAGCTATCCAAATATCCACTTAGAGATTCCACAGAAAGAGTGTTTCCAAACTGCTAAATCAAAAGAAAGGTTGAACACTGTTAGTTGAGGACACACATCTCAAACTTGCTTCTCAGAATGCTTCTGTCTAGATTTTATATGAAGATATTCCCGTTTCCAGAGAAATCTTCACAGTTATCTAAATATCCACTTGGAGATTCTGCAAAAAGAGTGTTTCCAAACTGCTGTATGAAAAGAAAGGTTGAACTCTGTTACTTGAGGACAGACGTCAAAAAGAAGTTTCTGAGAATGCTTCTGTCTAGATTTTATATGAAGATATTCCCGTTTCCAACGAAATCTTCACAGTTATCCAAATATCCCCTTGCAGATTCTACAAAAAGAGTGTTTCCAAACTTCTGTATCAAAAGAAAGGTTCAATTTTGTTAGTTGTGGACACTCATCTCAAATTTGCTTCTGAGAATGCTTCTGTCGAGATTTTATGGGAAGATATTTCCTTTTTAACCATAGGCCTGAAACTTCTTGAAACGTCCACTTGCAGATAATACAGAAAGAGTGTTCCAATCCTGCTCTATGAAAGGGAATGTTCACCTCTGTGACTTGAATGCAGATGTCACAAAGTTGTTTCTGAGAGTGCTTCTGTCTAGATTTTAGATGAAGATATTCCCGTTCGCAACGAAATCATTAGAGCTATCCAAATATCCACTTAGAGATTCCACAGAAAGTGTGTTTCCAAACTGCTGTATGAAAAGAAAGGATAAACTCTGTTAGTTGAGGAAACACATCACAAAGAAGTTTCTGAGAATGCTTCTGTCTAGATTTTAGATGAAGATAATCCCGTTTCCAATGAAATCTTCACAGTTATCCAAATATCCAATTGCATATTCTACAAAAAGAGTGTTTCCAAATTGCTGTATGAAAAGAAAGGTTGAACTCTGTTAGTTGAGGACACACATCACAAAGAAGTTTCTCAGAATGCTTCTGTCTAGATTTTATATGAAGTTATTCCCGTTTCCAACGAAATCTTCACAGTTATCTAAATATCCCGTTGCATATTCTACAAAAAGAGTGTTTACAAACTGCTGTATCAAAAGAAAGGTTCAACTCTGTTAGTTGATGACACACATCTCAAACTTGCTTCTGAGAATGCTTCTGTCTGGATTTTATGTGAAGATATTTCCTTTTTCACCATAGACCTCAAAGCGCTTGAGAGGTCCACTTGCAGAGACTACAGAAAGAGTGTTTCAATCCCGCTCTACGAAAGGGAATGTTCACCTTTGTGACTTGAATGCAGATGTCACAAAGTTGTTTCTGAGAGTGCTTCTGTCTAGATTTTAGATGAAGATATTCCCGTTTCCAACGAAATCGTTAGAGCTATCAAAATATCCACATAGAGATTCCACAGAAAGAGTGTTTCCAAACTGCTCTATCAAAAGAAAGGTTGAACTCTGTTAGTTGAGGACACACATCACAAAGAAGTTCCTGAGAATGCCTCTGTCTAGATTTTATATGAAGATATTCCCGTCTCCAATGAAATCTTCACAGTTATCCAAATATCCCCTTGCAGATTCTACAAAAAGAGTGTTTCCAAACTTCTGTATCAAAAGAAAGGTTCAACTCTGTGAGTTGAGGACACACATCTCAAATTTCCTCCTGAGAATCCTTCTGTCGAGATTTTATGGGAAGATATTTCCTTTTTCACCAAAGGTCTCAAAGCGCTTGAGAGGTCCAATTTCAGAGAGTACAGAAAGAGTGTTTCAATCCCACTCTATGAAAGGGAATGTTCAGCTCTGTGACTTGAATGCAGATGTCACAAAGTTGTTTCTCAGAGTGCTTCTGTCTAGATTTTAGATGAAGATATTCCCGTTTCCAACGAAATCGTGAGAGCTGTCCAAATATCCACTTAGAGATTCCACAGAAAGCGTGTTTCCAAACTGCTCTATCAACAGAAAGGTTGAACTCTGTTAGTTGAGGACACACGTAACAAAGAAGCTTCTGAGAATGCTTCTGTCTAGATTTTAGATGAAGATATTCCCGTTTCCAACGAATTCGTGAGAGCTATCCAAATATCCACTTAGAGATTCCACAGAAAGAGTGTTTCCAAACTGCTGTATGAAAAGAAATGTTGAACTCTGTTAGTTGAGGACACACATCACAAAGAAGTTTCTGAGAATGCTTCTGTCTAGATTTTATTTGAAGATATTCCCGTTTCCAATGAAATCTTCACAGTTATCCGAATATCCCCTTACAGATTCTACAAAAAGAGTGTTTCCAAACAGCTGTATAAAAAGAAAGGTTCAACTCTGTTAGTTGAGGACACACATCTCAAACTTGCTTCTGAGAATGCTTCTGTCTAGATTTTATGGGAACATATTTCCTTTTTCACCATAGGCCTCAAAGCGCTTGAGAGTTCCACTTGCAGAGAGTACAGAAAGAGTGTTTCAATCCCGCTCTATGAAAGGGAATGTTCAGCTCTGTGACTTGAATGCAGATGTCACAAAGTTGTTTCTGAGAGTGCTTCTGTCTAGATTTTAGATGAAGATATTCCCTTTTCCAACGAAATCGTTAGAGCTATCCAAATATCCATTTAGAGATTCCACAGAAGAGTATTTACAAACTCCTCTATCAAAAGAAAGGTTGAAATCAGTTAGTTGAGGACACACATCACAAAGAAGTTTCTGAGAATGATTCTGTCTAGATTTTATAAGAAGTTATTCCCGTTTCAAACGAAACCTTCACAGTTCTCCAAATATCCCCATGCAGATTCTACAAAAAGAGTGTTTCCAAACTGCTGTATCAAAAGAAAGGTTCAACTCTGTTAGTTGAGGACACACATCTCAAACGTGCTTCTGAGAATGCTTCTGTGTAGATTTTATTGGAAGATATTTCCTTTTTCACCATAGGCCTCAAAGCGCTTGAGAGGTCCACTTGCAGAGAGTACAGAAAGTGTGTTTCAATCCCACTCTATGAAAGGGAATGTTCAGCTCTGTGACTTGAATGCAGATGTCACAGAGTTGTTTCTGAGAGTGCTTCCGTCTAGATTTTAGATGAAGATATTCCCGTTTCCAATGAAATCATTAGAGCTATCCAAATATCCACATAGAGAGTCCACAGAAAGAGAGTTTCCAAACTGCTCTATCAAAAGAAAGGTTGAACTCTGTTAGTTGAGGACACACATCACAAAGAAGTTCCTGAGAATGCCTCTGTCTAGATTTTATATGAAGATATTCCCGTCTCCAATGAAATCTTCACAGTTACCTAAATATCCCCTTGCAGATTCTACAAAAAGAGTGTTTCCAAACTGCTGTATGAAAAGAAAGGTTCAACTCTGTTTGTTGAGGACACACATCTCAAACTTGCCTCTGAGAATGCTTCTGTCTAGATTTTATGGGAAGATATTTCCTTTTTCACCTTTGGCCTCAAAGCGCTTGAGAGGTCCACTTGCAGAGAGTATAGAAAGAGTGTTTCAATCCAGCTCTATGAAAGGGAATGTTTAGCTCTGTGACATGAATGCAGATGTCACAAAGTTGTGTCTGAGAGTGCTTCTGTCTAGATTTTAGAAGAAGATATTCCCGTTTCCAACGTAATCGTTAGAGCTACCAAATATCCACTTAGAGATTCCACAGAAAGAGTGTTTCCAAACTGCTAAATCAAAAGAAAGGTTGAACACTGTTAGTTGAGGACACACATCTCAAACTTGCTTCTCAGAATGCTTCTGTCTAGATTTTATATGAAGATATTCCCGTTTCCAGAGAAATCTTCACAGTTATCTAAATATCCACTTGGAGATTCTGCAAAAAGAGTGTTTCCAAACTGCTGTATGAAAAGAAAGGTTGAACTCTGTTACTTGAGGACAGACATCAAAAAGAAGTTTCTGAGAATGCTTCTGTCTAGATTTTATATGAAGATATTCCCGTTTCCAACGAAATCTTCACAGTTATCCAAATATCCCCTTGCAGATTCTACAAAAAGAGTGTTTCCAAACTTCTGTATCAAAAGAAAGGTTCAATTTTGTTAGTTGAGGACACTCATATCAAATTTGCTTCTGAGAATACTTCTGTCGAGATTTTATGGGAAGATATTTCCTTTTTAACCATAGGCCTGAAACTTCTTGAAACGTCCACTTGCAGATAATACAGAAAGAGTGTTCCAATCCTGCTCTATGAAAGGGAATGTTCACCTCTGTGACTTGAATGCAGATGTCACAAAGTTGTTTCTGAGAGTGCTTCTGTCTAGATTTTAGATGAAGATATTCCCGTTCGCAACGAAATCATTAGAGCTATCCAAATATCCACTTAGAGATTCCACAGAAAGTGTGTTTCCAAACTGCTGTATGAAAAGAAAGGATAAACTCTGTTAGTTGAGGACACACATCACAAAGAAGTTTCTGAGAATGCTTCTGTCTAGATTTTAGATGAAGATAATCCCGTTTCCAATGAAATCTTCACAGTTATCCAAATATCCAATTGCATATTCTACAAAAAGAGTGTTTCCAAATTGCTGTATGAAAAGAAAGGTTGAACTCTGTTAGTTGAGGACACACATCACAAAGAAGTTTCTCAGAATGCTTCTGTCTAGATTTTATATGAAGTTATTCCCGTTTCCAACGAAATCTTCACAGTTATCTAAATATCCCGTTGCAGATTCTACAAAAAGAGTGTTTCCAAACTGCTGTATCAAAAGAAAGGTTCAACTCTGTTAGTTGAGGACACACATCTCAAACTTCCTTCTGAGAATGCTTCTGTCTGGATTTTATATGAAGATATTTCCTTTTTCACCATAGACCTCAAAGCGCTTGAGAGGTCCACTTGCAGAGACTACAGAAAGAGTGTTTCAATCCCGCTCTACGAAAGGGAATGTTCACCTTTGTGACTTGAATGCAGATGTCACAAAGTTGTTTCTGAGAGTGCTTCTGTCTAGATTTTAGATGAAGATATTCCCGTTTCCAACGAAATCGTTAGAGCTATCAAAATATCCACATAGAGATTCCACAGAAAGAGTGTTTCCAAACTGCTCTATCAAAAGAAAGGTTGAACTCTGTTAGTTGAGGACACACGTCACAAAGAAGTTTCTTAGAATGCTTCTGTCTAGATTTTATATGAAGATATTCCCGTTTCCAACGAAATCTTCACAGTTATCCAAATATCCCCTTGCATATGCTACAAAAAGAGTGTTTCCAAACTTCTGTATTGAAAGAAAGGTTCAACTCTGTTAGTTGAGGACACACATCTCAAATTTGCTTCTGTGAATGCTTCTGTCTATATTTTAAGGGAAAATATTTCCTTTTTCACCATAGGCCTGAAACCGCTTGAAATGTCCACTTGCAGATAGTACAGAAAGAGTGTTTCAATCCTGCTCTATGAAAGGGAATGTTCAGCTCTGCGACTGGAATGCAGATGTCACAAAGTTGTTTCTGAGAGTGCTTCTGTCTAGATTTTAGATGAAGATATACCCGTTTCCAACGAAATCGTTGGAGCTCTCCAAATATCCAGTTAGAGATTCCACAGAAATAGTGTTTGCAAACTGGTCTATCAAAAGAAAGGTTGAACTCTGTTAGTTGAGGACACACATCACAAAGAAGTTTCTCAGAATGCTTCTGTCTAGATTTTATATGAAGATATTCCCGTTTCCAACGAAATCTCCACAGTTATCCAAATATCCACTGTTAGATTCTCCAAAAGGGTGTTTCCAAACTGCTGTATCAAAAGAAAGGTTCAACTCTGTTAGTTGAGGACACACATCTCAAATTTGTTTCTGAGAATGATTCTGTGTAGATTTTATATGAAGATATTCCCGTTTCCTGCCAAATCTTCATAATTATCCAACTATAACCATGTAGATTCTACAAAAAGGGTGTTTCGAAACTGCTGTATCAAAAGAAAGGTTCAACTCTGTTAGTTGAGGACACACATCTCATATTTGCTTCTGAGAATGCTTCTGTCAAGATTTTATTGGAAGATATTTCCTTTTTCACCATAGGCCTGAAACCGCAAGAAAAGTCCACTTGCAGATAGTACAGAAAGAGTGTTTCAATCCTGCTCTATGAAAGGGAATGTTCAGCTCTGTAACTTGAATGCAGATGTCACAAAGTTGTTTCTGAGAGTGCTTCTGTCTAGATTTTAGATGAAGATATTCCCGTTTCCCAAGAAATCGTGAGAGCTATCCAAATATCCACTTAGAGATTCCACAGAAAGCGTGTTTCCAAACTGCTCTATGAAAAGAAAGGTTGAAATCTGTTAGTTGAGGACACACGTAACAAAGAAGTTTCTGAGAATGATTCTGTCTGGATTTTAGATGAAGGTATTCCCGTTTCCAACGAAATCTTCACAGTTATCCAAATATCCACTTGCAGATTCTGCAAAAAGAGTGTTTCCAAACTGCTGTATCAAAAGAAAGGTTGAGCTCTGTTAGTTGAGGACAGACATCACAAACAAGTTTCTGAGAATGCTTCTGTCTAGATTTTATAAGAAGATATTCCCGTTTCCAATGAAATCATCACAGTTATCCAAATATCCCCTTGCAGATTCTACAAAAAGAGTGTTTCCAAACTGCTGTATCAAAAGAAAGGTTCAACTCTGTTAGTTGAGGACACACATCCCAAATTTCTTTCTGAGAATGATTCTGTGTAGACTTTATCGGAAGATAATTCCTTTTTCATCATAGGGCTAAAAGCGCTTGAAATGTCCACTTGTAGATAGTGCAGAAAGAGTGTTTCAAACCTGCACTATGAAAGGGAATGTTCAGCTCTGTGACTTAAATGCAGATGTCACAAAGTTGTTTCTGAGAGTGCCTCTGTCTAGATTTTAGAAGAAGATATTCCCGTTTCCAACGAAATCGTTAGAGCTATCCAAATATCCACTTAGAGATTCCACTGAAAGAGTGTTTCCAAACTGCTCTATCAAAAGAAAGGTTGAACTCTGTTAGTTGAGGACACACATCACAAAGAAGTTTCTGGGAATGCTTCTGTCTAGATTTTATATGAGGGTATTCCCGTTTCCAACGAAGTCTTCACTGTTATCCAAATATCCCCTTGCATATTCTACAAAAAGAGTGTTTCCAAACCTCTGTATTGAAAGAAAGGTTCAACTCTGTTAGTTGAGGACACACATCTCAAATTTGCTTCTGTGAATGCTTCTGTCGAGATTTTATGGGAAGATATTTCCTTTTTCACCATAGGCCTGAAACCGCTTGAAATGTCTACTTGAAGATAGTACAGAAAGAGTGTTTCATTCCTGCTCTATGAAAGGGAATGTTCAGCTCTGTGACTGGAATGCAGATGTCACAAAGTTGTTTCTTAGAGTGCTTCTGTCTAGATTTTAGATGAAGATATCCCCGATTCTAACTAAATCTTTGGAGCTCTCCAAAAATCCACTTAGAGATTCCTCAGAAATAGTGTTTCCAAACTGCTCTATCAAAAGAAAGGTTGAACTCTGTTAGTTGAGGACACACATCACAAAGAAGTTTATGAGAATGCTTCTGTCTAGATTTTATATGAAGATATTCCCGTTTCCAACGAAATCTTCACAGTTATCCAAATATCCACTGGCAGATTCTACAAAAAGAGTGATTCCAAACTGCTGTATCAAAAGAAAGGTTCAACTATGTTAGTTGAGGACACACATCTCAAATTTGTTTCTGAGAATGATTCTCTGTAGATTTTATCGGAAGATATTTCCCTTTTCATCATATGCCTGAATGCGCTTGAAATGTCCACTTGCAGATAGTGCAGAAAGAGTGTTTCAAACCTGCACTATGAAAGGGAATGTTCAGCTCTGTGATTTGAATGCAGATATCACAAAGTTGTTTCTGAGTGTGCTTCTGTCTAGATTTTAGTTGAAGATATTCCCTTTTCCAACGTAATCGTTAGAGCTATCCAAATATCCACTTAGAGATTCTACAAAAAGAGGGTTTCCAAACTGTTCTATCAAAAGAAAGGTTGAACCCTGTTAGTTGAGGACACACATCAGAAAAAGTTTCTGAGAATCCTTCCGACTGGATTTTATATGAAGATATTCCCGTTTCCAACGAAATCTTCACAGTTATCCAAATATTCTCTTGCATATTCTACAAAAAGAGTGTTTCCAAACTTCTGTATCAAAAGAAAGGTTCAACTCTGTGAGTTGAGGACACACATCTCAAATTTGCTCCTGAGAATCCTTCTGTCGAGATTTTATGGGAAGATATATCCTTTTTCACCAAAGGCCTCAAAGCGCTTGAGAGGTCCACTTTCAGAGAGTACAGAAAGAGTGTTTCAATCCCACTCTATGAAAGGGAATGTTCAGCTCTGTGACTTGAATGCAGATGTCACAAAGTTGTTTCTCAGAGTGCTTCTGTCTAGATTTTAGATGAAGATATTCCCGTTTCCAACGAAATCGTGAGAGCTGTCCAAATATCCACTTAGAGATTCCACAGAAAGCGTGTTTCCAAACTGCTCTATCAACAGAAAGGTTGAACTCTGTTAGTTGAGGACACACGTAACAAAGAAGTTTCTGAGAATGCTTCTGTCTAGATTTTAGATGAAGATATTCCCGTTTCCAACGAATTCGTTAGAGCTATCCAAATATCCACTTAGAGATTCCACAGAAAGAGTGTTTCCAAACTGCTGTATGAAAAGAAAGGTTGAACTCTGTTAGTTGAGGACACACATCACAAAGAAGTTTCTGAGAATGCTTCTGTCTAGATTTTATTTGAAGATATTCCCGTTTCCAACGAAATCTTCACAGTTATCCGAATATCCCCTTACAGATTCTACAAAAAGAGTGTTTCCAAACAGCTGTATAAAAAGAAAGGTTCAACTCTGTTAGTTGAGGACACACATCTCAAACTTGCTTCGGAGAATGCTTCTGTCTAGATTTTATGGGAACATATTTCCTTTTTAACCATAGGCCTCAAAGCGCTTGAGAGGTCCACTTGCAGAGAGTACAGAAAGAGTGTTTCAATCCCACTCTATGAAAGGGAATGTTCAGCTCTGTGACTTGAATGCAGATGTCACAAAGTTGTTTCTCAGAGTGCTTCTGTCTAGATTTTAGATGAAGATATTCCCGTTTCCAACGAAATCGTGAGAGCTGTAGAAATATCCACTTAGAGATTCCACAGAAAGCGTGTTTCCAAACTGCTCTATCAACAGAAAGTTTGAACTCTGTTAGTTGAGGACACACGTAACAAAGAAGGTTCTGAGAATGCTTCTGTCTAGATTTTATATGAAGATATTCCTGTTTCCAACGAAATCTTCACAGTTATCCGAATATCCCCTTACAGATTCTTCAAAAAGAGTGTTTCCAAACAGCTATATAAAAAGAAAGGTGCAACTCTGTTAGTTGAGGACACACATCTCAAACTTGCTTCTGAGAATGCTTCTGTCTAGATTTTATGGGAACATATTTCCTTTTTCACCATAGGCCTCAAAGCGCTTGAGATGTCCGCTTGCAGAGAGTACAGAAAGAGTGTTTCAATCCCGATCTATGAAAGGGAATGTTCAGCTCTGTGACTTGAATGCAGATGTCACAAAGTTGTTTCTGAGAGTGCTTCTGTCTAGGTTTTAGATGAAGATATTCCCGTTTGCAACGAAATCGTTAGAGCTATCCAAATATCCATTTAGAGATTCCACAGAAGAGTATTTCCAAACTCCTCTATCAAAAGAAAGGTTGAACTCTGTTAGCTGAGTTCACATATCACCAAGAAGTTTCTGAGAATGCTTCTGTCTAGATTTTATATGAAGATATTCCCGTTTCCAACGAAATCTTCACAGTTATCCAAATATCCACTTGCAGATTCTGCAAAAAGAGTGTTTCCAAAATAGCTGTATGAAAAGAAAGGTTGATCCCTGTTAGTTGAGGACACACATCACAAAGAAGTTCTGAGAATGATTCTGTCTGGATTTTGTGTGAATATATTTCCGTTTCCAATGAAATCTTCACAGTTATCCAAATATCCACTTGTAGATTCTACAAAAAGAGTGTTTCCAAACTGCTGTATCAAAAGAAAGCTTCAACTCTGTTAGCTGAGGACACACATCCCAAATTTGTTGCTGAGAATGATTCTGTGTAGATTTCGTCGAAGATATTTCCTTTTTCACCCTAGGCCAGAATGCGCTTGAAATGTCCACTTGCAGATAGTGCAGAAAGAGTGTTTAAAACCTGCACTATGAAAGGGAATGTTCAGCTCTGTTACTTGAATGCAGATGTCACAAAGTTGTTTCTGAGAGTGCTTCTGTCTAGATTTTAGATGAAGATATTCCCGTTTCCAACGAAATCGTTAGAGCTATCCAAATATCCACTTAGAGATTCCACAGAAAGAGTGTTTCCAAACTGCTCTATCAAAAGAAATGTTCAACGCTGTTAGTTGAGGACACACATCACAAAGAAGTTTCTGAGAATGCTTCTGTCTAGATTTTATGTGAAGATATTCCGGTTTCCAACGAAATCTTCATAGTTATCCAAATATCCCCTTGCAGATTCCACAAAAAGGGTGTTTCCAAACTGCTGTATGAAAAGAAAGGATGAACTCTGTTAGTTGAGGACACAAATCACAAAGAAGTTTCTGAGAATGCTTCTGTCTAGATTTTATATGAAGATATTCCCGTTTCCTACGAAATCATCAAAGTCATCCAAATATCCACTTGTAGATTCTACAAAAACAGTGTTTCCAAACTGCTGTAGCAAAAGAGAGGTACAACTCTGTTAGTTGAGGACACACATCCCAAATTTGTTTCTGAAAATGCTTCTGTCTAAATTTTCTATGAAGATATTCCCGTTTCCAACGAAATCTTCACAGTTATCTAAATATGCCCTTGCAGATTCTACAAAAATAGTGTTTCCAAACTGCTGTATCAAAAGAAAGATTCAAATCTGTTAGTTGAGGACATACATCTCAAACTTGCTTCCGATAATGCTTCTGTCTGGATTTTATGGGAAGATATTTCCTTTTTCACCATAGACCTCAAAGCGCTTGAGAGGTCCACTTGCAGAGAGTACAGAAAGAGTGTTTCAATCCTGCTCTATGAAAGCGAATGTTCAGCTCTGTGACTTGAATGCAGATGTCACAAAGTTGTTTCTGAGAGTGCTTCTGTCTAGATTTTAGATGAAGATATTCCCGTTTCCAACGAAATCATTAGAGCTATTCAAATATCCACTTAGAGATTCCACAGAAAGAGTGTTTCCAAACTGCTCTATCCAAAGAAAGGTTGAACTCTGTTAGTTGAGGACACACATCACAAAGAAGTTTCTGAGAATGCTTCTGTCTAGATTTTTTATGAAGATATTCCCGTTTCCAACGAAATCTACACAGTTATCCAAATATCCACATGTAGATTCTACAAAAAGAGTGTTTCCAAACTTCTGTATCAAAAGAAAGGTTCAACTCTGTTAGTTGGGGACACACATCCCAAATTTCCTTCTGAGAATGATTCTGTGTAGATTTTATCGGAAGATATTTCCTTTTTCACCATAGGACTGAATGGGATTGAAATGTCCACTTGCAGATAGTGCAGAAAGAGTGTTTCAAACCTGCACTATGAAAGGGAACGTTCAGCTCTGTGACTTGAATGCATATATCACAAAGGTGTTTCAGAGAGTGCTTCTGTCTAGATTTTAGATGAAGATATTCCCTTTTCCATCGTAATCGTTAGGGCTATCCAAATATCCACTTATAGATTCCACAGAAAGAGTGTTTCCAAACTGCTCTATCAAAAGAAAGGTTGAACCCTGTTAGTTGAGGACACACATCACTAAGAAGTTTCTGAGAATGCTTCTGTCTAGATTTTATATGAAGATATTCCCGTTTCTAATGAAATTTTCCCAGTTATCCAAATATCCCCTTGCAGATTATACAAAAAGAGTGTTTCCAAATTGCTGTGTGAAAAGAAATGTTGAACTCTGTTAGTTGAGGACACACATCACAAAGAAGTTTCTGAGAATGCTTCTGTCTAGATTTTATATGAAGATATTCCCGTTTCCAACGAAATCTTCACAGTTATGCAAATATCCCCTTGCAGATTCTACAAAAAGAGTGTTTCCAAACTGCTGTATGAAAAGAAAGATTCAACTCTGTTAGTTGAGGGCACACATCTCAAACTTGCTTCTGAGAATGCTTCTGTGTAGATATTATGGGAAGATATTTCCTTTTTCACCTTAGGCCTAAAAGCGCTTGAGATGTACACTTGCAGAGGGTACAGAAAGAGTGTTTCAAACCCGCTCTATGAAAGGGAATGTTCAGCTCTGTGACTTGAATGCAGATGTCACAAAGTTGTTTCTGAGAGTGCTTCTGTCTAGATTTTAGATGAAGATATTCCCGTTTCCAAATAAATCTTCACAGTTATCTAAATATCCACTTGCAGATTCTACAAAAAGTGTGTTTCCAAATTGCTGTATCAAAAGAAATGTGGAACCCTGTTAGTTGAGGAAAGACATCACAAACCAGTTTCTGAGAATGCTACTGTCTAGATTTTATATGAAGATATTACCGTTTCCAACAAAATCTTCACAGTTATCCAAATATCCCCATGTAGAATCTACAAAGAGAGTGTTTCCAACTGCTGTATCAAAAGAAAGGTTCAACTCTGTTAGTTGAGGACACACATCTCAAATTTGTTTCTGAGAATGATTCTGTGTAGATTTTATCGGAAGATATTTCCTTTTTCACCATAGGCCTGAATGCGCTTGAAATGTCCACTTGCAGATAGTGCAGAAAGAGTGTTTCAAACCGGCACTAAGAAAGGGAATGTTCAGCTCTGTGTCTTGAATGAAGATATCACAAAGTTGTTTCTCAGAGTGCTTCTGTCTAGATTTTAGATGAAGATATTCCCTTTTCCAACGTAATTGTTAGTTCTATCCAAATATCCACTTAGAGATTCTACAAAACGAGGGTTTCCAAACAGTTCTATCAAAAGAAAGGTTGAACCCTGTTAGTTGAGGACACACATCAGAAAAAGTTTCTGAGAATCCTTCCGTCTGGATTTTATATGAAGATATTCCCGTTTCCAACGAAATCTTCACAGTTATCCAAATATCCTCTTGCATGTTCTACAAAAAGAGTGTTTCCAAATTGCTGTATCAAAAGAAAGGTTCATCTCTGTTAATTGAGGACACACATCCCAAATTTGTTGCTGAGAGTGATTCTGTGTAGATTTCATCGGAAGATATTTCCTTTTTCACCGTAGGCCTGAATGCGCTTGAAATGTCCACTTGCAGATATTGCGGAAAGAGTGTTTCAAACCTGCACTATGAAAGGGAATGTTCAGCTCTGTGACTTGAATGCAGATGTCAAAAAGTTGTTTCTCAGAGTGCTTCTGTCTAGATTTTCGATGAAGATATGCCCGCTTCCAACGAAATCGTGAGAGCTATCCAAATATCCACTTAGAGATTCCACAGAAACTGTGTTTCCAAACTGCTCTATCAAAAGAAAGGTTGAACTCTGTTAGATGAGGACACACGTAACAAAGAAGTTTCTGAGAATGCTTCTGTTTAGATTTTAGATGAAGATATTCCCGTTTCCAGCGAAATCGTTAGAGCTATCCAAATATCCACTTAGAGATTCCACAGAAAGAGTGTTTCCAAACTGCTGTATGGAAAGAAAGGTTGAACTCTGTTAGTTGAGGACACACATCACAAAGAAGTTTCTGAGAATGCTTCTGTCTAGGTTTTATATGAGGATATTCCCGTTTCCAACGAAATCTTCACAGTTATCCAAATATCCCCTTGCAGATTCTACAAAAAGAGAGTTTCCAAACTACTGTATCAAAAGAAAGATTCATCTCTGTTAGTTGAGTACACACATCTCAAACTTGCTTCTGAGAATGCTTCTGTCTAGATTTTATGGGAAGATATTGCCTTTTTCACCAAAGGCCTCAAAGCGCTTGAGAGGTCCACTTGCAGAGAGTACAGAAAGAGTGTTTCAATCCCGCTCTATGAAAGGGAATGTTTAGCTCTGTGACTTGAATGCAGATGTCACAAAGTTGTGTCTTAGAGTGCTTCTGTCTAGATTTTAGATGAAGATATTCCCGTTTCCAATGAAATCGTTAGAGTTACCCAAATATCCACTTAGAGATTCCACAGAAAGAGTGTTTCCAAACTGCTGTATCAAAAGAAAGGTTCAACTCTGTTAGTTGGGGACACACATCCCAAATTTGTTTCTGAGAATGATTCTCTGTAGATTTTATATGAAGATATTCCCGTTTCCAGCGAAATCTTCACAATTATCCAAATATCCCCATGTAGATTCTACAAAAAGGTTGTTTCGAAACTGCTGTGTCAAAAGAAAGGTTCAACTCTGTTATTTGAGGACACACATCTCAAATTGGCTTCAGAGAATGCTTCTGTCGAGATTTTATGGGAAGATATTTCCTTTTTCACCATAGGCCTGAAACTGCGTGAAACGTCCTCTTGCAGATAGTACAGAAAGAGTGTTTCAATACTGCTCTATGAAAGGGAATATTCAGCTCTGTGACTTGAATGCAGATGTCACAAAGTTGTTTCTCAGAGTGCTTCTGTCTAGATTTTAGATGAAGATATTCCCGTTGCCAGCAAAATCGTGAGAGCTATCCAAATATCCACTTAGAGATTCCACAGAAAGAGTGTTTCCAAACTGCTGTATGAAAGGAAAGGTTGAACTCTGTTAGTTGAGGACACACATCACAAAGAAGTTGCTGAGAATGATTCTGTGTAGATTTTATATGAAGATATTCCCGTTTACAATGAAATCTTCACAGTTATCCAAATATCCACCTGCACATTCTACAAAAAGAGTGTTTCCAAACTTCTGTATCGAAACAAAGGTTCAACTCTGTTAGTTGAGGACGCACATCCCAAATTTGTTTCTGAGAATGATTCTGTGTAGATTTTATCGGAAGATATTTCCTTTTTCACCGAAGGCCTGAATGCGTTTGAAATGTCCACGTGCAGATACTGCAGAAAGAGTGTTTCAAACCTGCACTACGAAAGGGAATGTTCAGCTCTGTGACTTGGATGCAGATATCACAAAGTTGTTTCTGAGAGTGCTTCTGTCTAAATTTTAGGTGAAGATATTCCCGTTTCCAATGTAACCGATAGAGCTATCCAAATATCCACTTAGAGATTCTACAAAAAGAGGGTTTCAAAACTGCTCTATCAAAAGAAAGGTTGAACCCTGTTAGTTGAGGACACACATCAGAAATAGTTTCTGAGAATCCTTCCGTCTGGATTTTATATGAAGATATTCCCGTTTCCAACGAAGTCTTCATGGTTTTCCAAATATCCACTTGCATATTCTACAAAAAGAGTGTTTCCAAATTGCTGTATGAAAAGAAAGGCTGAACTCTGGTAGTTGAGGACACACTTCAGAAAGAAGTTTCTGAGAATGCTTCAGTCTAGATTTTATATGAAGATATTCCCGTTTCCAACGAAACCTTCACAGTTATCCAAATATCCACTTGCAGATACTACAAAAAGTGTGTTTCCAAACTGCTGTATGAAAAGAAAGGTTGAACTCTGTTAGTTGAGGACACACATCACAAAGAAGTTTCTGAGAATGCTTCTGTCTAGATTTTAGATGAAGATATTCCCTTTTCCAATGAAATCTTCACAGTTATCCAAATATCCCCTTGCAGATTCTACAAAAAGAGTTTTTCCAAACTTCTGTACCAAAAGAAAGGTTCAACTCTGTTAGTTGAGGACACACATCTCAAATTTTCTTCTGAGAATGCTTCTGTCGAGATTTTATGAGAAGATATTTCCTTTTCACCATAGGCCTGAAACCGCTTCAAACTCCACTTGCAGATAGTACAGAAACAGTGTTCCAATCCTACTCTATGACAGGGAATGTTCAGCTCTGTGACTTGAATGCAGATGTCACAAAGTTGTTTCTGAGAGTGCTTCTGTCTAGATTTTAGATGAAGATATTCCCGTTTCCAACGAAATCGTTAGAGCTATCCAAATATCCACTTAGAGATTCCACAGAAAGAGTGTTTCCAAACTGCTCTATCAAAAGAAAGGTTGAACTCTGTTAGTTGAGGACACACATCACAAAGAAGTTACTCAGAATGCTTCTGTCTAGATTTTACATGAAGATATTCCCGTTTCCAACGAAATCTTCACAGTTATCCAAATATCCACTTGCAGATTGTACAAAAAGTGTGTTTCCAAACTGCTGTATCAAAAGAAAGTTTCAACTCTGTTAGTTGGGGACACACATCCCAAATTTGTTTCTGAGAATGATTCTGTGTAGATTTTATATGAAGATATTCCCGTTTCCAGCGAAATCTTCACTGTTATCCAAATATCCCCTTGCAGATTCTACAAAAAGGGCGTTTCGAAACTGCTGTGTCAAAAGAAAGGTTCAACTCTGTTAGTTGAGGACACACATCTCAAATTAGCTTCTGAGAATGCTTCAGTCGAGATTTTATGGGAAGATATTTCCTTTTTCACCATAGGCCTGAAACTGCGTGAAATGTCCACTTGCAGATAGTACAGAAACAGTGTTTCAATCCTGCTCTATGAAAGGGATGTTCAGCTCTGTGACTTGAATGCAGATGTCACAAAGTTGTTTCTCAGAGTGCTTCTGTCTAGATTTTAGATGAAGATATGCCCACTTCCAACGAAATCGTGAGAGCTATCCAAATATCCACTTAGAGATTCCACAGAAAGCGTGTTTCCAGACTGCTCTATCAAAAGAAAGGTTTAACTCGGTTAGTTCAGGACACACGTAACAAGGAAGTTTCTGAGAATGCTTCTGTTTAGATTTTAGATGAAGATATTCCCAATTCCAGCGAAATCGTTAGAGCTATCCAAATATCCACTTAGAGATTCCACAGAAAGAGTGTTTCCAAACTGCTGCATGAAAAGAAAGGTTGAACTCTGTTAGTTGAGGACACACATCACAAAGAAGTTTCTGAGAATGCTTCTGTCTAGATTTTATATGAAGATATTCCCGTTTCCAACGAAATCTTCACAGTTATCCAAATATCCACTTGCAGATACTACAAAAAGTGTGTTTCCAAACTGCTGTATGAAAAGAAAGGTTGAACTCTGTTAGTTGAGGACACACATCACAAAGAAGTTTCTGAGAATGCTTCTGTCTAGATTTTATATGAAGATATTCCCGTTTACAACGAAATCTTCACAGTTATCCAAATATCCCCTTGCAGATTCTACAAAAAGAGTGTTTCCAAACTTCTGTATCGAAACAAAGGTTCAACTCTGTTAGTTGAGGACACACATCCCAAATTTGTTTCTGAGAATGATTCTGTGTAGATTTTATCGGAAGATATTTCCTTTTTCACTGAAGGCCTGAATGCGTTTGAAATGTCCACTTGCAGATAGTGCAGAAAGAGTGTTTCATACCTGCACTATGAAAGGGACTGTTCAGCTCTGTGACTTGAATGCAGATATCACAAAGTTGTTTCTGAGAGTGCTTCTGTCTAGATTTTAGGTGAAGATATTCCCGTTTCCAACGTAATCGATAGAGCTATCCAAATATCCACTTAGAGATTCTACAAAAAGAGGGTTTCCAAACTGTTCTATCAAAAGAAAGGTTGAACCCTGTTAGTTGAGGACACACATCAGAAAAAGTTTCTGAGAATCCTTCCGTCTGGATTTTATATGAAGATATACCCGTTTCCAACGAAATCTTCACGGTTTTCCAAATATCCACTTGCATATTCTATAAAAAGAGTGTTTCCGAATTGCTGTATGAAAAGAAAGGCTGAACTCTGGTAGTTGAGGACACATTTCAGAAAGAAGTTTCTATGAATGCTTCTGTCTATATTTTATATGAAGATATTCCCGTTTATAACAAAATCTTCACCGTTATCCAAATATCCCCTTGCAGATTCTTCAAAAAGAGAGTTTCCAAACTGCTGTATCAAAAGAAAGGTTCAACTCTGTTAGTTGAGTACACACATCTCAAACTTGCTTCTGAGAATGCTTCTGTCTAGATTTTATGGGAAGATATTTCCTTTTTCACCAAAGGCCTCAAAGCGCTTCAGAGGTCCACTTGCGGAGAGTACAGAAAGAGTGTTTCAATCCCGCTCTATGAAAGGGAATGTTTAGCTCTGTGACTTGAATGCAGATGTCACAAAGTTGTGTCTGAGAGTGCTTCTGTCTAGATTTTAGATGAAGATATTCCCGTTTCCAACGTAATCGTTAGAGTTATCCAAATATCCACTTAGAGATTCCACAGAAAGAGTGTTTCCAAACTTCTCTATCAAAAGAAAGGTTGAACTCTGTTAGTCGAGGACACACATCACAAAGAAGCTTCTGAGAATGCTTCTGTCTAGATTTTACATGAAGATATTCCCGTTTCCAACGAAATCTTCACAGTTATCCAAATATCCCCTTGCAGATTGTACAAAAAGTGTGTTTCCAAACTGCTGTATCAAAAGAAAGTTCAATCCTGTTAGTTGGGGACACACATCCCAAATTTGTTTCTGAGAATGATTCTGTGTAGATTTTATATGAAGATATTCCCGTTTCCAGCGAAATCTTCACCGTTATCCAAATATCCCCATGTAGATTCTACAAAAAGGGTGTTTCGAAACTGCTGTGTCAAAAGAAAGGTTCAACTCTGTTATTTGAGGACACACGTCTCAAATTGGCTTCTGAGAATGCTTCTGTCGAGATTTTATGGGAAGATATTTCCTTTTTCACCATAGGCCTGAAACTGCGTGAAACGTCCTCTTGCAGATAGTACAGAAAGAGTGTTTCAATACTGCTATATGAAAGGGAATGTTCAGCTCTGTGACTTGAATGCAGATGTCACAAAGTTGTTTCTCAGAGTGCTTCTGTCTAGATTTTAGATGAAGATATTCCCGTTTCCAGCGAAATCGTGAGAGCTATCCAAATATCCACTTAGAGATTCCACAGAAAGAGTGTTTCCAAACTGCTGTATGAAAGGAAAGCTTGAACTCTGTTAGTTGAGGACACACATCACAAAGAAGTTGCTGAGAATGCTTCTGTCTAGATTTTCTATAAAGATATTCTCTTTTCCAATGAAATCTTCACAGTTATCCAAATATCCCCTTGCAGATTCTACAAAAAGAGTGTTTCCAAACTTCTGTACCAAAAGAAAGGTTCAACTCTGTTAGTTGAGGACACACATCTCAAATTGGCTTCTGAGAATGCTTCTGTCGAAATTTTATGGGAGGATATTTCCTTT